>NW_024962269.1:2202950-2290484 GCF_019238085.1 Lagopus leucura
TATATATACCAGGTGAAATCCAGAAACAAAATCCATCACAAACATTCATTATATGCTTGCTACATTCCCACAACAGTATTTCCTGTCAGGAAATAATGATTTGCTAAAGCCAAAGCTTTTTGTGTAATCCAGTGTAGCATTTTCTGCAGAGATGCAATTTCCAGTCAGAACTTCAAAGCCAGACTCCTCAGCTCACTAACTGCTATTACTAAGCAAGATTCAGAACAGAACTAGAACTTCAGTGCTTCATATCCCAGGTGAGTAGCTATGGCCTGGCTATGTCCTAGTCTCTTTAGCTGGAGCTTTCTTTTCTCAGCAGAAATAAGTATTCAAAACATCAGGTAACATAGGCTTTAATTCTGCCTTAACAAGCAGTGAGTAATCTGATGGGACCTTAATGCCGCTAGCTGAAAAGTATCCTTTTTTCTTTTTAATTTCACCTGGGCATAAGGCTGCCTAGAATTCCCCAGGAGGCATCAGACATTCCAGGATAAGGTACAGATTCTTAGCATATGGGTTGTATTAGAATAAGCCCCCAAATATTTGGATGCTGATCTGAGACTTGGATCTGCAAGCCAGAACTGTAAAATTTGCAGGCAGGAGCTTTATCATCTGATCTGCAGTACCACCACCTTCAGTTCATACTGAGGTGTTGTTAACAAGCTTTAGTATGGGCTGCTGTTGTTGTCTAGCTTGAAGCCTACTCAGATTCCACAAGTGCAAAGACGGGCAGCATGAGGTGTCCAGTTTAGGTAATACAGCTGTCTTCTACATTTTTCAGAGGTTTATCAGCTCTGATAACACGTCACTTGTAGCAGTCCTGTACAGCTGCTGTGTATTTCCCACAGTTGTGGTGGATCGGCATGCGTCTCAAATCAGTGGCAGTCTGCAACATGAACTTAGAGGTGGGAAGATTTCCTTTAAGATAGCAACAAGCAGGAAAATTACTTGCTGCTTGGGTTGCTGAGGTGAAATAGAGAATTTACCTAAGGCTTGGCATGTGTAAACGGTGCTGGGGGGTTCAGTGTAGAGGTCTATAAGCTGACCCTGACTGATGTAACTCTAGAAGCAGAAGCCACATCTTTTCATCAGACCCTACAGAGTAGCTAATGTGATAACCTCAGAAGAAGACCATCTTTCTGGCTGCTGCTATTTCTCTGGTTACAAAACTATTTCTGCAGAGTTCTGTGCTTTCTGAATGTTCAGGCAAAAGTATACTGCAAAGGTTTATTGTCCTGTCTCAGACCTTTTAAAAAGTAATAGGCCTATCTTAGATGGAAATGAAAAAAACGAGTTTAATAGACAAGATAATCTTGACTCAGTGAGTATTTATTTGAGTGCCTCTACTTTAGGAAACATATGCCATCATTTCAAATGTAGATGAGGTTCTGCTTCATCCATTATTTTGTAAGGTTTCTTTCTGACAAGCGTATTACCCACTTCAGTCTTTTAAATAACTTGCTTAATGAACCACACCAACTAATAGCATCCATAATTTACCATCCTGTTTCTTTTTTCCTAATATCCATCCCGTGCTGCTTCTGCCCACAGCAGTTGATTGCCTCCACTTGTGACAAAATGCCAAATTTGTTAAAGATAAGCATGAAGCTGTGGCTCATGAACCTTTTTTTTTTTTTTTTTTTTTTTTTAAGACAAGAAGCAGTCTTAAAAATGTTGTAGTGTATAAATCCCATCAGATGAGCTGTTGGTTCCCTTTTCTTTGAAAGAAGACATTTTTAGTGAATTAAGATAGAAGCGTGCTGCACTGCTAGATGATATGACTGAGAAGGCTGGCATGGCAGATTGTCAATCCATTGAAATGTTGAAGATGGCTTTTAAATAAACGAAAGCTGTATTTCTGCCATGGTATGAAGGCGTAGCCTGCTTAATTTGCAGAACTGTCTGGTATCCTACATTCTCCCGCTTCTTTTGCCTCCTTGTAACCAGAGGTAGCCAAATTTGGAAATAATGTGTTCGGCTTTTTTGTGTTTTTTGTTTGGTTTTTTAATAATGAATTCTGCAGAGCAGAGTTTGACATCAGAAGTGTTACAGTATGCTTACACTGTTTCCATCTGCATTATGCAATTCTGGTGTCAGCTCTAGAAAATAGATTCCAATTCATGTCTATCTCTGTCTGCATCTAGATGACTGTATTAGCAGCTTTGCTAAGTGAGATTCAGTTTTGTAAAGTCCCAGATCTGTTGTGGAATGGATACTTGGACAAATGTCATGAAAATCAAATGAAGCATCATTAGTATGTAGTTTGTTTTATCCAAGCCTTTAATAAATGTCAGAGACAGAGCCATCTTTCTCTGTGTTTGGAAAAATACAGCTTTCCTTGGTTGCTTTTTGAGAGGGCTTTCCTGAAAGTAAAAAAGAAGTAATGCAAACCATACCCCCAATCATAATCTTGTCTGTTACAGAACTTTGAGCCATGCCTAAGTTAATAATGTATTAGCCGAACTTCAAAATAGATTAAAAAAAAAATCCTTGGGAAATCTGAGGTGATCTCTAGATGACATTTGTTTCCACAACACACATTTCTTGATAATTCTTCGTTACTGAAGGAGCAAACTCCTGTGATATCCATCAGCGTAGCTTAGTTGCAGTGTGTGTTTGTGTTTCCCCTTGCTGGAGGCTGTATTTGAGCTCTTTGTCAATAGTCTGCACAACAGGAACTCGTATTGACTGTTGGATTAGGCTGCAGCCACTTTGTATTTGGGCTCCAACTGTCTGAGTGACGTGAGGCTCCAGGTGTGCTTTTGTTGGCTTCTGTTAAACCATGACTGTTGTAATACTTTTTAAGCCATTACCTCTCACTGCCTCGCATGTTACCTCTCACATTCTATTACCAAGATTTAAAGAATCATAGATTCATAGAATTGCTCAGGTTGGAAAAGACCTTCAAGATCATCAAGTCCAACCGTAACCTAACCGTACTACCCTAGAGCCAAACCATGCTAACCTATGGGATATATTTGTATGTTTTGTGCTCTTGAGATTGCACTTTGAGTTCTCTTTCTCCACAATGAATTAAAAGCCTCTGCAATGTGCACCCTGGTTGTTCTCCCTTTGTTTCTAGAGAAATGAAATGCCTGTCTGCTCTGCATTTACAAAAGGATTATGAAGTTTGTTTTAAACAGATTTTTCTGCCTTGGATGTGTGTGTGCATCTTAGGTCACTGTTTAACAGCGTGGGTTAAAACCACTGTTCTATACAATGCTCATTCTACGCTGCAAGTTTTAGCCTCTAGCTGAAACTAAGAACATGTATTAAATTAATACATACAAACTTAAGCTTTATGTGTGCTGCAGCTTATTGGCATTAGCGAACTCTGAAAATGAATCTGCCTGAATTAAGTCAAGTGAGCTCCAAACTCAATTTACTGTTTATTTCATTTATTAAAGCACTGTGTTTAAATGTGTTTTTTTTATAGTTAAACCGATCCCATTCATGTTTAATTCAGATAAAACAGGACATAACATTTTAAATCCACATCCTCATGAAAAAGAATCAAACTTAGCAAAGGCACAAGAATTAGTTATAAAATTCCATTTTTCATTTCAGTGTTGCCGCAGCGAATAAGGTTTGAAAGGGCAGGGAGCAGTACTCAATTCAGTGAAGTGTGACAATTCTTCCATGTCAGTGATTTCAAGCCTAAAGGGGGTGACATCCCGTAAGCACACTCATCCATTTGTGTTTATTAAATTAAAGCCTATGTGAATTTGCAACAACAGACTGTTCATTAACAGGCAAAGAGACTATTGCTTTTCTCGTGGGACTGCTTTGGCTCCGATCCATTGATCTGTTCTTACACTGACATAAATATTAGGGCTTCCTTTTTTGTTGTTGTTTCTCTCCCTTAAAAGATGAGACAATAAGCAGCAGAAAGTGATTTCTGTGCTGGTACTACTTATATCTGCCATATGACATAACTAGCAAGATGAGTTACAAAAAATAATACAACAGTATGTAATGTACTACCCTGAGGGAAAAAAGATACTCCAATTTTTTCACAAAGATCAGTGTTAGCATTGTGCAATAGTTTGCTCGATATGCAGGCGTTGTGAAAAAAATGGGTAAACGCTAACGAGACATTTTTATGTGAATGTTGAACAGTCATTGGAAGCAGCATCTTTACTGCGCTGTGCACTGAACAGAAAGAGATGAAAACAACAGCTGTACCTCAAAGGACGTGCTCTAAGAAGCTGAATGTCAGACAAGGCATAGAGAACATATCTGTGTTACAGTTAAGTCAGTCTCTTATAGCAGTAATGCAGATTTCATGTAATTGGAAAATACCTCCTGTGTTACAAAGTAGTTAACTGACTGCCTCTGCACAGCCAGAGGATTACAGAGAAAGGGTTACGGTATTTCTGACCAGTGGGTGAAGTTTGTGGGGAAGGGCAGAAAGAAGGAAGCATTCAGTAGTTTTTGCAAGAAGATACAGTTTTTCAGAACAGGGTAGTAGGTTTGGGGGTCCCAACAACCAGATCACCAGAGAATACAGTGTAAGAGTATGATGAGGGTATAAGTGGAAGGATACAGAAATCATAGCTTTGTTTTTGAGGATGAAAAAAAAGAATTCGTGAGTGTAGGAGAAGTAGTCAAGAAAACAAATATAGGGTTTAGAATATAAATGTTGTGTTGAGTCTAAATCCATGAATCCAGAAAGAGAGAGAAATATAGTGACAGAGCAGTCATGCACAAGAGGGGTTTTTTGGGTGATAGAAGGTCCACATGGAACTGGCTCACATGGGAGAGCAGGTGTGGTATTCTGCATGGGAAGGTCAGATACAAATCAGTATTTTGCTAAGGGAAAAAATGGATGCAGCAAGGTAATTGGACCGATTATTGAGTTTGAAGCTGCTGAGAATGAGTGTGTGGGATTTTATGATGGCATAGCCAGCAATGAGTCAGAGAAGAAGGCAAAGCCAACAGAAGACAAAGCCACATGAAAAAGAGGGTGCGTCAAGCAATGGAAGGCATAGTTTGGTCAAGTTAATGGGGCTTCCTGGCTGTGATTAGTGTCAGAGGACCTTCTGGGTATTTTAATGTAAATAGAAAAAAAACACCAAAAGCCTGTCAAAATGAATAAACATTTCATTTAGCTATGAAACTAGAAGATGTAAAATGTGGTGGATTCCTGAAAGACCAACATAGTTGTGTGTTTAAATGAGAGAACAGTCTGGATGAACAGAACTGACTACTCTCAAACTGAATATTAATGTCTTTTTCTAACTCCTCTTTTCATAAACATGAGTAAGAAACCTGGTTAAAAGGAAAACTGAACTAAGTTATGTGTTTGAGAAGAACTGTCTGATGTATAGCAAGGTTTGTCAGTTCATGCCTATGCATCCTTCCTTGGTTTTGGCACTAAATAGAAGTTAAAATATTTAAGAAACTTGAAAAAGCATCAAGTTCTGCCACCAAAATACAGAATGAAGTACACACAGAAAACTGTATTTATCTATGATGCCTCATAATTATGATTTCTGTACTGCTCAGTTGCAGCCATTCCCAAACATTGAAATATGGGGCCCGAATTTTGTAACAGCTGTTATTTTGTAAAATGGTCATTAACGGTGTTTTTTCCCCCTTGTCATGTAAGGGAAAGTCACAAATGCTGCCCAGTAAATGCCAGGATCCAACCTCAGGTATACACAAGATCTGACTCGTTCCATTCTCTGGAGGTACTTGTATCTATTCATTGAGTAGTGCAGGTTTAGAAATGACTGATGTACTGTAAAGATTCCTCATCTTCTGTTGAGCTGTGCAGAGAGCTTGGAAAATTTTCTGATGTGAGCACCTTGAATTAGATGCCTGGTGTTTGGAGAGGCTGGGTGTATAATTCTGAGCTGGGATGTGTCTCTTCTATTACACGAGTA
Organism: Lagopus leucura; assembly: GCF_019238085.1. Taxonomy (NCBI): domain Eukaryota; kingdom Metazoa; phylum Chordata; class Aves; order Galliformes; family Phasianidae; genus Lagopus; species Lagopus leucura. Next base: position 2,208,839 of record NW_024962269.1, read on the forward strand.
AAAGTCAACTTATTCTGGCAGTACTGTTGTTTGTAGAGCCTTTTTTGCTATCAGCTATTAGAATAAAGACCAGTTGGGTCAGCAGGCTCTGCAGTAAGCAAGAGAGAGCACAGAGTCCATCCACATGTTCTGTGAGCTGTTGTTAGTTTGCATGCTGATACGTGTGAATTTCCAGGCAAGGAATGTTTTGTAGCAGCTTTTTCAGCCTGAATAGAAGAAGTAGCGATAACCCAGCATCAAACTTGATGATTAGACAGTGCAGCTTCCTTTTTGCATCCTCAGAAAATATCCTATTTCAAAGAAATCCTGGGAGCTGGTAAAAGATGAGCACCTTCAATAAACAAAAGCTGTGTGCAAAATAAGGGACTTCTTTACAATCACAAGATCCTAGTAGCTTGTGTCAGATTTGAAATTTCTAAGGCTTCAAACTTGATCTGTCCACTATCAGCCTTCCTCCCAGCCAGCCTTGCTGAGTTACTTGTCTTGAGTTTTATTACAAGCTATACAGTCCAGGGTATGAAACAGATGCACTTCTTTGTCATTTAGTGACCTCTCTTCATAGATGGACTGAAAAGAGTCAGTAGATTTGAAAACCAAACATTATTTTCTTTTATATTCATGTAACCTGAAGAGAAGGGGGGAAAGTAGGAGAGAGAGGGCAAAAAGGCTTTTGCATTCAAGGTGGTGATGATGTATGTTCTACGGTTTTGCTATTTGACACAGGTAAGCTTGGCTTTCCAGTGCCATTCTTAGTGAATTATTTTGAAAGTGGCACATCTTTGGACATATTCTATACTGCTGTGTATTAAATTGTGTAGTTATTCAAGTTTTCAGCTGCTCTGTAATTGCGTGTCTGATTTCTTAATTGTAAATGTTAATGTCAGGATATTTTTGATACTTATGTGCATTATGAAAATACCTTTCTGCATGGCTGTATTTCTAACCCCTATGAGTTGGCAATGACTTTATTTTTGCAATCTGTGCAACACGATGATTTTGCGATCCTTTTTATTGCTGACTCACTAGTCAGCGTTGGAAGTGTTTTTGTTTGTTTGTTTGTTTGTTTTTAAAAAAGGTTTCCTTAAACTTTTAATAGCTAGCATAGAGGGTGAGGAGAGTTAGGAAGTTTCACCATCTTCACTGGCTTTTTAAAAAGTGCTGAAGTGTTTTGGCTGTTAAAGGGCCTTCTTCCAGAATGGATTTCACTTAAAGCTTCGGGAAAGCTTCGATACGGGATTTTTAATTCCACTGTGTTCAGAGCATAGTTTTATGTGAGAAGATACGTACTTCATGGCTGGAAAAGAGAATGTGGATACCTAAGGTTTTGGAGGATGCACAACAAGGAGTGCAGTGCAAATGAGTCCATTTGCTATTAGTGATCTTTGCAAAAAGGAGAGCACCTTTTTTTTTTTTACAGGTTGAGAAAGCTGCTGCCCTACAGAAGGTTTTGATGTGGGTTGAGCGTGAATGTTTGTTGTCTGGGAAAGAACTGGCAATTTAAAACAGGGAAAGTAGGAAAGAGAATATGCAAAATAAATACCATTTCACTTAATCTTTCTTTTTTTTTTTTTCCATTTCTTTTCAAAAAAGCTGAGGCTTTGCAGCTGCCGCTAAGAAACAATAACACAGGACCTGAAATATAAAAGGGGGGTTGGTCTGAATGTATGAATGTGTTTGTGTTGGTGTTTAGATAGCTGACTGTTTTTATCCTGGTGCTTCTAGTAAGGGCGTACTTATACCCAGTCAAACCATGAAAACAAAATTGGTGCTGCGTCAGCATCTTGGCTGCAAATAAAACTCAAAACAGATTATGGGACATGCTAGGAATACAAAATAAGGTTAGAAATAATGCTTCAGCTGTGAGTTCTTCAGGCTGTGGAAATAATAGAGCATAATTTAGTAGAAGAGGAACTAGGGAGTCAGCACGCACAGGAAAAAAAATGAAAGGAGCAAGAAAAATGAAGGGAAGTGGAAATAGATGTAGGGGAAGTTTGGCAAGTCTTGTCAGTAGTAAATTATCATGCTGGCTGCATGGAAGGACCAGAAGGGATTTAAAGAAGAGCTAGAAGTAGTTCTTGAATAAAGAGAGCAGTGATTGATCTTTGTGGGAGAGCAGCATGGAAAGTCCCCAAAAAGACACCAAATATACATGGAAGCAGAGTGCATCTGTTAGCAGCATGCAGGAAACCCCAGCACAGTGCAGGTGTGCATTACAGGCTATTTACAGACTGTCCCTTCTTTCTGTGAATGCCCTGGGAGACAGGAGGCCTGCGATCCCCTCACGGAACCATGTGCCTCCCTTTCAGTTTCAAGTTATCATTTACATGTAAAAGTACTTCATAATGCTAAGGATTAACTTTGAATGCTTATTTAGTTAGACTGTGCTTTTTTCTTTAATTAGACATTACATATACTTTTTTTCAGTGTAACCCTCCTCAGTGTTACAGGAAGCTATCTCAAGAAATAACATAGAACTGTATTTAGTGTAGAAATGTTGGTTTTCTATCAGTCACAGACCTCATTTCTACACATTGGGTGAGATTTGAACCCATTGTTTCAGACAATGTAATGTTTCAAAAAGGTGCTGTAAAAGTCAGCAGCACAGCAGAGGAGCAGGGACCTCCCATCATCCCAGAAGAATCATGGCTTGGGGTTTCAGGAGCTCTCCTCCCTGCACTTCTGCTCCATATGCAGACATCTGCTGTGAACTGAAAGCAGCAAGCTCAGTGTGGTAGATGAGCACATACTTGAATTTATGGTATTTGTCAAAATGCCATAACAAAGAATGAAGCTGAAAATATTAAGTGAAACTGATTAATGCAATTCTGCTGCTTTGAAAAACGGTTACAGCATGCCTGAGTTCTTAGTGTCTGATTTCTCTATCATATCTGAGCTTTTCTAATACATATTTCACTGAGACCAAAATGAATTTCCGAAATTCTTTGCTTTACGAGCAATGTTGGGGTGTGAATTTTTAACAACAGATTATCTCTTTTTATTAAAACAAAAGTAAATGGAGACACATTTCCAAGCATCTGGAAAGATGAGGCCCTGTAACCAGAGCCATAGCTTTTCTTTATTCCATTATCCAGGTTTGCTGTCTGGGGAACATCGTGCACTTTAATTCTAGTCCTGCCAGTAGCAAAATAGGGAAGACAGCCAATTGAAAGAGAGGTGTAAATTCAACCTTCAAACAGTGTAATCTCACAGCAACCATCATGTTAAGTTTAGAAAACCTAAAATCAGTAAGAAGCCTGGTGGGAGCACTGGCATCTCTGAATAGGGTTCAGTCTGTGAGGTGCAGAGTGTTGCAATCTATTAAACAACGTGTTACAATAGTCAAGTCTACATATTACAAAGTGGGGGATTAATCTACACACATCCACACAGGAATCTTTGATGCTTTCAAATGCTCCTCGTCATCTGAAAACCAGTCAGCAGGCATCGCCTACATATTTCACAGCAGTCCACCTATCTGGGCATTTCAGTATGACAACAGGAAACCTTTTCAAATGATAGTGAGACATTGCAGTGTCCTGCATTCAAAGTTGTAATGCCAGTGGTGCTTTTCTTCTTGTTTTTTAAAATACATGTATGTGGAGAAAATATGTGCCTATATTCACCGACGGGAAGCTGACCAAGCCAGTGCTGGCTAATCTAGAGTGAGATTTTGTACCTTACCATCACAGGTAAATAGCACATCTAAAACTTGTGTAGCATCTGGTGTAACAGTAATGCTCTTCTAGCAATAACTGTAATAGAAAGAGGAATTGACATGTTCACAGGTAGTAACAACTAGAAAGCTACTAAAACACTTGTAAAGTGCCCAAAAATCTGATTGTGTAACTGCTCACCAGTTTTTTCTGTGGTTTGTGGTAGGATTTTTTTGGTCATATTTCAAAGGAAAATTGTTTAATTTTCTGGATGCAATTTATTTTGGGATAGAAAAAATTTAAACTTGGATTGTCTGCTCAGCATCCATCACTAGCTTGAGAAACAGTGATATAAATGGCTCTTCTGTTTGGTTTTGTCTTTAGTACGCAGTGAGAAATAATTAATGCTTTCCCAGCTGCATTAGCTAAGATAAACAGTATCCAAAATATCACTGCAAAAATAGTCAGCCTTATAAAGTTATTACTGGAGTTTTTAGAATGAAGGGTGTAGTAAATTTAAAGTACATTTAATTTCATATTTGTTCTACTCTTGCCCAATTAAGAAGTGTTCACCTCTTTTGCAGCAGCAGTGGTGCAGAAATTTTAATGCCCAAATTAATATCATTATTACTATTTAATCCTTTTTTACCCTTTCCCGAGCATTAAATCTATTCAAATATAAAGGAATAAGAAAATTCCAATTACTATCAGTATGGTTTTTCTTACATATAAGGCAAACACACATTGGTCCTTAAATGAAGTGTGATGTTGATGCAAATCTGTACAACTAATGATAAACTGGCAGTTCTGCTACACCATTTGAGTCATGTTGCCAGGAAATCTTTAAACGCACATGGCAAGTGGAATCTCTCTTGATAGCTTTGATCCTGTGGTAGAGGAGACCCTGTTGGTATAGGTGCCTGTAACCCACTGATGCCATGAGTGCAGCAGTCATGGTTCTGCTATTTCGCCCTAGCACCACTACTCTGTTAGTAAATATAAAATAGTAAACAGAAAGTGTGAGTTGTGAAAGTGTTAACGATGTGCAAAGTAAAATAGCCTGTAAAGGGTATAGAGTAGAAAAAACGGGAGAAATAATAATATAAGGAGAGGGAGAATGTGGAACAAACTGACGCTGGCAAATACAATGTGCTTGGAAGCTGAGGTTGTTTACTTCGGAGAGTGAGATGCTGCAGAGCTGTGTTGACTGTCCCTGCATGTGCTATAAGCAAACGAGTTAATAATTGAGGGAAAGTCTTTCAAAACTATGTTTCAGATTATAGCTATAAGAGAGTTTGATCTGTTCTAGCCAGTTCACTCTTCTCTCTTAATTAGGTTTCTATTCTTACAGCGAGGGATATGACCTTCTCAGCCTGGGAAGCAAACTGATTTCCATACTCCTTAATTTCACAGGAGTTATGCGTGTGTTGCCACAGATAACTCTCACAAACAGGGAAGAAAGTTTAAATGGTTGAGAGACCTGCTTAACTCTGTGCACTAGGCACAGGCCTTATTACTGCTTGTTTGCCTGTGGAGTTCTCCTCCACCCTGTACATCTTCAGTGCACGTTCTCTCTTTGAATTGGACTTGGTGGTTACTCACAGGGAGCCTCTGCACTTGCATCTATCTACTGCATTTCTTAATTTCTTTTGGAAATACTCTATTCTCTCACCTTATTAATGTTAAAACAAAAAAAAAAAAAAAAAGAAGGAATTTTTTTTTTTTTTTTTATTGCTAAAGGCAGCAGAATAGTGAACTTCTTGGTAGAGTACTGTGCCTTCCCCAGCGAGTGAAAGCTAAATTAGTTCTGAGGTGCTTTCACTCAGTGGAAGCATAATGAGAGACACCAGCCACCTCTCCATTAATAACGTGTCAGTCACACTGGGAGCAGCATACAAAGCCTGCTGGGAGAGCAATACCACCATCAGAAGCAGGTAGAAAGCAAGAAATAGGCTTAAGAGAACGGATACACAGGTGTAGATCAGGGCTGTAATGTTAGAAGATGTGATTTTTGTCTGATGATAAAGAGTGACTCAGCTTGACTGGAAAGGCCAAGTCAGTGCTAATGTGTAAATCACGACTGCAACATTAGAATAGCAGCACTTCTACAGCTCGAGAAGAACTGGCAATGTTTAGGGCATGGACTGATTTTTTTCTAAATGCCTGTTAATTTTTATTACTTGTTCACAGCTTAGTATTACTTATTACTTGCCTTACAAAACCTGTGTGGTTCTGAGCTCAATAGGCCAGGTCCTGTGTGAAACTACTGTATGCATCCAACACAAGGTGCTAGAAGAACCTGAGCATGATCTCTGTTATTAAGATCCCCATAGTGTTTCTGCTTCCTTATCCTGCATGCATTCTTACATGGGAGTGTTAGGGATTGAGCATCCAAGTAAGAGCACAGACAGCAGATTCCTGCACTTTGTTCTTTCTGCCTTTCCAAACCTGATAAACAGCAGTGTGAAAATTTCTCTATAGCCACAAGAGTACTATTAATATTTAGGCTTGCGTGTTAAACCTCAAGGAGCTGTGGACCTGGCTAGGGTAACCCCAATTTTCTGCTAAGCTACAGAGAAAAGGAGAGAAAAGGACAAAGTGTGCCTTCTGCTGTAGATGCAGTAATAGCCTTCATATTCTCCTGGTCCTCCTGAAACATTTGCTGTGTCTGGGAACCCAGCTTTAGGTTTTGGGTGGTTGGTTTGTTTCTGATTCTTCTGATGTTTCTGGTTTTATCTTTTTCCATAGAAAAATGACTGTGTTAGAACCATGAAGGAAAGAGCTGGATCTGTTTTCAGTTGCAGACTGTGTTATAGAAGATTGACTTTCTCTTTTGTTTTTCCTTGCCTCCAAAGATATTTCTGAATCTGTGTCATCAATCTACAAACTCTGTGAGTGGTCCTAAGATTTCTTGGACTTCTGTGTTAGTTGTGCAGTGTAACATAGGTTTGCATAATGGTTACACTGGAGAGAGAACTGTTCTTCGGATTCTGTAGTCCAGAAACTTGGCAATTTGCTCAAAATCAGATGCAGCAAAATGACTCCTAATGCCTCTATTTTGGTGTTATTTATTACTGGGGATGTTTTTCTGACCTCTGAAAGTTACAGTACTTAGAGCATAAGAAGCAGAGATCACAACTTAAAATGAGCATACAGTTAGGCATGGCTGTATCCTTTTAGAGTCAGCCACAACTCTAATCAGCAAAATAGCATTGTGAATGTGTCATTTGTTGAATTCGTTAGACCTTGTTTAGTAGAGAGGAGAAAGAGCAGTGGTTTATGTTACTTTAATTTAGTCCTTTCAGATAAATAATCTTGGGTCATACGCTACAGAAACTGCAGAGACTAAGGAATGAACTTAGGTATATTATAAATTGCAAAAGCATCATATAAAATGGCATTCATTAGAGTCATTTGACTCCTGTTATCTGAAGAAATAAATACATGGTTCCTTGCATTGGCTAGTACACATACACATTAAGAGATCTCAGCCTTATGTCCAAATTATGCCAATCTTACATCACTTTTGGTGTTGCCTGTGGTATTTGATAAAAGGCTTTCAAATGGTGGAAGTACTAGTATGTACTTTATGATTACTGCATTAGCTTCTAATGGCTTAAAAGCACATTAGAGACATAAATTGGGCACTACAGCACAGTGCCCTCAGCTGTTACCTTAAAGTAGTGTCATCCGTCTTATACACTCCTGTGTATAGGAGTCTGAGGCTGGAGTTTCTCCTGTGCAGAAACGCCAAGCTGGTGTAGGGATTAGCATTGTCTTCTGCTTATGAATTAGGAAGAGTAAATTTGGTGTTGTCGTTGGTCACTAAATGCAGGCTGAAGAGTCCATGGTTTGTCATAGATGACATGGGAACAAATGAATCATGAGAACTTCTTACACCTTAATTACATCAGTGACAGTTGGCTGTAGCCAGTACTGTGGAGGATCTTTATCCTAATAGTTTTTGTTACTTTGACTGTAAGGTGCACAAACATGAGCAGAGAGGAGATTTACAGAATTGAACTGTCAATTGTTCTACAGAATTGAACTGTGAATTGTTCGATGCTAGGTGGCTATCCAACAATACAGGTGTTAAAAAATAGCATTTTCTGTTGTGAAAACCTTGGTGACAGATCAATCTGTGTAGCATTTTGGCTGTGTTTCAGATTGGAATACTTCACTGACAGGGGGTAAGACCAAGGGCTTACAAGGCTTGAATTACAGAACTCTGCCCATTTTAAATGTGGAAATTCTGTAAAAGTTGTGTCTTCTATACACTGTTAAAATCACCAAGCAATCAAAATGAAGGATATGTAAAGTAAATCTCTTTGTTTGTTTGTTTTTTTTTGTGTGTGGGGAGTTTGTTTGTTTGTTTGTTTTCACATTATCCTTTATGATATCACTGATTTTTCACATATCTTGCATATGGAGAACACTGTACAAATCGTACGTGCAGCATTGAAGTAGTCAACATTGGGATACTCAGAGGTTTTAATGTTATATTCTTAACATAGGCAATATAAATATCTGTAAGCAAACTGAGCATTTAATAAAGGTGACCACAGATGAGACATTTTTAATACAGTAACATGATGGGCAACCTTCATGATTATATGGCAAAAGGAATGAAGTAATACACTTCTTATTAAGTGTAAATGAGATTAATACTGACATGTTGTCTTACTTACGCAGAAATTACAGACATGGGGAAAGAAAAAGCACAACAAATTATGGTATGTCTGTGCATTCATACTTGCATGTCATCAAAGCGCTGTAGTGTTAATAAAAATGAGAGAAGCAAACAGGAAGGAGGAGGAGCGGTAGGTTTGTAGATTATGCTTCCAGCTTGTCTACTTATGTTGTGTTTATGACACTTCAGGAATGAATTGTGTAATATTTGCCTTTGTGTGGTCTCTATTGTTTATCACCATGATCACTTCCATCTATGTGGAGGGCTTCTGTCATTTCATAAGATGTAGAAGCAGGAAAAAGCCTTTTATTTTTACCTTGGTTAAGAGAGGAGCTGGGTACATCAGTGTATCTTGACACTGCACACTTGATCAAATACAGTAAGTAGTAGGTGCAATACCATCCAACTTCTAGCCATGCAGAATAGCTGTGAGAGCTGATGTTCTCTATGATCATACTTAAATCGGATGGAATTAGATTTAGTGACTACTCAGTAACTCTTCATATTTTGCATTGTATATTGAGGATAAAGCATAAATATACAATGAAGTCATTAATAGAGCACTGGGAAGAAATAAAATAACGGATGATGTTAGGCCTAGATTTACTTCTTATGATAAAATCTGTACGTTTGGAAGATTAGATAATTTAAAAAGAAAGAAATCTGCCTTTTTCAAATTACAGAAAGTGTCAAGGACTCAATATGGTTTGCAACAGTGGCATGCAAATACGCACCACTCCTAGTTATTGTGCTTACCTCAGCTTATGAAGCTGGCAAGGCACAAAGGATGCTACGATGGCATGTCAAGATGTAAAACTGAAGATGGTGTTAAATCAGAAGCAGCTATGTTAATTTGCCTCCATTAAAGCATTTGGAATGGAAAGTAGATGTCGACATTGGAAGGAAGAAAAAACAAGCAGGAGTCGTTTGCTTATTTCTGAGAAGTTGGACCCAGTCCCAACTTGTGTTTATCCAGTCAGCTTGAAGCAGTAGTTGTTTAAGAAGTGCCTACTTTTCCGAAGGAAATGTAAATGATTTGTAGGTATTTTGTGTGCAAAGATTTAGCAGTGATCACAAACCGGCTGCGCTAGCTGGGCGTTGTGATTAACGTGGTGAATGGTTGTTTTCCTGCATCTAGCCTGCTATCAGCAATCAGTATAAATCTGCTAAGTACAGAACTGGTCTTTGTACGCCTTTTAGAAAGCTGTCTTGTCCTAAAAAGCAACACGCTTATAATCCTGTGGCTTGATGCCAGTAGGAAATTGTGCAGGAGTCAAGGGAGGAGCCACTCAGAGTTTCTGAGTGCCAGAGAACTGAGATGGATAGTGTTGGGTCTCTTGGACCATCTGTATAGGGTTTAACTCAGTGCCCTTGCTTTCATTTCATGTAGCAGGAGCGTATTATTTGTCTTACTGGCTGTTGGCCCTATAACATCCTCCAGTAGACAGTAAAACACTAGTTAAGCCTGTATTCCATTACTTTTGGAAAGGTCTTTCCAAAAAGCCTAATCCTACTGAAAGGCTGTGTATATTGCCTGTGTATATTGTATATTGAAATATTGTATATTTCAGACAACTTTCGCCAACTTTCAGATGGCGATAGGTGTTTTGGAAACTGATTCATCCTGGTGACTCTTTTTATAGAATATTTTATAAAACTACTGTCTTTATTTCTAAGTTCTTGCTCTCGTTTACAAGGTCAAGCCTAATGTTTGGGTTGTTTTCCAAACAGTGTTCCACTGACACATTTTGTTCTAATTTCTGATGTCACTTAAATAAACTGGAGAGGAGGAGATTTCAGAACTCATATGTTTTCCTCTGTTGTTGTGCTCTGCTGCAAATTAATTTGATACTCTTATGTAAGTGTAATGACTCCACTTACAACATTGGGAACAGATAGAAATAACAGAAGGGAACGTTCTGGGTAGTGAAAGTGAGTCAGTGGAACAGACTGTTGGTCAGAACTTGAATGGGAAAACTTCTGAGACTGAGTTACCGAACTCACTTGGGCCAGTGTTTTTGCTCACACCACTGGAGATGTAGCTGATAAAGAGCCAGGGGCTTTTGCTCACTACAGCCTACTAACACTACTTGTGTGTCTTATGATTCTATTTTGGGTGAGAGCTGAAGAGTCCTGGGTTTTCTTGTGGAAGTTGGTAGAAAAAAATCCTGTATTGCTTGATCTTGTTCTTCCTCTGTTTATCTGCATTTCTGAGAATTGAATAAGAGCTCACACTGACACTTCATATCTCAGTGGTCATCTTTCTCAGAGTAAACAAATTCATAAACGTGAGTAAATAGGCATGGGCCTGTGCTCTGCTCTCTTAAGATTTCTCTTTGATTAATGTTGTTTTGAGACTACTGGCAGCTGTTTTTTTTAAATCTTTTGAGTGCATTTAAGTTCATCAGCTAAACTATAACCTCCACATCTTTCATTCAAGTGGAGATTTTCCTTGCAGTTGCTTGACATTTGTAGGTTTTCGTTCTGCCAGTGGTACTCAGCTGTGTGTACCGTTTTCCTTTTGCAGCCTGTAGCAGAGCTGTTCAGTGTGAATTGCTCAGGCATTTAGGGGAAGTTTCACAGGGAGTTTTGTATATACAAAATGCACAGAACTTTTTGGGAACCCCACTTTGGCTTTTGTCTCCTTTTTGGTTTTAATTAAACAAAAGTTCATGCAGTGCAATATGTGTTGTCTTGCAAATGAGCAAATAGATGTTCTCTGCAGCGTGCTGTTACCTTTTTAGCATAATTTCCACTGGATAAGGAAATGTAGGAAGAGGGATTACAAAGCACAACTATGCGTTTGAAGGCCTGATGGAACCTAGTCTGAGCTGTTAGACCTTTGCTTTTTTTCTTGATATTAATTAGTAGCGTATTATCACATAAATTATCTCACTTCTTTGTTTTTTTGATCCTCATATTCAGTCATTCCCCTTGTTCTCGCTCCACTGGAAGTTATGATAGTAATCTGACTCACAGAGCTATCATTTTTACAGAAGTAGGAGAGAAAGATAATTAGAACTTCCTTGAAAAGTGATGCAGTGTGATGAACCTTAGCACTGTTGTGGTACTTTACTCAATCGTATCCCAAAAGAGCATCTCAATGAAACCACAACTTGTGAAAGTGAAACTAAAAAGGGACTTCATACCTGACAGCACAGGGAGACTTTGTTTCTGGAAAAGACAGGAGATAAACGAATTAGACGTCCAGTCAAACATCCCCAAAAATTTACCAAAAAGGAAGTGGTGAGATGCTGCAGATAAACAGAAAGTCCAGAGTCAGGAAATGAGACATTCAGCGAAAGGTGTCACAGGCACAAAACAACATTCACGAAACAGTAAAAATGCCACATGCCTTTGTGGTTGTGAAAGCATGTAACAGTGGCCTAAGATGCTAAGAAGATGCCCCTCCAGCAATTTTACTTGATTTCTTTTAGCCTCTGTATTGTGTGCAGAACTAGCTTGCAAGGTTTCAGTATGGAAAAGGAGAAGAGTAAACCCCTGGGAATCTTAAGGGAAAGCAAAAGAGATTAGGGGAGAGGGAAGATGTATGAAATTGGCATTCCTTGGCAGCCCACAGCTAGAATCATGTAGAAGATCTGCTACTTTTCCCAGGACCTGTTTAGTCAATGTCTTGAGTGCGCCAATTTTTTCTTTTGCAGAGGTCAAGCCAGTACAGTTAAGTCCACAAATTGAGTATTGTGCAGCAGAGCAGGGCTGTTATTGTGGGGCTTGGTAGACTAGCCTACAGAATGCCTCCTCAACTGGTGGTGGTTTGTGTCTTCAGGACAGTTGGCAGTTTGAACTCTATGTAACAGATGGAAGAAGAGAAAGACAAAGAAAAAAGCATCTACTGTCACATTCATACTGGAACTGGAATTACAGCAAGGAGAGCCTCAAAAATAGCCAAAAAAAAAAAACCCCAGGAATTGAAAACTATGGTTGTTTTCTCAGGGGATGAAAAAAAGATGATGTTGAGCTGTGGATCAAAAAGAGAGTCAGATGCTATCTCTGCTGTGCTGAGACTGGATAGGTGACTAGTGGGTAACTTTTGCTGTTTTCTTGAACATTAAGTGGGAGTACACTAGAAAGTGGTATTTGTAACTAACTTGAGTCAGGGTATTGCTATGAGGTCTTGCTGCAGGAAGAGAAAGAGAGAAGGTGCTTCTCAGACAACATTTCTGCTGCTTAAAGAGGACACGTTTCCACTGGATGTCTGCCCCTTATGATCTCTATAATAACTCATCACTAAACATAGCTTCCTTTCTCTCCAGAACTGCTCCAGTAAAATAGAGCATACCTTTGTAGCGTTGTCCCAGGCTCAGCATGAACATTCCTACCTCCTCACGTTCTAGAGGGTCAGAGGCTCTGTAGCTTACTGCAATCTGTGCTCCATCCATTTTCACTCCTTTGGGGCATAGGGGTCAGGGAACAGAACAGAAGTTTGAGGTCTTTGTTTCCCACCTTCTTATCTCAGTGACAGGTGTCGTACCAGCTTTGCAGCATCCTAGCTTATGGAAGCTCTTGGCTTTTCAAAATTTTCAGAATTGTAAAAAGTGTCAAATGCAATATGGATAATATTTAAAATATTTATGATTTAGGGAGAAAAATCTGTATCAATTATGTAACAAAGCCCTTTTTCTGTTGTTCCAGATGACTATATTGCTAGAGGATTGGTATCTACATTTATGTTTAAGGGGGAAGTTAAGGAAAGGAATCTCGGGAAGGAGGAAGAAGAGCCTTTCATTATTGTTTTAGTAGGACTGAAGGAAATCAGCCAACGTACTTCATAATGAATGTGATAGCTGCCAGTGAGAGTAACACAAGCTGGTATTCTGCTGCTGCTGTTCAGAACAGATAGCTTCTTTTACAAGGAAAAGTAATAATTTAGACATGGGTATCTGTAGCTCTAAGAAGCTGAAACAGAAGGTGGAACATTGAACAAGTGTTCTAGTTAAAAATCTAAGGACGCAGTGTGTAGGGATCATATGATAAATGGCCCTTGCTAAAAGGTGCTTTGATTCCTTTTTCTTTTTTTTTTCTTTTTTTTTTTCTCTTTTTTTTTTTATTACAAAATACCTATTTTGTAATGAGCTCCTATGTTTGGCAAGTACAGGGTTGGTTTTTTCAGTGTATTTGAGAACCACACTGTGCCAGAAAGTAGGAAGAGGATCTAAGGTAGTCATACCTCTGAAGTGACCTCTAGAGACTAGACAGGATGAGTGTAAGATAGTGGAAAATGGCTTTGTAACGTTTTGTGCGGTAGATCAAGTCTCTTAGTTAGAAACAAGAAGTTGAACTTCATCTGGTCTACTGGGGAAAGTTAATTTAAGGTTTTTTTAGGTTTTTTTGGTCTTTTTTTTTTTTTTTTTTTTTTTTTAGCTTGGAGTTAGCTTCAAAAGGTAACTTTGGTTGCAAAACATTCAGATGGAGGAAGAAATATCTAAATTTCAGTTAAATTGAAATCCTCAGGTAAAAAATTCCTGAGAATACTGCTGTATGACTGCCACTGTCTTGGTCAAAGTGTTAAAGACTGAGTAGAATAAAAAGGATGGATTACCTGATCCTAGTGAGTTCCTGCACATTTTGCTAGGGACTAACATCCTCATCTGTTACTCTTTGCTAAGGGACATTGTGGACCAAATTACTAATGAAAATGCCACCAACAGGAAATGACAAGTGATGATAAATTGGCCTTAGTGTGCCTGATCCTTCACAAGCATATCTGCCATCCTACTGCAGTTATTATGTCCGTACCAATCGTGTGGCCCATTAGCTAACTGAGTCTGCAAATCATCCTCCGTATCAAATCAGCCACTATTAAAATAACCAAGACTAGGTGGGCTATCTGCTGGTAGGCTTTGAACTGATGGTGGCAGGAGGGAGACCAAGTGTGTGATTTAAGATACTTTATCTATATGTTGTAGTTTGGGTGATCCTGATCGAAAGGGCGTTCACTGAAAGTATGAAAAACTTAAAAACTCCCTGTGTCACTAACCACAGAGAGATTTTCTGGCAGCCTACAATCTTAGCAGCTGTGCTCTCACGATTGAATTTGACTTTAAACAACGGCCATTATTCAAAGAGATTTTGGGGTTTATGTGACATAGCTCCAGCCCAGACGTACAGAATAATACTTTTATAAGTTCTGTGTCGTAATAACCTTCTCTCACATATGCTGGTATTCTCCATTCAAAGTTAGAGAGATTTTTTTTTAGGAGAGGTTTCTTAATGCAAACAGGCATTTTTCTCATACTATAGATTCTTCCTGACTGAGCGCCACTGGTATGCAGGAAGCGAGTGTCCGTCTTCAGACTGCTGTGGACAGAACCTAGCAGTTCATTGCTTAAATATAGCAAAGCGTTTTTCAGATCAGTAGAAGGCAAGCTGTACAAGAAGAATGTGCATCAGGTTAGCCACAGATGAAATAAAAGCAACCATTTTTTTTTGTGACAAGGCTGCTGTAACAATAGGAAACGCTAGGACTTGTGATTTTTTTTTGAGAGTGAACATTTGCATAGCTACTAGCAGAAGGATACTGTGGAATCTCTGTTAACTGTATGACTAAAACAAAACTTGTCTTGCACTGATTTTTGCATCTGTGCTCAGGCTTTGAGCATGCTTTTGATGAAATTTCTGTTATCTTCTATTTGCTGTGTTTTGTTTTGGACTGGGAAGCAGATTTGGAGTACGTGAACTGGATTCTTCTCAGATGAAAGTAAATGGCAAGATGTGTTTGAGGGGCACATTCAGTGAACATGCAAACACCAGTGAACTTTGAGCCCCTGGGATTGGACTGGAGCTGGTCTGATGTACCAGGATAGAAAGGACAGCGGAGCTGTCAGTGGAAACTGTTCTACTCTACAGACCTGTTCCCAGTGCACTACATTACTTTTTACGTAAACATAGACTCAGGCATGATATAAGGCCAATACGTTATGGAGTTTATTTTTGTGTTAAAAAACAGGTTCTGTCATTAAAAAGCAATCCCTGAAGCCTCTGAAAACTGTTAGAGCTTCTCAGTGGGACATGGCTCTGGGGCTAGGTTCCAAACCATTTCCACTTCTGACCTCTTTGTTCAAGCTGACTGCACATAATTTATCTTACCAAGTCATCATGGCTGAATCTAAATAACATTTTGAATTCATCTGCCCTTATATTCCTCTTTTAGCTTTAGGTGTTTTTTAATTAGGATGGGACTATGGCAGATAATGCACAGAAGAATGTGCTATGAGTTGCATGGTTTTTCTGTTGATCTTTGGAGAGCCAAGCTGTGTGTTACAGTAGATAGCTTTTCTGTTGCATCAAGCAGTGTAATATGTCATGGGGTACATGGGTAACAAGTTATAAATGTCTAGGATGCTGCCCTATTTGATGCTCAGAAATTATTACTGCCTGATGGTAGTTTCGTTTCTTCCAGAAGTGAATTGGTAATGGGAAAACAATACCTTTCAGAAGATTTCCCTATGAACTGACTTTGCAAACACTTGCTGTGAAATCTGAAAGAAATGAACTCTTTAGAAGATGCAGTGCATGGCAAGGAGAAGTTAACAGGTTATTATTGTTCTCATAGGTACAGACTTCCTTTGCATGTGCAAGATGGAGAAAGAAGCTAGTTCCTTGTGAGCTGGTGAATAAATGGGGTTAGCAGTCATTGGTTACCTTGGTAATCTTCAAATTGGGATCAGAAGGGAGGGGAGGTAGTGGAACTAATTTGAAACTAGAGCTGTTAGGGAAAATAGATGCATCTGTTCAAAGAGTATACATTTTTGTGTAGCAAGGTTCTTCATTTACTAGCTTTCCATTGTACAGTGAAAGGCATTACCATTTCAAAGACCCCAGTAAGCTTCTGGCTAGCAGAACCACAGTATTATTTCATTACAGTCACTTTGCTGAAATGGAGTCTTCCTGCCGTGGTTTTAACTTCTACTCTGCATGAGCATAAAAGGCTTTATTTCTGGCGTGCCGTCTAACAAAGCAATTACTGTTATTTACCTCTGTTCACTCAAAGGGAACCATTTCATCAAGGCTGTGCTGCATTTGACAAAGCTTTAACAGTATTGTGGCTTTTGCCTTTAATGATTTCTCAGGCTCCAGTTCACATTAAGGAATCTGAATGGCTTTTCCTGACAGAACTCTGATCCTTAATTGAAAGTTTTGTATTTGAAATGGATCATCAAAATTCATGCACAAAATCATTTTTTACTTTACATGGACCTGAAGTTATTTTATTACTCTGTTTATATGTAAAATTATTTTGCTTTCAAATGTGCAGTTCATATGTTGTGGTTTCCACCTTCACTGGGAAGTTTAGCATCTAGCATCATTGAGATAGTTTAGTGACCATTGTGTGAAATTGATGGTAATTTCTAAAATAGGCCCTACCAAATGCAGTACTTACATGATCTCAGGTGTTCCACTGCCCAAAAAAAGCCCGTGGGGAGAGCAGATGTGGTTTGTATTTTTTTCCATCTTAACCTTTCTTCTCAGACAGAGTTTCACTTTCAGATGTATGTTTTGACTGGTTGATCAATGAATTGTCAGGAATAAATTACACGTACCTGCAGAAAAACATACCTGATGTCAATGCAAGAACATATGTAGTATCAGTGCGATGTAGCTGCAGGAAAAAAAAACCTGAAAGAAGGAAGTCACGTAGAGATTGTGAGCTGAAAATAACACAGCTGGTTTCTCTTCACCCATATAGGTGAAAATAGAGTAATTGATCAATGAAACATGCTGTAAAATTTATGAGTTAAATCATTTGTAAAAAATAGTTTGAAATGAATGCTTGAAAGCAATAAAGGGAAATATTCTTGCATATGATAGTCTTTGCAGACAGAGCCTTGTGGTGTTCTTAGAACAGAGCAGATGATGAGCAGAGGTTGGTTTGAGGTTGGGCAGCCAGAGCGACAAATCAGATATATGGAAGAATTATATCCCAGTGGCATTTCTCTTGAATATCTAACCACATACAACATCGAGTAGGGAAGTACCAGCTCTGCAGGACTCTGATATGCAGCTTCTGACTTCCCTTGTCCGCTGCTGCATGGACTGTGTGAGAGAAATAGTCCGTAGCCTGTGTTGATGGTGAAGCTGAATGGGCAGAGATTTCTCTCATTCTGCCTCTTGGGGGGGCTGTGTTCTCTGTAGCTTATGTTAATCTTTCGCTGTCTGGAAGAGATTTGATAAACTGGGGATAACTGGACTCGTCTCAGAGCCTTTAGGCAGAGCAGGAGAGGGACAGTGAAGTAGACTTTTCAAATGGAATGATTTTTTATATTATTTGGGAAAGGACTGAGCTTTTAAAATGATCTTGTGCGGAAAGTTTAATTTCTGTTGTCAATTCATTTTTCAGCAAATCTCTGAAATGCTTTTATTTCTTTACGTTCTCAACCAGTTTACATAATTGGCGAAGAGGAAGTCGCAAGGCGCAATTAACCATCTTTGATCCCAGATTTAGTTCAAGTGGGTTTCCTATCTGCTATGCACGTTAAGAGTATCTCTAAGCACGAGCTTACCTCTTATCTTACAGACATCTCGGTGCTTACAATGTTAGGTTCTTTGGGGGAAAGATGTCTTTTCTCTTTGTTTGTTAAAATACTTGATACGAGTCCTAAAATGTGATTTTCTATTTTTATTATTACTAATAGCAATAGTTGAAAAGACTATTGCTATTGGATTAAATTTTTTTAGTGTCAGTATCTTGCTAAATTCTGTAAGCTGCTGTAAACTATCATGACTTGTCTGAGTGAAAAGAGCAGAATTTCCTGTTTAACAGCGTCTGTTTCAGACTTAATGCCTGGCACTATGTGTTGTTTTCAAGGTACAGCCTGTGTTTCACCTTGCCTTCTGTTACACTGCTGACTGTAGGAACTGCTCATGTTTGACAAGTAGATTGATTGGGGATTAAATGTGGAGAAAATGGAGTGTGGTTTGTAAGCAGCCCAAGTAGGCTTGATTCTTATTCTCAAGTTTTAGAACAATCTCATAATTCGGTGATGTAATGGTTATGCTTGGGGAGGTTAGCTGTCCCCTCAGTATCTGCGGTTGTGCAGCCCTCTCCATGCCCTTAACAACTTGCTCTGGTGTGTATTAAAACATCCGCAGTCTTTTCCAGTAATTAAATGTTAGCAATTTTCTGGAAGTCTCTAATCCAGCTGCTGAATGTCATTGTAACGCAATACTATCTTTATTCCCAGAAGAGCCACAACTTGTCAGCCATCAGCTGTTGTCCTCCAGTGTTCTGCTTTAGTTACAAACATGCATGTTAGCAGGCAGGGAACAGGAACAGTCCCTCAGGATTAAATAAGCTATAAGCATGTGGCTGTGATCTGTGATGCTGAATCCTCCCTGTGCAATGGCAATGGCTTGCTAATTTATTTTTCTTTTCAAAGGATCAAGTCCTTTTAAATCACAAGTGAATTCAAGAATGTCAAAGCCTATTCTTAATGAGGAGAAGAGAGAACTTGGTACAAAGATTATCCTCTGTGAATAGTTTGCTCCAATCTAATTTGCATGTCCCAGAGTCAGGGGCTAGAGCTTTTCTCCTATCCAGACAGCTTTAGTGTCACTTGTTTGTAGACCACACTGCTTTGCTTCTGTAAGTGGAGTGCCCAAAGAGCACGCCTGGTGACATGAAGTAGCTGTTTCACATCTAGCAATGCTAGAGAAACCAAGTTAACGTACCTACGCATCTCCCACCTTTGATTTCTAGACTAAGATTTTCTGTTCTTGAGGTTCCTTCACATCAGTGGCATGTATCTGTTCTGTGTTTGGCTGACTTTAGACTTACATCTCAGGCAGTTCCTGACTCCACGAGCCACATAGCAATAATGTGTTGCAGGGATCCACACACCTTTGGAAACTGAGGAAGGGCCAAGTCTGGAAATGGCCCCTGGGCAGGAGAGGAGAAGGACCACCCAGAACCATGCTGCTGGGCTCCTGCAGCACTGCTGGCAGATTGCAGCCTGTGGCTGCAGGCGCTGCTGGGCGCTCGGAGCGGGGCCCTGCATGCCCAGGGCGGATGGGGGCCCATGCTGAGCACACACTGCAGCCAGGAGGTGGTTGGCCTGGGCCCCACCTGAGGTACCACTGAAGAGCTGTGGTTTGGTCGTCCCCGTTCTAAAACGAAGCGCTTTTACTACCTTATCTACCTTTAAAGCACCGAAGAATGTTTCTAACTCGCAGCTGCAATCTTTTTCCCCATCAGCCTTACTATCTCTCTAAGGTGATGCTTGTACAGTGAAGTCAGCATGATTTTCTTCTTCAAGGGTAGCCACTACTTATAATATATAGACAATTATCTGATAGCTCCTTTTGCTTTTATTCCCTGACTTATGCAAATTGGTGTTCTAATATTGTTAATTTCTAGTTATTACCAAATGTGATTTAATTTTTCTAATTCACTAACTGGAATTGACAGCCAGTCATTATGATGAAGCTACTATTTTGATAGTTTTCATTAAAAAAAAATAACGCTGGTAGTCTCTGTCGGTAGGTACTCTTGCTACATTTATAAATGCAGTGATTCAAAGCAGATGAAATCATCTTTATTTGGCATCGGTATGCTACAGCGTTGTATCAATCAGAGCACAATATTTCAATGTCAGACTCCCGGCAGTGTAATAAGAGGGCTCCATTTAGCCAAGGAGGCAGAAAATTCCTGATACTCTATTAATCTACTCTACTAATCTGCTCAGTCTGACTAGAGTATGCGGCTGCTTAAGCAGGCATCACCTTGAGTTATGCAGTGCAAAAGCATAATGCAAAGTGGTAATGCAACTGCTCAACTTTTAATAACAAAAACTTTCAGCATCATTAGTTGCATGCTGTGAGTGCACAGCTTGGGCGGGAATAATAGGGTGTGCTTGCACAACATTCAAAGCTGACCTAGCATTCATTTACAAGATAGCAATTTTAGCTGTTTCAGATGTTTCAGACTGTTAGCTGTTTACTGTATTTGCTCTTAATTGTTTTATTATGTCAAGAGGAAAGCATTAGAAATGACAAATCATTAATAAGATGATTCTGTGCTTCATTTCACTGCTGTCTGCATTACAGCCTTGTAAGATAACTGGTAAAAAGGAAAAACAAGTGTGGGAATTTCCTATGATCAAATCACTGTAGCCGCAGTCGATGCTTCTAAGACGAAGTGATACCTTATATAATAATTACCCTCAAACTTCATACCTCCTGGTTTCAGCTGCCTTCTGGTGTAGACTGCAGTAGACACTGGCTTCAGGTTTAACTAGTATTATCTGAGGAATGCAACTATCAATTCAAATGAATCAGTGGCTGTATTAAATATTATCGCATTGAAAATAATAGGAAGAGGAGAATATTGAATGCCTCAGGGTTGAGCAGCTTTTGTATTATTACATATTGATTGAGAATATGCAGTTTGGTTAAGATAGGGCTTCAAAAGGAATGAAAAAGGACTGAGATATTTTTCAGAAGAGCCTACTCACATTTTGAGATATTCTATTCTCACTCAATTCCTGTGGAGGTTGAATTCCTCTTTACCAAATTCTTATTCTAATGTCTTAAGCGATATAAGAAGAAATCCTGCCACTGTTGGCTCTCTACAAAATGTTGCCATACCTAGACAAAGTTGCTTGATGTGAGACTGAAGTCTATTTTTTAAGAAGCAAATTTAGGACCAGAGTTAAGCTCTTGCTTTGGAAGTAATACTTTATTTGAAATTAGTATCTGTCACACAGACTTGTGTTTTTCTATTTTCTTGAGGGGAGCAATGTGTTTGTCTAGAGAGTATGTGCTGACCACAGTATAGCCTCCAAATTTCTGTGCAGCTGATGTTTCCCAAACTGTATGAACAAAGCCCTCAGACCCCATCTTTCCAAGGTAGAGATTGCTTAAGGATTTTCAAAACGCACTTCTTTCCACAACACACACTATAGATGAAACCTTAGAGACTACTGTCCTTTGATTGGCACCAATTTTGGGAATAATGCACACCAGACATGAATTATCTGAGGATCTACTGACCGTTAAGAACTAATTAGCGAGATTTTACAGTTATGTAAAGGAATTATAGAAAGTGAGAGGAAAGCTTCGTATTGCACTGTGAAAATTGACTAGAAGTATAATTTCTGCTGTTGTATGTTCTTACTTGCACATATGAATCTAAGAGGGGAGCAGGTCTGCTTTCTATCTGCAGAGCGGTCTGTGTGGTATGACTAGAATTAATGCAAAAGATTGAAAAAGAAAAGTAATGAAAAAAATACTGACGTGTGTAGATGCCTTCTTTTGAGGGCAGGTTTCAGAAGGCGTATTCCTAGATCTTTTTGTTCCTTCAGATCAGTTGTAGAGCCATCCACTACTTATACAGTCTCGCTCCAAGTTTTCTTGTGAAACCATTGCACCTATCAGTATGTCAGGCTAGTTTGGGAGTTTTGTCTTTCTACAGAAATTGCTAGCCTTCATCCCAGAAAAAGCACCGTCCTTTGAGGCTTGCTTATTTTTGACAGCTCAGCAGAAAGTCTGACTTGTTTTTAAGTCATTAGAAATGTCATGATGATGTTTACTCATTTTCCCAAAAATGTAGGTGAGCCCAAGCAGAGATCTACTATGGAAAGAAAGTATGTTGAGAATTTAGCTTGCTACCTGCAGTAGTATATCCTACATTTATTAACAAAATATGAAATACAAATGGAAGTCATTGCCAAGACCTATAGCCAAGTCTGCTGAAACTGGTACAACCACACCAATTTCTTTCAGAGATTAATTTCACACCAGAATAAATTGTGTGTACCAGACATGCTGTCAGAATAAAAGGAAACCAACATGATAATCAGAATGGCTGATGACAAAATAATTCAAGTAAGTTGATATTTTTTCTTATTTCTTTATAAAAGAGTTAAACTGCTACATTAAAAGTATCTTGTAAAACTAAAATAGCTGTTCAAAAAAGACTGGCAAGAATTAGCAATCAAATCATTGTACATGTGAAAGTTATTACAGCTAAAAAAAAAAATTTAGATCAGGGTTAATTATAAGATGATGCAGTAGTATAATTAGTATTCTTCCTATGGAGGATTATGGGTCCTTCTAAATGCCCTTTTTGATTGCCTTCTTCCCTTTTTTAATTTCCTTCTTGTCCTTTTTGATTATCTACCCCATGACCCTCAGGGCTCCTAAATGTAATACAATTGAAATAACATTTTTGTTAGAGGTGTTTTTTTTTATAGGCTATTAACCTCTTGCTTACCCAAGCACTGACAAATTGTTTTCTGAGGGCTTCACTAACCATAGAGGGACACTGGTATCCCCGGGGGTTTTATACAGTGTCTTTTTGCCTGTCCTGAAGCAGTCTCTACGGATTTGCCAGGGACTGATCTGCATGAGAAGGAGCACAGTGAGAAATAAAGGACTTCCTTGAACGGCATTTTACAGCTTGGCAACTTAAGATCTACTAGATTTTTGGTATTTTTTGGATTTTTGCAAAGGCTTCTTCAGTGATCTAACTGTAAGCATAAAGGTTTAATATAAAAGACTACTGCCAGCTGTCCTTTAACATGATTTTCAGAATATTCACAGTCTTAAGCAAATCACTGAGGACTTTATCCAAATGCTTCTTGAACACTGACAGGAATGAGGTATCAACCACCTCTGCCAGAGGGCCTTTCTATATCTGGACAACTCTCTCTCATTTTTACTAACGTCCAGCCTGAGCCTCCCCTGGTACGGCTGTGCCATTCCCATACATGGTGTCCTTGGTTCCCAGGAGCAGAGACAGCTTCTCCCTCTGCCTTCTGCCTCAGGGAGCTGCAGAGACCAAGGAGTTCACCTCTGAGCTTTTTCTCCAGATCAGACAACCCAAGTGCTGCCAGCCTATCCTTAAACAACTCCAGCTTTCTGGCTGTGTTACTGGCTTTGTTGTTTTCAGGGACTTTAACATCATCTGCATATGACAGAGCCCAGAACTGCACGCAGTACTCAAGACTAGGCTACAACAATGCTAAATATAGCAAGAGAATCACTCCTTTTGACTGACTGACCGTGCTGTGTTTAATGCACCCAAATTACAGTTTGCCCTCTTGGCTGCCAGGGCATGCTGCTGGCTCTTAGTGAGCCTGCAGTCACCAGTGTGCTCAGAACATCCTCTGCTGAGCTGCTCTGCAGCCACTCATCTCCCAGACAGTGCCTGTGCCTGGCATTGCTCCATCCCAGTTTCAGAACCTGGCATTTTCCTTTGTGGAACATCCTGCCATTGCTGATTTCTCAGTGCTGCAGTCTATCTAGATCCCTCTGCAAGACCTCTCATCCCTCCAGTAAGCCAACAGGAGGATCAGATTATTGAGGCAAGACTTTCTTGTGATAAACCCACACTGACTGTGCCTGATAATCACTTTGTTGCCTCAGAAGTATGCTCCAGAATAATCTTCTCCGTGAGTTTTCCAGGGACTGAGGTTAGAAGAGTAGGTCTGTAGCTTCCTGGGTCCTCTCATGCACTTTTTAAAGTCACGTTGGCTAGCTTCTACTCACAGGGACGTCTCCATGATCTCTGGTTAATTCCCGAGAAAGAGCAGCTCTAACATCCTCTAACTCCCTCAGTCCTCTCTGTAGTGAATTCTGTCTAACCCCATGGACTTAGGAACACTGAGATTAGGAAACTGTTAGCTTAAAATTGTGATAACCACAGATGGAAATTCAGTGCTTTCAGTGACTTCAGTATTCATCAGTGTGTAGTATAAAACCAGTGTGTGATGGCAATTTGATTTATAGAGGCTAGTTGTTAATTAAACTATGTGCATCCTCATGCTTGTTTTCATTTTGCTGCTCCTGATGATGGTCCTTTACATGAGGCTTGTTGAACTGGGCAGATGTGAGTCATGGTTCCTGTGTTACCAGGCAGTATCCTTTCCTCTATCCAGATAGTTGAACAAAAGCACTGTATGCATCTTTTTTTTTTTTTTTTTTTTTTTTTTGCTATGTGCAGTTTTACAGTTGATGAAAAAATTGTAAACAGATTTAGACTCTGCTTATATCAAAGTCTGTATTAAAACTTTCTTTGCATAAAGGCAGTTTCTGCCGTGCGTCTCTACGGGTATTTTGCCAGACAGATTTGGTTAGAGAGCCACACAGACTGCTTTTTAGCACAGAGATGCTTATATGATGGCGTAAAAACAAATTCATTGGCATTAGTAAAAAATGTTTACAGTGAATTAGATAAAACTTAAGGAAGAGCTTTCATCTCTATCTTTTCAAATATCAAAAATTACCTTAAAAAAAGTGAGAATCGAATATAATTAATATGAAAAAAACCAGATATGTGTCAGTAAATCGCCTGACTTTTACTGTCTTGTGCTTCCTCTAATAATTATGGGAAAGAACTAAGCATGCAGTAATAGGCAGCAGGAGTTGTGCTGTATGTTGAAAACGGGACGTTATTCTTCATTTTCCAAAGTGGGGCTGCTGCTGTGTTCAGTGTTTTAGCACTGATGCTGAGGTCTGTGTGCTTTTCACTGTTGACAGAGAAAACTATTGAAGGTCTTGCGTTATTAGCAGTTGGGGAGACGTCACAGGAGACAGGAAATCAAAATCCTGTTTGTTAAAAAAGCACCAATTGTTTTCTGCCTTTGGGAGAGCTGGGTATAAAAATGCATCCTTGCTGCCTATTTCTCCCTGGTGGGAAGGACCTAATGTGAGCTCATCTGAGGAAATAAGCCAGTAAGAACGCATGCTTAAAAATTACTCAGGAAAAAGCTGTATTTAGGCGAGGTGTTGGTGTTGAACTCGCTCAATGATATTTATTCTGAAGTGGTTTAGAATGAAAAGACCAGTTTTTCAGGCTGCCAAACCTGGGGGCCTAGCTAGGAAGACAGCCGGGAAGTTTTCCAGTGATGCATCTCAGCAGAGACCTGGGGAGTGCTGAAACTCAGTAGCTGGCAATAATGTTGCTCAGCATTTCACACTTAGGGGTGGTTGAGGTATGAAGTTACGAAGCACTGCTTCGCTGCAGTCCAGGTTTAGTTACACTGCTCAGCCTGTCCTTCCCTAGCTTCTGTCCCAGAATGGTGTAACACATTTGGTCAGTTTATATTATGTTTTTGAAACTGAAAGAAGAAAACAGAAAAACCATGTGTTGTTCCTGGAATACGCTGGCGACTTGCTTTTGAGATAAAACAGCTGTGTATGCAAAGCTTGCAGCTTGTGTTTTTTTGGGACTTAAATGCCCCTGCCTGGCTTCACTGGATTCTCCCCTTGATTCCAGAATAAGCGATGGCAATTTCCATTTTTTCCTACTTATAAAAAAATGCAGCAAAAGAGCAAGAAAAAGGAAATATAAAAAAAACAAAGCACTGCTTAAATTCTGCATTTGTGTTCGCACAAATGGAAACACAGTTTATTCACAGCATTTCAAGACTTAGTAATTCTCATTCTCCATTAGCCAGAACCCTAGGCTTTATTTTCTCGAAAGTCTGTAAATAGATAGAAGCTTTTATTGTCTCAAGTTAAAATGTTTGTTAGCTGACAGAACTGAAAGTTAGGTTTAGACTACGCCTATGCTGCCTTTGTTAGCCAGGCTGCCTAGTTTTGTTTGCCCTGTGGATTACACCCGCCTTGCCTGGAAAAGGGCTGGGGCTGGGTGTGAGGCTGCCTTCAGCCACTCATCATCCATGGCTGAGTTGTTGTGGTAGCCAAGTGGGATGACTGAGTCAGGACTGAAGCAAGGGTTTGGTAGTGTGGATGGTTGAGGTGCTAACTTGAAAATGCAGGTGAGGGGGAACCCCTGGGCTGTCACTGAGGCACTTCTGCATGATGGCGGGGCCTTTCTGCTCTGAGGGCCTTGTCCCATGTGTGAGCAGATCTCTTGCCAGTCTCTGGGTCACTAAGACATTTGCCTTTTGCTGTCTCTGTGAAGAAATGCACAAAATTTATTAAACCAGTTTTTAAAGTTTTGGTTTGGTTTTGGATGCTTATTTGTTTTGCAACGGAGGCACTTAAAACCCCACAGAACAGCACATTTTGGGCTTGAAAGAGTTGAGAAAATACAATGGTGATAGGTCTATATTCCTTAAATTCTGTACTTAAAATTTTTGACCCAGTGTACTGCCGTAATCCAAATGCTTGCTGGGCATTCTGCTCCACATGTAGAAGAGCTTTCAGAGGGTTGAGTACCAGCATTGGGGAGCGCATATGTAGCTGCTCATCTTCTAAGACTTCATTTAAAAGACGAGCATTTCACAGGAAAGTGGACATGAAGGCAGAGGGCAGGAAGCTGACAGGACAGGCCTGCAGTTTGCCTGTGACCTTTCCTGCTGCTGCCCGTTTTCCAGCAGATGTGCAGCAGCTGAGCTGAGTTAGGATATGAGCAACAGGGTCTTTGTAGGCCTAAGTCAGCTACTAGTTGTGCATCTAACAGGGAGGATTTAATGTATGCCGGGACAGCAAATGAATACAAAACGTTCCTTTTGACGGGAGCCCTGCAAAATATTTGCTTTTGAAAAGAAAGCCTCTCTGAGGGAAAGGTGGTGTTTCCTGTTGTCACTACCTGTCTTCATGGCTCAGTCTCAGAAGCTGAAAGTCAGATAGTTCGATTCCAGCATGCTTTGCTTGACCAACACAGGCAGGTAATGTTTCTGATAAGTGTGCTGTTGCAGTGTTACCAAAAGAGAAGTGTCTCAGTCAATGTGCTTGTCAGTGTGCTTGTCACCTGCAGTATCTCTAGGTGGTAACGACGTGAAATGGAGGAAAACATTGTATGCAAGACAATTTTCCCCAAATTGAAACTCTCAAAAGATAAGGAACGCTGCTTGAAACAGAAACCACAAAAGCTGGGAAATGACAAATTACAGCTATTAGTCATTCTTTACTGGCAAGAAGAGGCAATGAAAAACCCCACATGTGCAAATATGGTGTGGCAAATAAAGTGACTTTTATTAACAGAGAAGGCAGTAGTGTTAGGATCTTGAAAATGCTTTATACAAAGAGCAGACAGCAGTGGGCTGCTGATTTGAGAGAGAAGGTTTTGTCGTGCACAGCACTATTATTCCTTTGGTAATATCTTGTTATGACATAATGAGAGTTGCTCTCTTTCCTGATTCGCTCTGGTTACACCTGGGGCATAAGAAGTGGTCTCTCTTTATGACATTCAAATGGTTCAAATTTTAAATTATAATAGCATTGTTACTCCTCAGAAAAATGAGGGGAAAATTTTAAGTCGCCAGTTTAACAGGAAGGGTGAGATTTTAACAAGGCTTGCATATATGCTGGGTATAATGAGGAAGTGTACCACCAAATGAGGTAAAGTTATTATAATGTTTAAAGAAATACATTTATAAAAATTAAAACTTTGATACACAGATTGATTTCCATTCAGCGTATGAAAGCATTCCAGACAGAAGCACAGGTAGGAGGCTGCTAGGCGAATCTCCTAACAAGCTGATTTTTCAGAGATTTTTTTGTGCACTAAGGAACATGAAAGCCATGTTTAAAAATTTAAAGCCTTGATATGTTCCGGTTCTGTGAAGCAGCAGAAGGAAGAAGCTTTTTAGAGTGCTGTAATTCCCTGTCCAGCAGCTCTTTAAATTAAGATATTTATGACAGCTGTTTGCACTTAATGAAATGCACATAGACTTGGTCATTAATTATTTCTTTTTTCCCCTGTTATTATTGGTATTCAGTGAGTCAGGTTACGAACCTGCTGTTGTCAGTGCAATTTTACACCATCCCCTCCAGCCCCCCCCAGAAATAACCTTTCCCCCTCCCTATTTATTTTTCCAGTGGCTGAGAATTTTGTGGAAAAAATATTCAACAGTAAGCTATGGAGGTTTTTTCGTAATGCAGTCATTTAACAGCCTCAAGTTGGCAGTGATCCCATCCACCTTAATCCTCTTCACAGTTTGTGAGCAGTCAGCCGAGAGCAAGAGTGCACTAGGCCTTAATAGACTCTAGTCTTTGAACTGTGGCATTTGTGTTTAGCTTCCAGAACTGGTCTTAAGTGCCCATTAAAACCCTACAGCTTTGGTTTCATTAATTAGAGACTCCCTTCCACCGATTGGTGGAAAACATTGGCCAACTTGTTCTTTTACTCAGTAAATATTTATACAACTCCTGTATGATTTTTAGTAATGAATACTGCTCCTGCTCCTTTTTTTGGTGCATCCACAAGAGGCTCTTTCCTCAAACAAATGCCTTGTCTGACCTCTTCTCATGTGGCAATTCAGGTTAGAAAGAGGTAAGGAAATAGGTAAATGCTGTTTTTTTCTCAGCTCCACTTTGACACGCCATCATTTTTCATTATATATGCTAGGAGTTTGAGTGGAAAATGAAAAAGCCAGTGAAGAGCAACTACTAATTTAAACCAAGTAGCTAGCTGATAATATCATTGAGTATCTGCCAGATAACTGAATGTTGTGCTGTGGTGGTGTTAGTTAGGAACCTATCAGAATATTGATATGAGTTTTCAGGGTTGTATTAGCACCTCTCAATCTTAATCCTATTTATCCTTATCCATAGGATCCCTGGGGGACAATATTATCCCACTAACGCAGATGGGGAGCAGAGATTGAATGCCTGGCTCAAGGATACATTCAAAATCCTTGCTTTAGACATGATGACAGAATTGCCTATCTATATGGAAAAATACATAATCAAATACTCACATGTACATATTTAGCTGCATATGCATCCACTTCCTCTGCACACAAATAAGAGTAAGGATTTTTTTTGAATTCCTTCATCAGAACATGTGGAAGCTGCTTGGAGAATTTCTCCTGTGTTATCATATAGTTGTTAGTGGGTTCTTACTTTCAAGATGCCCTTACAAGGCCTTTTTTCCTTTATTCGCTTGTCCTTCTCTTATCTT
Source organism: Lagopus leucura (assembly GCF_019238085.1). Taxonomy (NCBI): domain Eukaryota; kingdom Metazoa; phylum Chordata; class Aves; order Galliformes; family Phasianidae; genus Lagopus; species Lagopus leucura. The sequence continues at coordinate 2,238,015 of NW_024962269.1, forward strand.
CCCTATCTCTTATCAGCCTATGGGTTTCCATTCTGCTTCTTAAATACATTAACTTGTGGAGTCGTTTACCCAAAAGTTTGGTAAACTTTGGCTTGTCTGTTTGTTACAGACAAGTTGAGTTTTGTTATGGTCATCTCGAGAAAGGAGTGTGATAAGCCATAGTGTTGGCCTTGAGGCATATGCTAGGCCCATCAGCTTAAGGTACGATGTTCCATCCCCTTTTGGTCATGTTGAAGTTAATGGCCGTTTTGTTTGCATGAGGAGAGTATAGTGTCCCCCTAGAGCCTTGGATTGCATCAGCTGTAAAGTCCTCTCTGAAAGCACTTCTAAAAAAACACCTTTCATTTAGTCAATGCTAAATCTGGTAGCAGACGAAGGAAGAACACTAGGTTGGTTGTAATCAGCATGCACGATGGATGTCAATGTAAATTTTCTCAATAACAGATACAGAACAGAAAGTGAATCTCGCACAATTACACAGTAATGTACACGTTTTCTATCTGTGTGTAACTATTCCCTACCTATGCAAGGGTATCAAAGCCAGTGACCTTAGATACCTAGTGTTACAATATCAATTCCATTCTTCGTGTAGCAAGGCAGTGCTGTATCAGCTGTGGGTCATTTGGTGCAGATGAGTGTAGCTGAGCTACCTGCTGTGCAGATCTGATTCCATCTGGGCAGCACTGGTGCGCAGCGGCCTCGGTGGATGGCCCAGCCTGGAGCTGTTAGGGAGGAACTGCCCATGGTTTGGCAATCCTTCCCTTCTGCTAGAGATCCCATTTCAACCACTCTGACTGAATTTACATTTTGCTTGCCAAATTCCCTATATTCTGCAAAGGATCATCACCTGTAAGGCTGTAGTTTCAGAATTTTAAAAGTGAAGCCTTTTTTTTTTTTTTTCTCCTTAAGTGGCTTTCTGTTCTTTATTTTTTTCTTTCTAGGAATAATTCTGTGGGTATCGTCGTAGGGATAATTATGGATGTGCATGGTGTGCAAAAACAGTGTATGTAGTAACAAATGCAATGTAAAAAGTAATGCTTACACTGGTAGTCTGTATGTATTATTTACCATTTTATAAAGAAAGTTTTAGACAGTAGACAGTATCAATTACTGTCATGCAATATTTTACATACACTTGATGTTTTAATGCAGGGAATGCAAGAAACTTGAATAAAGAGATCTGATTTTCTTACCAGTGTATCACCTGTGTATGAAGAGCTCCATTCAGAGCTTTTGTTGACTTTAATTGGCTGCAGTCTTGCCCATTTCGAAAGAGATTGGTACGTGACTGCTTAAAATCTAAGAAGTCATTTAGGCGCTTCAATATTTGGGTGACTTTTTTATCAGCGAGACTGTGTTTGTATGTTTAAAAGTAATTTTTACTGATAAATGAGCCTGAAGAGCTAAACTCACTCTAACCCCCCTCTGTAGATCTAATTCATTTTACTGTGAGATAAAGAGCAGTGGCAGAAAGGAGACGATCACTCTGCTGCAGCTTGTTGGATTAAAGAAAACCCTTTGGTACTGAGTGTTGTCAATGCAGCAACTTTTTGCAAGCACTAAATTTACTTATAAAAAGTTCTTTTTTAATTGCCCCGGGACAAACCCTTGCATGTCATATTTTTGCCTGGAAAAGGTTTTTCTGTGGAAATGCAGTTTTCTTTAAGATGGTACAGAGGATGTCGAGAGTTTGTCGTGCCAATTGATCCTGCAGGGAATGTGCTGACTCTCAGTATGTATGGAGGATTTTTAAAGCAGCTGAGTGAAATCCCTTCTCAGATAAGATGCTTTCTGTATTGTCAGTGAAGAGCATCCTCAAATTGAAATAGCTCAAACGTAATCAAATCTCCCTTCCTGAATCCCCTGCGTTCTCTTCCCAACCCCCTATACAAGCCGTTCCCAAAAGAATAATCCTGGCAGTGATGTCATTAGAATGAATTTACAGACCAGTGCTCAATTTTCTTGTCTTGAGCTTCAGTTGCTAATGCTGTAGATTTGAGCTATGTATGTAAAGGAGTCAGGTTATGCCTTTCTCCTACCCATGTTTAATTTCCCTAGAGCCCTGAGAATAACTAATGTGGGATTCTTTGGATACTTTCATGCTTTTTTTTTTTTTTTCTTTCCTGCTGTACAGCTTCATATTGCTTCCAAACATTTGTTAAAGCTCTCACTGTGTTCCTGAGGAAACCGTAGTCTTCAGAGATCAAAAAGTTTAAGGGAAAATTTTGCTGGCTAATTGTGCTTAGATGCCACCACTTTCTAGAGAGTGTTAAGGATGATGCAATGTACAGAATAGATGGAAATTGCTTGTTTTAATTAAATCTGTTTTCTCATAAGAAAAGTTACAATCACTGTAATGGAACTCGGTGATTTTTGCCTATAGAGAATATTACAATACTGTTGAGAAGCACCAACATGCTGAGTGGAGTTGATCCAAACTTAGAGCAAGAATCAAATCTCATCTTAAAATGTTTTTTATACATAGGTACCGGGCAAAGACTGGAGGATAAAGGCTGAGTTTATTGTTTACAAGCAGTTGTAGTACACAGAAGTCGAGTGAATTTTGTACAATCATTAGAGAAATTAATGGCCAGACCAGAATGTAAATACAAGTCTCTTGGTTCTTGATACAGTCGTTCAGATCCAAAATAATTCCTCCTTTTTTAACTCTTGAGATGAAATCTCAGCCACATAACTTCAGTCTGACAGGTGTCAACTGTATCAGTAGAGATAAATATATATTGTTTGAAGTACTCGACTGCACTTTGTTGAATTTAATGTATACAAAACAAGAAATCTTTCAGATCTGACAGAACAAATGGGCAGTAACCCAGCCAGGACAAACTGAGGTTTGGTAGGCAGTGAGCAGCTTTACAAATCACATTCCGCAGATGAAGCCTGCACATGTTGTAGTAGAAGCTAGGAATGATGAATGCCACACATGGGTTTACTGTCACACTCAGTAAACAGGAACATGTAGTTGCCTATCAGCAGAGCTGCCAGAGGACTGGACTAACAAGTGCACAGGCCCATTTGTGTTTTTCAAACTATTATAGCGGTGGTGTGAGCAGTTTCTGTGTACAGGACATATATATACACAGTATTTTAGGATACTTCTTAACATAACACGATCTTCCCTTCCTTTTCTTTGTCCTTGTTAGGTATTTTCCACTCAGGAGTATAACTTTTCAGAGAAACTCTTGATGTTCTAATGGAAGATCTTTCCCACTTGATGGGAAGGTGTCACATCCTGCCTATAAGAGGGAGGGGAAGGGGGGAATTAGTGACAGATTTGTGAAGGTACTACTGAATTCCGGATCATGGGATGCATACTGACTTTGTAATGCAATTACAGGCTTGAGAGAGTCTTACTGTAAGAGAAAAATACATCTGAGTGGTACGTGTGCTCTATAATTAAATGGTTAAAAGAAGTAAAGGCTTATAATAATGAAGGGCCTTTATTCTGACAAGGTGAACACGTAGCTGTCAAAGTACTGATTCAAGGTGTGTTTTTGGCTTGTCTTCCTGAAATGGCAAATGCTTTTTCATATGTTACAAAAAGAAAATGGATTCTGTTTTCATTTATTTTATTGCTTTATGCGGTGTAATTAGATATCTCCTAGGCTTCTTTATTATAGAATTTCTAAAATATACTTAAGGTCAAAGGGATATTAACACCTTTCTTAAACCATTTAAATACGCAGTGAGCTGCGTTTAGTTCTGTAACATACAATCATTTTTGTAAAAGAATTAAGCTTTGCCACTAGTCCATGAATACAAGGATCTGCTCAGAGTTAGACTGTACTCCCCATCACCATCACAGCAGTGCATTGGCTGATTCGAAGCAGCTGGGCTCCTAAACATATGGAAATGCAAAGCAGTAATGGCTTTCAATAAGAGGAGAAGAAAAACTCTGAAAAGTGCGTCCAACCATGTTTAGGGTGTAATTATGCTAAATGAGTGGAGCTAGATGACAAATCAATTCAATTCTGTTTTGATTTGTAGCATACTGTTATGGATTTATCAAGGTAACTTTGAAATTATTAGTTCTGGTTTCTTTCAACAAAAATGGTCTGATGGAGATTAAACTTTTTTTCTAATAGGGAAATAATAGGTTGACCTTTTTGTCAGACTTTGATGTAGATCATAATTTTCCTTTATTGTTTGTGAGAAAGGGGAATTATGATAAAGCAACTGGAACTGAAAATGATAAGTGAGTGAAAGTTAACAATTTTTATCCCTTTTATTGTGTTAGTATTAAATAATTGTTAAAAATGAGCAACAAGTGCTGCGTTCACAAGCTAGCTAAGAGGGAATTACAAATTTGTCAAACTTCTGTCAGAAAATGTAGTTCACATCAGCAGCAACCAGTTTATTAATTTTGCTGGATTCAACAGAGTTTTCTCCAGAGTGTTCTCCCTTTTCCTGAAATAAGTTTAGTGATTTAAACTCAACTCTCCAGGGGTCTCAGCATGGAAGGAGTCTGAAGTGTTGAAGTACTACTTGTGCTATATTCAAGTCTCAAATTTTGCATAAACTTCTAGCACAAATTTTTTCCTATCCCTATTTTCCCCTCATTCATCGAGGCTGATCAAGAAGACATAATAGAATCTTCTTTCTTTCTCTCAGGAGAGTGAAGCAATGAAAAGTTGAGATTTAACCTCAGTATATTTTGAAAGAACAAAAAGTTACCATGATGGGAGTCTGCTTGAAAAAGTATAATTTTTTTTTGCAACAGTCTCAGAAGAATAATGAAAGACAAATGTGCAGGCACATTACAACGGGAGTATTCAGTTGGGATAGATAAAGAAGTATGGAAGAAATAATTTTTCCTGGATCAAAAATATTGCTGTCTAAACACTTAGCAGATCAATTGAGCAAAGACAACGTGTCTGTATTAAAATGTTGATGGTCTTTCAATTAAAGTAATCCTACCATTATAGTAAGAACTTGATATCCAGAGTTGGCTTCAGTTAATCTACAATGGCTCAAACTCATCCAAAGTGTTAAATAGATGAAAGTCGGCGTGAACCAAGAAATTTATGCGGCCTAATAAATTTCCTTAGTGATTTTAAAAGGGCTTGTATGGTGGAGAAAAAGCTACCTAGTGAAGCAGCAGTCCTTTACAAATATACAAAGCAACAATGCTCTGTAGTCAGGGTGAAATTATGTATTACATATAGAATCATAGGCTCATAGAATATCCTGAGTTGGAGTTGAATGGGACCCACAAGGCTCATCAAGTCCAACTCCTGACCGTACACAGGACCACCCAAAAATCAGACCATATATCTGAGAGCATTGTCAGACACTTCTTAACTCCGGCACTCGGTGCCATGACCACTGCCCTGGGCAGCCTGTTCCAGTGCCTGACTGTCCTCTCAGTGAAGGACCTCATCCTAATCCCCACCTCCCCACTTCATACACAGCTCCATGCCGTTCCCTCAGGCCCTGTCGCTGTCGCAGAGCAGAGCTCAGCGCTGCCCTCCGCTCCCTGTGAGGAGCTGCAGCTGCCATCAGGCCTCCCAGGAGCTCAGCCTGCTCTGCTCTGGGCTGAACAAACCCAGGGTCTTAAGCTGCTCCTTACACATCTTGCCTTCTAGACTCTTTACCGTCTTCATAGCCCTCCTTAGTACAGGAGGATAATTTCAAATATTGTAGGGTAATTTGAAAAACTTTTAGAAAAAAGTTATTTTCTGTATATTTTCACAAGGAAATACACAGGTACTTTCATATCTTCTGTTTTAAAAAGGTCTCGGCACATTATTACAAGAACCCATTTTAGAATAGAGGCCCAAATTTTAATTGATCTCAGTCATCTTGGTGAAGTCAAAAACAGATTGAGAGAGATGCAGTGAGAAAATCCTTGCTTGCAGTGTTTGATTTAGGACTGGTACTCTAAGTCTGGCAACCCAACCTTACAAATACATTACTTGTAGTTACATAACTGCTTGGTTTCTGTTTCACTGTACTGTAAATGGCAACTAATATTTGCTTTTCAAGGATATTTAAAAGCTAACTTGCTGATGTGAAGTATTGCAAAAAGTGTCAACCCAGTAACAACTAAGGAAAACAAAGTACCTGCGATTATTTTGTGCTTTTTGATGTGGGATAAATCTTCACATTTTGAATAGCTTATTTTTCACTCAGTTACTCAAATCTTTGCAAACATTGCAATTCTACCTAGTCAATCTCAGAGGTCGTAAGTCACTCAGTAAAGTCAGTAGCAAAGCACTTTATAATAATATGATACAATTTTAAGTTACATAAAGAACTGGGGGAGAGGGGAAAAAGATAAAAAGCTACTTTAGATTGTATGTTACATCATCTTGTATGTTATTCCTGTTTGTTGTGAAAAGTTAACCTGGACTTTTTTGCATCGATATTTGGATTGGAGATCTCCCAGAGCAACTTACATGTCAGAACAAATGGGATTGACGCATCACTTGATAGCATCCTTCTCCCCACCTTTTTTTCCGGCTTAATAGAGAATCACAGAATTGTAGGGGCAGGAAGAGACCTCTGGAGGTCATACAGTCTACCAACCCCACTGCTAAAGCAGTCCCTCCCTACAGCAGGTTACATAATAAAACATCCAGACAAGTTTTGAATATCTCCAGAGGAGGGGACTCCATAACCTCTCTGGGCAGCCTGTTCCAGTGCTGTGTCACCCTCGAAGTAAAATTCTTCAGAATTTTTTAGTCACATTCACTTGGAACTTCCTGTTTTCCAGTTTGTGCCTGTTGCCCCTTGTCCTGTTGCTGGGCACTACTCAAAAGGGCCTGACTCCATCCATTTGACTTTTCCCCCTCAGCCTTCTCTTCTCCAGACTGAACAGTCCCAGATCTCTCAGCCTTTCCTTACAAGGGACGTGTTCCTAGCCTCTAATCATCATTGTGGCACTCTGTTGGACTCTCTCTAGAAGTTCCCTATCTGCCTTGAACTGTGGAGCACAGAACTGGACGCAGTAATCCAGATGTGACCTCACCGTTGCAGAGTAGAGGGGGAAGATAATCTCCCTTAACCATGCTTTTTTTTTTAATGCACCCAATGGCCTTCTTGGCCACAAGGATACACTGCTGCTCATAGTCAGCCTGTTGTCTGCAAAAACAGCCAGATTCTTCTCTGAAGAGTTCCTTTCCAGCAGCTCAGCCCCTAACCTGTACCGATCCATCTGGTTATTCCTCACTAGATTCTGCACTTGCCCTTGTTGAATCTCATCAGGCTCCTCTCCTCCCGGCTCTCCAGATGCCTTGTCTGTGTTTTATTGGGGTTTTGTGCCCAACTTTCAGCTAAAATACTTAGCACATGCCAATTAATTCACAGGTCTTGTGTATCCTTTTTCATCCCTATTTTACAGCCTGCCCAGCTACATTTGAATAGTCCATGGATACATCTGTTTTCTATCCAAGAGACCATCCTTGTCTTGCAGTTGCTGGAGGACATTGGAATATGATACTCTCAGGGCATAGTACCATGGCACTTTTCTTACTGGCGTTAGCATCTTTGCAATACTGATAATTATATTTGTCCATTGTCCTCATTTTGTTCAGCAGTTCTAAATCTGTAGAAGCTGAAGTGTTGTTTTGACATGGATTAAGACCATGCTTAGTATTCTATACTGGATTTCCAAGTATTTGCCATAGAATGACTAACCACTGGCTCTGAGAGGGAAGATTGTCTACGTTTGTATTTGATCACTTAAAAGGAGTACTTTACTTTGAATGCACATAGGTGGTTATCTAATTTAATTGTTAATATACAAATTATATTTTTAGTGGGAAGTTTTAACAAGAAATATTATCAGTTCTTTTTTATTGTGTAAATTTTGCTTATTTGAAGGAAATAATCTGTGAGCATTCTCTTTTCATGGTTGTTTTTGAGAATCAAGCAGTTACAATTGACATTTGAATTGGTAATGAATTTTTAAAATCACAGTGATCTCCATGGTCTCTTCAGTTCAAGAGAAGTGAACATCTGACTTAGACAAAAAAGAAGGGGAATACTTTGATGTAAGAAGCCAGTAGGGCATGTTGCAGCACACCTACTAACCAAGTATTTTGCATACCAGCTTTGATTTGAACTCATTTAAGAAAGAGGGTGAACTGAAGTTCTTGAAATCCAAAACATTCTGTCGCTTTGATTTACTTTTTGATTCTTGTTTTCATTTTATATGAAGACCTAAACATACACATCATTATTTTAAGCAATTTATATTCCTATGAAATAATAGTTCAGACTATGATACTGTCTGATTTGCTTCCTTTCACATGAAGAATCCTTCAGAGCTTTGAAGGGGTTTGATACCAAACTAATCGACAGAATCAACCTGATTCTGACAATTTGTTCCGATCTTAAATAATCTTAAATATTACATGGGTTTCAATACCAAAACTTGCTCTTAGATGGAAATTTGGGTGATGGAAAGAAAGGAACGTTTCATCTGGTGATATTTCTCCAAGAGAAATTTAAAGAAGTGTTATGTAGTTGAATGAGACAGCCTCGGCAAGTTTGCAGATGACACCAAGCTGGGAGGAAGTGTCGATCTGCCTGAGTGCAGGGGGGGGGGGGAGGAAGGAAGCGCAACAGAGGGATATGGATAAACTGGATCAGTGGGCTGGAGCCATCTGCATGAGATTCAGAAACACCAATGCCGAGTCCTGCACCGTGGTCACAACGAGCTCATGCAATGCTACAGTCTTAGGGCAGAGTAGCTGGAAAGCTGTAAGGCTGAAAAGGATTTGGAGGTGTTAGTCTCAATCTGGCTGAAAACAAGCCAGCAGTATGCCCAGGTGACCAAGAAGGCCAGTGGCATCCTGGCTTGTGTCAGAGACGGTGCGGCCAGCAGGTGCTGGAGGTGATCGTTCCGCTGTGCTCAGCACTGGTGAGGCAGCAGCTCAAGTTCTGTGTTCAGTGTTGGGCCCCTCACTACAGAAAAGACATTGAGGCCCTGGATTGTATCCAGAGAAGGGCAACTGAGCTGTGAGGGGCCTGGAGCACAAGTCTTATGGGGAGTGTCTGAGAGAACTAGAATTGTTTAGACTGGAGAAGAGAAGGCTCAGGGGAGGCTTTGTTCCTCTCTGCAACTCCCTGAAAGGATGTTGTGGTGAGGTAGGGGTCAGAATGTTTTCCAAGGTAACAAGCAATCAAACAAGAAATAATGACCTTTTTTAATTGTACCAGGGGAGGCTTAGGTTTCACATTAGGAAAAACTTCTCTGAAGTGATGGTCGAGCATTGGAACAGACTACTCAGGGAGTTGGTGGAGCCATGTCTCTGGAGGTGTTCAAGAAAAGGGTACATGTGCACCAAGATGTGGACATGGCTTAGCAGGCAATATTGGTGATGAATTGATGGTTGGACTAGATGATCTTAGAGATCTTTTCTGACCACAATGGTTTTATAAGACAGAACTGGACAAAGATACTTCTAGGATGTTTGGAGGAGTAGCAAAGAGGTGAGACTTTTAGTTGGACTAGAACATGAGCTGCTATGTGAGGACAGCTGTGTGAGTAGTGTGTAGCTAGTGTAGGAAATGATTTTCCAGAATGTACTTTCATTCTGTAAAATTTAGTATCTTATTTGGCATATTAATGCTATTTCAAATAGATTCAATTGTGCCATACATTGCTTACATATAATATACTGTGAGTTCTTCAAGGAGATATGATGCTGTGACTGGAAAATATTTGTTGCTGTCTTACTGAATTCTGGAATGATTCATTTTATAAATGAGTGTGCTTCAGTAAAGACCAGGTAGTCCATTGCAGCACTAGTATACACCGGATGTCATCTCACAAAGCATAGTAGGTTGGCAGCTCATGAATTATGGAATTATATCTTTTGTTATTGCTGTTATATTTTCTGAATGCATACAGATTCTAAAGGAAAATTTTATTCTCACATTTGTGTATTTCACAAGCATATTCTGTTCATGAACAACCTATAAATAGTTTTGTTTGTGGTCATGGAAATAGTAGGAGGGTTTCATTGGTTGTCTTCTGGAGTTCCAATAAGATACTGGAACTGCATGGATTACAGAGCTTCTTGCCTGTATAGTTTGTTCCCATTGATGTGCTGATAGGACAGATCCTGTAGGTGAAGGAGACTGTTCTTTGAATGCCACTGAGGAAGAATGGGAGCACTTGCAGAGGTGTCTCTGCAGCTTGTATTCTGCAGACTCTGTTACACTGAGTAAAATGGTGACTTACTGTAAGAGCTGTGATTTACTTAGAACATAGCAGCATTAGTAACATCTGTGACAGGTTTTAGGAAACAGCTTTTATTTTACATCCAGAACTGTAGTGGTTTGCTTGGATTTATGCAACTTCGTACAGTCAGCTGGATTCCGTCAATGTAATTGTGTTGCTCTGCAAGACTATTTTTAAATCCTTACTTTGTGATTTGCTCAGACAATTGTGTAATGAGTAGTCATTAAAACAAAGCTCATTCAAAGTTTTTCTGTATGGATTCCTGCTGAAAATACTCTTATATGCAGTTCTGAACTATCTTTGACTTCTAATATGTAAAATAAGGTGCAAACTTGGATTATCCCATGGCTATGCATTATGTGGTGACCTCTAATACATAAGAACATAATGGTTACTTAGTGAAGTTTCTTCCTCTGCTTCTAATCTACTCCAGTGTTTATTTGTGAGGATGAAAGAAATACTAAAGCTTAGAGCGATATGCAGTGAGTGTATTTAAAAAAAAAGATGAGGAACTGATTAAAAATCATCTTTATTGCTTAAGAGTTTTACTCATTCTATGCTCAGCTTTGTTCAGTACTTCATCACACATCAGGAGTAAATAAAGTAATAAAGTTCTCCGTGCCATCAGGTGATGCCATCACCTCACTGTGCAGTGTGCCAGCTGGGATGGAGCCATGCATCAAAAGGTGCCTCTTCAGTCCGGCCTCAAATGAGTGTTACATTCAGGTTTTACACAGTTAGGGACAGAGTATTTACAGCAAGATTTGTAGCAGTGAGTTGGATGTAGCCACTAGTCCAAGGTGATGTCATGAGGAGAGTAGATTGTTTAATATTTATCATTAATGAGGAGTTGGCATTTTAATTTTGGGCCAACAGTAAGTGCATTTATATTGTTACCTCAGCCTTAAATAGAGGACCTTGTATCTTGAATTTCTGTTGTGACGAATTCTCATTACTTTTTGGGTAATTTTGACATCAGAGGTGTTAAGTCAGCTCAGGGGCTGTAAAGCATTACTGACTTGGGAAAATTGAAAAGGATTGGCGAATTCTTTAACTTAAAATTGTACAGATTACAAATCACTCTCATGATAGTTATCGTTTGTCTCTTATGAATACTCTGCAATGTTTGAAAGAATTACAGTAATTTGTTTTCAGAGATGCTGCTGTCATTATAAGGGCTGCTGGGTAGAGAGTCTGTCACCTGCTGAAAAATGAAGTCATGACATTCTTAGATGATGCAGGAGGTCAGTCTCAGAAACAGGAAGGCGGTCTCAGCTACAAGGGCTAAAAAGTTCATCTGTTGGTAAAATAAGGATAATACATTAAAAAAAAAAAAAAGAAAAGCGAGAAAAAAGAAAACTTGGGTTTTAATCTGTTTTTGTCAAATTTCCTGCATCCCTGTTTGGGCAGCAAGTTGAAGAAACAGTGGACATTTTTCTGTAGCTAATTCTGAAATAATTGTGTAATTCTTGGAGTAGGACTAGAATAACATCTCAAAAATAAAGTTCTGAGAAATTCTCCGGTAGTATTTATGTATGAGGAACAGCTGTGCATCTTAGAAAATCAAGATTTTGTTTTTCACTGCTGATGGAAAGATTTAGGTCAGTCTTGATTTCTAGAATCTTGGTGCATATGGTCTTTATAGCAAAAGCATAATGTAAACCTCTGTAGAAAAACTCATTTCAGATGGTGAGCTTTTTGCCAGTCATTAAAAGCTGTGAAAAAATCTGAGGAAAACTGGAATATTATTAATATATATATTACAATTATCCCATTCAAAATTATTTTTAAAAGAAAAACCAATGCTTTTTTTTCCCCCCTCGTTACATAATTTTCATTGTTTTCTGGTACCTAGTGCTTTGATGCCTGGTGTATGCTGTCCTTGTCCTTTGCTACCCTGGCACATCATTTATTTCTCTTTGGAGTGCAGTACTAACATTAATGCCCATTAACAATTTTTGGATCAAAATGCTAAAATTATTTGAAGCCCTTTCAGTAATATGTGCTGATAGTCATTAACAGCTCCACTCAGTGCCCTAGACAAGGACTCTGTTTTACAACATTATTTTCTTCAGTTAAATCCACCTACACTGTATTCTCATATGTGTATGCACATTATTTTTACCTTGGTTGCTATAAACACTGCCTGTAAAGACCAACAAGCACCCCCAAGCCAGAGATCCATACTGACTTAAATATGAATCATTATTAGGGTTTCTAAAAGAATGAACTCCTGTCTGAATATACTCAGATCTATTATTCCGCTTTGGTAGGTTCTCTGCAAGTGCCCGAGTGTTACATATAATCTCCCACCTTAATTGCTAGCTTTGTGTAGTGACAAAGTAAAAAAAGAAGTGGAGTGACAGGACGAAACACAGTGGGATCCAAGCTTGTAATACATTTCCTTCCTGATTTTACACAGTACATTAGGCAGGAGACAGAGAGTTTAAAATTTTAATCTTTTTTTTTTTTTCCCTGACGATTTGCAATCTGTCATAAAAGGGCTAAGTTCCAGAATATACCAAAGCCACAGTGCTGGCTTGGATTGAAGGTGGAAGTAAGCAAAAAGTATTGGTGTTTATGCTTGCACTCACACGAGCAAAGCATCGTGCATGCAGATCATTTAACTGCGTACTCTGCAATTGGACCAGTGAGAATCACCTGGGCTTGTGCACAAAAAACTAAGCAAACTCTAAACAGTGCTTAACAGAAGTCCTGAAGATTAGCTCCTGGTTTTGCCAGTGACACACATCTTTATCCATACAAACTTCTGAGGAAGGGTTTTCTTGGAGTTTTAAGAAAATTGCTCTCAAGAATATTCTCCTTTGATATTTTGCAGAGTAATGTATTCCACCAGACAGGGGACTTTTTGTTTATCATTCTGTACATCAAAGTATGCTTTCCCCTTGAAATATGGAAAGTTGACAACTGTACAGCAGCAGCGGGGATCTGGGTTCACAGAGTAAGCAGCATTTCATTATGCTTCTTTATTTGGATGGGCAACTGTGAGAAATAGCTTATAATGTATAAAATATCTGAGTCTTTTTGTACTTGAAGACATTGTTATCTCTATTTGAAGCTGGCTGGTGAAGGTCAGTCAGGCTAACTTCTTGCAAAAGAATATCCTGTCTCTGTTGTTAGATACTCTTTTCAAAGTTCATTGCGTACAGAAAGCTCTTTTTGTAAATATCACCCATCGTGGCAAATTACATGTAGTTGGCAGGAGGGGGAAAGGGAATGTGCTATGAATTCTTTTCATTAAAAAAAAATGATTGCTGTTGCAAAGAGCATTGCATAGCAACAATGAAAAGTCTAAGAAGTTAATTTGCTTAAGATTTGGTGTTTATCTGGAATGTCAAATTGCACTGCTGAAGTGATAAATTCTGTGATAACTGTAATACTGAAACTTTCACTCACTGATAACCATGGCAGTGATATATTGTGGTATTTTCATGACATTTCCTTTGCTTTACTTTGAAGTCTAGTTGGTTAAGTCAGGAAGTCTTGATGTATTAACAACATGAAGCTAGGGTTGTTTCTTGCTTTCTTTATTTTAGTTTTTTTTTTATTAGTTAAAAAAGGAATGGAAAGCCGGCAGTTTAGGATAATGCTAATAATGGCAAGTTGTCACGTATTACTCAAGCATGTCGTACTTTGAAATGATGCTGCACGTAGGAGAAATGCTAAAAAATGGAATTCTACGTTACATATCATTTTTAAAGGAATCAGTAGGTCACTTGCACTCCACTTACTACAAATAAATACATCTTTGTCTGTCAGCATTGTATTAGATCATGTCCACTCAAACTGTGTAAATTCATCCATTCCTGGAAATATGTAGGAACAACGGGAATTAATTGTGCCTGTTCTTGTGAACTAAATTACTGATGTGTGTTGAACTTCCAGAACTAGTTTCTCAAGAGATCTTGTGGATTTCAAAAGAACTACCGAGTTGTCTGCATAAGACTTATGGAATACAAACTCATAGGAAAGGCATGCAAACATTCATGTAAGTGGGATTTAGCACTGACCGAAAGAAACAAAGCCAACTGTTGCTTGTGCAACAGCCCTGTCTTACATGAAGTAGTTTTCAGACTGTTTTTTTTTTTTTTTAATTAATTTCTAGGAGTTTATTATACTTCTTATATGTTTTGAATAGCAGGCCTCCTGCATTAAAACTAAAACAGAGTGCTATGATGTAGGAATTCATTGCATATTTAATATTTAAAGCTCTAGCTGCAGTACATCCAACCTGAGTAACTGTTTGGATAGCCCAGTATGTTTTTGCTCACATTTTCCACTTGCTCATAGTTACTGATGTGACAGGGAAGGCTTCCTAAAAATAAAAATTAGAAGGAAAAATTAGACTTGTTTTAATACGAGCATAGATTCCTGATTAAATCTCATCCTGTTGAACTGCTGGCAACATTTATTGTGGGTCCACCAGGTCGCAATTAGTCACTGTAAAAACTCAATTCAGAGAAAAATACTTTGATTTCACTGCACCTACCAGTGTAATTATAAAGATGATAAACAAACAAATGAACACAAAAAACAAACAAAAAAACCTTGCCTCTTAACAATTGTTAAAGGTTATCTACAGTTATCTATATAAAATAACTGAAAGGCTCATCAGATGGTACTCAGTAATTATTGTGGAAACATTTGATTGGAAAAACCCACCACTCATCTCAGATAAAAATAATTAAGTCAAAAAATATAAGCGCTGCTATTTCCATCGCTGTTTTGTATCAGGGGAAGTAGTCCCTCAGTTGGCGAATACAGCTAAGTCTGTTTTGTGCTGAGGCAAATCCCGTTGTGAAGAGGCTGTGAGTAATCAGAAGTGACAGCATAAGCACTTTCTGTTCAAAGTGATTTTACAGAAAGCGTTATTTTCTGAGAAAAGCACACATATGGCTCCCATAATGCTGAAAATGCACTGACGTATCAATTCAACAGCAGTAGTGTTTGCAGAGGAAGTTTTGCAAATGGTGTTTGTATTAAAAACCTATTTCCTTCGCATTTCCTATTCAGTAAGACATCCTCTAGGTCGTAGAACCTGACCAAGGAAGCTGGGCAGGGACAGATACTTCTGCGTGAGGAACGCGTAGGCTTGGCTGGGACCTTCCAGATCTAAGTCAGTAGACATATCTAATCAAGGCCTTTTAGTCTCATTTTTGTGAATCACTTACCAGTGTTTCCCATTCACAAAATTACTCAGAGGAACTGCTCAGAACTTCTTTTCCCAGAGCCTGGAGACTTGGCTTTTCTTTCGTAAAGTGGTGTCAGTGCTCATACTTGCAGAAATATATCATTCAAAACCAAAAGGCCTTTGGTGATTAAAGGAGAAAGAGGATAGCTGAGGAGATACAGCTTTCATAATGCCCCTTTCGTAAACACTAAGACAAATGATTCTGATTCCTAATTGTCATTACTGGTGTTAATCGGCAATCAAATATTTCAAATACTTGTTCTACTTGAAGTAACTTCTCATGAAATTCCCCTCAAGGAAAACGAAGCTTAAATACTGCAGAGTCTGAGTATAGAATCAGTTGTCTACTAAAGTGGAGACAATATTGATTGTATTCAAGCATGAATTCCAGTGACATTTAGCAGAGTTAATTTTATCTTTATTTGGTATTATGAATTTTGCCTCGCTGTTCATTGTGTTGCTTTCTTTAAAGTGCCCCTCAGATTTTACTGGTGCTGGAAAACTGGTGATTTGCTGCCACATGCCTATGTAGTATAAAGACATTGCCATTATTTCAGAAAGTGTGTGTTTAACAGTTTGGAGATACTTGTGTCTAGCTTGAAAGTACAGCAATTAATACTCATACTGAGAGAGCTACTCATTTTTAATGAGCATAAGACACGACTTGCAGTCAGGGAGCTACTTGAGCTTAATAACATAGCAAATGAATTGTACTGCTCAAATCTGTTCTGGCTGGGTAGACCGTTGTGTACTGGTTGATATGAGCGTGGTAAAATTATTGACCAGGGGAAGTAAAAGGAAGCTTCCATAGTGCTGTGGATGTCCTCCATTTGCTTCAGCATGGTGTAGATATGCATTCCAGCAAGCACATTTAAGTGATACATGCTGAAACATTCATTAATGAGGTGTAAGGAGAGAATATAGCATTAAAGTCTGAGTGCAAAGAAAGGACATCCTTCTCTCCCTAACATAACAATCATTATAATTTTCATTCCTCTTTTGTAGTGGCAGCTGTGTGCCTGAAATAAAGTAGTATAACCATGAAATACATGTCAAAAGAATTTACGTCGTGGTCATTTTGCTAACATTTGTATCACTTCTTCCCTACAGGTATTTCTGTAACAAAGAAGACTCATACATGTAAGTAATGTCTTTTGATTTGTCCTTCTTTTATGAGTGGAGTACATGTTTAGGCCATGCTGTGGAAGGTTCAATTTTAAAAATGCTGGCAAGTTTTCTGCTTTAGGGTGGTTCCAGTCCTCGCTGAAATGTCATCTACCTGGATATACTGTGTGTGTGTGCATGCATGTGTGTGTGTGTGTGTGTGTGTGTATTAAGGCAAAGGGCAGGAACGGAAAGATGTGAAGACAAAAAATAGAATTCTTTATTCTAATATGTGTATCTTACAATTACCTGGTAAGTAAAATATCTGGAAAAACACGGTTGATCAGAAAGATTTTTCTATTATATGTAGAAGTATATATATATACATTGTTATATCTGCAATGTGTTTCATGTAATAAGAAATTATTTAGTTCAAAATCTTTTGACTCTTCCTATGCATTCATCTATAAGGTAAATCATTCTGTGCTTGTGCTTTAAGGAATTCTTGATGGAAATGAGATGATTATTGTCTTGCTCTCAACCACATAAATAGATAATCCTCATAAATGGCAAACTTGGAAACGGATGTGGATGTGTGCATTTACTTACATGTACATTTATTCTGAATCCTCTTCAAAGACGTCATTATTGGGGATCAACTCTTATCTACTGTGAGTTAAAAGCACAATTCCAAGAAAACGTTACGATTTGTAGCTAAAGGAGGTATGTTGAGATTCTTTGGATACCATGAAGCTTTGGAAATCTAGTGCAGGAACTATACTTGCCCAGGATCTCACATAGCAGGAAGATAAAGCTGAGGCTACTAGTCTTATGAGAGCTCTCTAACAAAACAGGAGGCACAAAATTTACTAAGATCTACAATGCAATTGAACAGAGTTTTGCATTTAAAATACTTTTACTGCAGTTTTGTAGGCCCAAAGTATCTTACAATAATTTCATTCTTATTCATTCCTGTTTTAAAATGTTCATATAAGGTAAAACCTGACTTGATATCGTCTGCCACTTGTGAAATCTCCCCATATAGATTTACAAAATACAATTACTTGATATAAGAGCTTTTACTGAGAAGCTGTTTGATAAGAATTTTGAAGCAAATGTTACTTGTTACCAAGTTCTAGAGCATGATGGTGCTCTGATTTGGTGATCTTGCTTGCTTAATGCATTCCTAGGGTCAGCTCCTGTTTGGGTGAATGCAAATGTGGTTTCCATTCACCTTAATGAGAGCTACAGATAGGCATCTGAGAGCAGAATGTGACCCTTACATATTTAGTGAATATTTGAGCTCATACTGACTAACAGTACAGGAGACTGAAGTCCTCTGTATATCCGCAGGCCAGGCATTGTACAGACAGCTTCCTTGCACAGCCTTGCCCATGAGCTCAACCCTGGCCTGGAGCGACCACCCTCTCTAGAGGTGGTAAGTAACTCAGTATTTGTGCTAGCTCAGGCTTGGGCCTCTCTTGTATGGAGGCTGATGACTACATGGTGTTGTCTAACACTCCACCTGCAAATCAGCTGAAACTACAGCTGAGTGCAGCAGTGCCACGTGCTGACTTGTTTTAAAAGTCGCGTCGCCAATTCCAATATTCAATACTTTTTTAATAGGAAAACTAAATAGCAACTAAGGACCTAGAGAGCATAGGAATGTTCTTAAGGTCTGCTGGCCTAATAAAATGGGATCACATGTATCTCAGGGGATGCTGTGATTGAGGTCTTTTATGACAAAAAGTTGTAATCATCAGCTCTGCTAGATGATTAGCTACTGTTCACCATGTAACGCCTGTACACTACCGAAGACAGAAATTAGGATCCCAACATCTTCTATGCTAAGTGAGAACTAGGTGCTATTCTGACGAAGAGTAGCTCCCCAATTTGTTAATCAGTTTTCACGACGTTGCTGGAGCATGAATGGGAAGATTCACTTAATAATGGGAAGATGAACTTGTGCATTAAGGAAGGATGAAAATAGGAGGATCAATATGCTGTAATTGGCATAATGAAAATGCCAGGCTACATTTGCTAACAAATCTATAGGATTCATTCAGCTTTATTTAAGTTGTTTTTTTTTTTACATACATTCCCGTTATGACAGATAGAGTAGGAATTGATGTATGTTGTGCATCTTTGGCATTTTAAGATTGCGCAGAAAAAAACATTTCTTCCTTATTAGAGAAAGTTTATTATTGTATAGAAAAAGTAGATATCAAAAACCAGTTTGGGAATGGCTTGGAAAAAAAAATAATTTTATAAGAAAACCCAAATGCAAAAATAAAGTTAATGCCTGAGTTTTTGAGTTTATAGGGTTCACCAAGTTGAAGTTTTATCCAGGTTTTCTTTTTCATTGGCTGCTTCTCCACATTCTCTCTGTAACAGCTTTTGAGCGCTACAAAACCTGCCGTTTTTAAACATGGGCTGTAATGCTGCTGCTTCCAAGCAGCACTAATGAGAATAAATTTTGTCCACCCCAAAATGCGATATTTCACTCTGAAACAGACTTCTGAAGTAAAAATTCTTATCTGCTGTCTATTTGCAGAGTTATTCTTTCTTGGGCTCACATACTGATTTGTTAAGTTATCCCTCATCTTGTGTGAGAATAGCTAAGTCAGATATTAGAGGCCAAGTCCTATCTCATCTTCCATACAAAGTGGGACTTCAGGTATTTTCAGTTTCCTTTTGATTGGAAAAAGATTATGACTGACACTTAGGTTATTTTCCAGTCATTTAATTCAAAGTAATACTCATAACATGACCTTCTTCCTCTCGTGTTTCATGCCTTGAATCAAAAAATATATAACTTAGATACACAGCTCCAGCCTTTTCACAAATTCAGACAGGTGTCTTTGTTGTAACGGTGATGATAAAGATATGATATTCTAGGGAACCAAAGGCTGCAGAGCACCTGGCATTTAGTACCTCCTGGCTTGGAGCTATGCTCACCCCTGCCATATATAGTATTTCACTTGTCATCTTAAACCAAAATCTTGCCATACTTCGTAGAATCAGTTTGCTGGCCTCTACCACACCACTTGTGTCTCAGAACTATCATATAAATAAAGGTTCTTCTTGTCCAGATTTCTTCTGTATCCTGGGCACTGAATTTCTTAGAAGCATTTGACTTGACTGCCTCACAGAGAAAGGATTTACGTCTTGCTTATGTACCTAGAAGACTAATGTGGTGAATTCTTCATGTAATGGAAACTTCTTATCTTGGTATTTTGGATTTCAGTGAACTATGGTCAAAGGCTTCAGAGGAGTTTGATTACATAGCTGGGATTCATATCTGTATGAAGGTTCAGGTACATTCAGTTACTTGTTTACCTGATGTTTTTAAGTTTAAAAAAAAAAAGTACACCTTGATTTTGCTGTCCTTCTTTTCACACTATCTTTTGTCTGCATCCGTAAGGCCGTTCTAGAGCTCCTGCGGTCCACTGGAGGAAGCTCTTAGATTGGTACAATGCTCTGCAGCAAAAAAGAGTTAGGAGTCCAGCTCCTAGTGATACTCCTGTGGGCAGAGCATGACTGAGGACCTCACTGGAGTGCTCTCACCTGCGCTCACACGATACTTTGAATTAAGGATAACTTGCTGGGATTATCTTTTTTGATACACCCTTTTTTGAGTACAGCCACAGACTGCTTCTACATGCAGTGTGTGAGGTGGCCTTTTGTAAGCTTCGACTAAAATTGTTTGTCAGTGACCTACTTCATCACTTCGACTGAGGTGTTATTCAGAGTGGAAGAGCATGCTTCTTTTGGCAGTCCTAGGGATCAGTAGCCAACTAGCTCAGTTCCTGCACCTCAACCAGGTCAAATAAAATTTAATCCAATTGGTTCTTCTTATGCCTTTGTGGTAAAGATTGACCTCACTGATAATGGAACTTTTTATTTTATTTTATTTTATTTATTTCAATGGGACTGAAATTCAGAGTAAGTGCTCAATTCATTTTTCAAGCTTCTCCTGCAATTGAAAGTTTTGATTAAAATATAGGGAGATAAATTTGGCTGTATTTAAGTGCCCAGATGTTGTACTGGCACAAAGTTCCGTAGCTTTTTCAGTAGGTACCTCTAAACCTGACAAGCCTCCAAATTTTTGGCTGGAGCTTGGAGTGCTTTATTTTCAGTGCGGCTGCACCACAACTAGCCCAAAAACAGACAGTGCCTTGTTCGTCAGGCATAGACTTCCTCATAATGCTATCCTGAGCAGAGATCCATTCCTAAAACAAGCCCTTCTTATTTCTGGCTCTGAACAGTTTTTAAAAAGCAGTGTTCTTTTCTTAGCAACTGAGAGGATGTTTTAGGAAGGGAGACAGAGCTTCAGCTTTTGAGACTTACACATACCCTAAAACTGTTTTTCTCCAAAATTCTACAAACATATTAAGGTTTTGCAGCTTAATTGAACCCAAGATCCAAATTTCAGTTTTTCTCTAGCTTTCTTTTCCTCAGCACATGTACAAGGCCATGAGTCTCACTGCTAAAGATTTCTTGAGGCATGTTGATTATTCTGCTTAATTGCATTATAGGGAAAATTTTTGATTTTTTTTTCCTGATCTGATTTATAATTACTATATGAGTTGCACTGTCTACTTCATGTAATGTGCTTTGAGTCCCAGCTGAAGTAAGTAAATGCTGCTTCTCCTCACAAGATGGGAGCCTGCAGAATATTGATAGTTAACAGGATCTGCTGTTAGCACAAAGGCCTAAAGAGAACAGGTGAAAACTAAACCCTGTCCCCTGAGGCCAATAAAATAGCTGTTTGGTCCCCTGTGTGTAACCTCCTAATAACTTTACTGGGCAGCCTTAAGTTCCCTTGGGGGCTTCTCTGCAAGAGCACTCCCTCTCTTTGCTCAGATAGCTTATTAAAAATGATTTTATAATGAAGTTGCCTCAAATAGCAGCTACTTTCCTACTTGTCCTTGAAGCGCTGTTTGCCCTGCTGAAGAAGCCTAAGAACTATCTAGGGCTTTTCTCTTGTTCAAAACTTTTACTGAACTACTGCTATACTTGATTTTTTTTTTCCTATGAGCCAAATAAAACCTCTTCATAATCAGCTAGATATTTTACCCTTAATTCAATTTTGAAGTCACTTCTATAAATATAAAAAGTTTGAGTGCCCTCAGCTTCAATCAGTCTATTTTATTTGCTACCACACAAATCACCACATCATTGACTTTTATACCTGATAAAGAACAAATGTTGCCTTTTTCTTCCAAATCTGCTTTTGCATTCTGGATGGTTTTGCTGCACAACTGCTGTGAAAATAAACTAGAATGGTGGCTGCTCACAACTTTCTTCTTTAATATGTGAATCTCAGAGGCTGAACAAAGTACATTGTGACACAGTTTGACTTAGAACCGCCTGAGTCTAGGTAGCTCTAAATATACATACATAGGAAGGCTCAAAGCCTTCTGAGCACATGCTTAGCAATAGTTTCCTAAGATATAATTTCCTAAGATATAATCACTAAACTTTGTTCTCCAAAGATTGATTCAATTTCTACTGTAGCTAAGGAACGCTCCATTTCATTGATGTGGGACCAGATTTGGTGCAAGGTTCTGTCGAATCTTTCTTGAAGTCACCGTAACCTTTGAAGAAGAGAAGTCTCTCTTTCTGTGAACAGATTGTCACCAAATGCAGCAAGGTCTTTAGTTTTGAACTACTATAAAGTTAAAGCATGGTCTTTGTGTCTAGTTTGTTCAAAGATCAAAAGTCAAAGGCTTCTTCCCAAAGTATGTAGCTGGCTTATTCCTGTGGACAACGGCACCGCTGCCTTTTTTAACACATTGAGAAGAACCTGTCTTTAGAAATTTCTGCTCAGTCATTTCACTTCATGACATTGTTTCTTATAAGACAATACTACATTTTTGTTGTAGTAAGGCTGAATTCTAATGATTCTAAAGCAGACTGTCATGTGGACTTCTCCAAGGTTGATATCCGATCCCAAAAAAGCACATTTTATTATCTGAATTTTGAAACCAGTGACTGATTCCATCATTCCTAATAGGCTCGTGTAGTTGACATGCATTGCTAGACTTTTTCAATCGCCATTCTGAAACAACTGTTGAAACCTGGAAACAATTTTTAAATGTGCAGTAATGTTTAACCTTTTAAGAACTGTGAAGATATTGTGAAGGTCTTGCAATCTTTCTCTGAGATGTTCAACCTGGAATTATTTAAATATTCACCCTAATCATGGATAAATTTTAATGCAGACAACACATAAGGCAGCTCTTTATGGCAGATCAGTTAGTTACTGTAACTTATAGCTCATTCTTAGTGTTATGACCAAATGATGATATTATGTAAATCTTATTTAAAAAAAAAAAAATTATAATTAAGTATATGAAGTAGTTCCTACTTGCCTAAAAAGGACAAAAAAAAAAAGTATCAAAGGGCAACATGGGTCAGTTTGAGGAACTAAGACTGCAGTTGAAAAGTACAAATGGAAATGGATTAGCCTGACATTGAATAGAATCCTAAGATAACTTACAGTTCAGTAGTATCATAGGTAATTTGGGGGTTCTATAATAATTGAGTAATAGACCAAAATGTAGTGACAGACACCTCAGGACAAGTCTCAGAGAACATAAATGTCAGCTTTTTCACTGGTAATTTGCATGGGAACTGGGGCAACAGTTACCTGCTAACTTTACCTATGATCACAAATTGCATATGCAGAATTGTTCAATTAACTAAAAGACTCGTTTCAGAAAATGTGGTGCCTCGTGTTCTGTTAGTATAGAGGAGTTGCTGAATTTCTTGTTGTGTTTTCATAGCTGTATTTTAATTTAAAGCAGCAGAAGAAATACAGCTGCTTTCAAGATACAACACATAATTTTTCTATAATGCCATAATGATTTCCATTCAGTCAACTCTATGTACACTATGAAAACATCGTTAAAATATGTGTGATTTTTCAAGTACAGATGTGGTTATTTGTGCACATATTGAAATAAGCATTGTTGACATTAGTTTTTGCTTCAGTGTATTCTATAACACATAGATAGACACAGAAAGAGGGGGAAATTATCAGGATTACATCCTCCAGTCCAAACTTCTTTCAGTCTTAGTGTGAATATCTTTTGGTACTTTATTGCTTGCTATTGTAAGACAACAGAGTTGCAGAATCTAGACTTGGTCTTGAATCCCTGTGCAGTCACCATGCCTAGAATTACTCAGTTTCCTCAGGTTCAGAATTACTCAGAACCCTCAGGTTTGGGGTTCACTGTTTGCTTCACTAAATGAGTAGAGCTCACCTAAACAGAAGCTAGGATCCTGAAGGATTGAAACTGGGACTTGAGTAGACTTCCTGTCTCCAACTTACTACTGCCATTACTGGTAAAAACTGACTTGAATAGAAATGGAAAATCTTCACTAAATTATTGTGCATGTGTAAATGTATATATATATATACACATACACATATATATAGAAGCAGTTAGTTAGAGATATGAAGTGTTAACTAAACATAAATCCTTGACAAACAGGATGATGACTTTGTTGCAAGAACTAATGTTGTTTTGAGACCTTTTTGCTACCTAGCATGTCTTCCATTGTATGATGGCTTCTTGCTTGAAGATAACATAAGCTGTCAGTTGCAGCAGGCTGTAAGAATACGACCTGCTGAACAACAGACTAGACACACCCTCAGAGCATATTTCCTCTCTTTTCTTGAGGTATTTACCACGGACTTCAAAAGCCAACACGCGACAAGGGTGGTATGCTTAAAGATTTCTAGAAAATCAAATTAGGCTTTATTTTAATCTCTTAGCAACATAGGTAGGGAAACCTCTGGTTTCAGATAGCCAGTATGTTACCAAAGCCATTTAGTGATTTCCTTTTAGATAGAGTCATCAGTTGATAACCATCCTTCCCACCAATGTTTGTCTGAAGAGACTGTTTGCTTATCTTTGTTACTGTTACCTAACTCATAGATAGGTGTGATATCTGCTGGCTGCAAAGACCGCTTTTACAGATAAGGCAAGTTTCCTGTTCAAACTCTTTAACATTTATTTCACCCTGACCCCTTTTCCTTTTTTCTCTTTCCACTGCTAACTTATTCCAGAGTTACAGCCCTTGAAATAGAAGTAGAAATAGAGTGGTCATCCAAAAAGATGATTTTACATACTGTTTGAAGACAGAGTACTGAAGTTTGAAGGATTGAAAATAGTTTTCCTGTTGAACAGAGGTTTTGATACTTCAGAAGATATTTCAGATATTTCACTGATATACTTTCTCAGTTTTTCTCAGCAGTTTCCAGGAGGAAAAAAAAAAAAAAGAATCTAATTAACAGGATGAGTATAGTGAATAGTACATGAGATGGTGGGAACTTGACTGTAATACCTGGGCTAGAAACTAGGAGGTGGTCCTTACATTCCCATGCCCTCTTTGGATGACTTCACCACTTTACTGTCAGCTGTTTTGAAAGTTGGTTTTGATATGAAATCCTGTCCTTGATGAAGCAGTAATGTACTTTCCTGTAGAATATTTCATCTTTGACAAGCTCATATTTCAAAATGAACAATGTCACCAGAAAATCCCCAGCCATTTCTAACAAGGGGGACCTTAGAAAAAAGACACAGAGAACCTTGACCTGGGAACACAGAGTTTGCAAACTTAGTAATATTCTCTGTGAAACTGATACCTGGCAATCCCAGCTTCTCATGAAAACTGCCCTTACTGCATCCTAATTTGCTGTTTTTTACTGTCACTGGAAGGTGAGTTGCATGGTAGTCGATTGAGGTAGGAGCCTGTCAGGTTTTCTGGCAAATAGACTGCTTGCCTCACTCTATTCTTAAATCTGAAGATAGGTTGCAGTCCAAACTGGTACTGTCAAGCTAAGAAGGCCTTTATGTAGCTAATTATTTTTGTGATTGAAGATATTGACTTCCCTATCTTGAAATCTCAAAGTTGAGCACGTGAATGTGATTGACGTTTTACTGTATATGCAAGGTAACCAACAAAAGATTATCTACACATTTATTTCTAACATCACATGGACAGACTTAGGTTGTCCATTAAATCTCAAGTACCAGATGTGGCTTGTATATGCAGAATTAGTGATACTTGTATAGTAAACCTCCACGATACCTCTCAACAGATTCGTTCTGCATAGTGCTCTTTTTTGGTGACCAAAAGGTCTGTTCAGCAGCTGTAATTTGAATGGGTATTAGTTTGACATGGACTGCTTCTGCTGGTGGGATTTGGGCAGTTGTTGAGAGATTTTAATATCCTTTACAGAAGTTTTTGAAACCAATATCATTCCACATTCTTTCTTGTGTTTTTTGCTAATCTCCACCCAAAATCTTTTTCCTAGACACTTGTCATTAAAAAAAAAAAAAAAAAAAAAAAAAAAGAAAGATTAATTCAGTATGCTAGTTCTGAGTGGCATACCCAAAAATAGCCATTCCCTTTATTAGGTTAGTTCATTGCTGTATAATAAATCCAGTTCTTAATTGACTGTTTAAATAGTTTTAGAGCAAGCTAGTCTTTTCTTCTTTTAGCTTGAAATGTTTTTCAGTCTGGGACCACTGAACACATTTTAATGGATATCTCCTTTGATGCCTTCTATGTTTGTTCTGCATTTGCTTCCAAATAGTTTTGAGATTAAGATTTATTTTTTCTGTTACTCTTAGAGCTTGAGAGAGAAAGAAGTAAAGGAAAGGCAAAAATAAAGAGGAAATAATTGAGTTATTTTTGATAAAAATGCAGTGTGCGGACATGATGTATTGGCACATATTAGGTAAGAAGAGACACAAGCTCCAGCTGAAGTACTTGGGGACAAAATTGCATGTAATGGAATGACAACAGGAACTGAGGGGTGGCAGATTTTTTATCTGATCCATTAAAGCTCTTAAACTTCATTTTTTCTTTTAGTGGGGTCATAATTCATCACACTGCTACCCTATATGCATCAAGCTAAGCATGCCCTAGCTAGAGCAAGATCAGAGCAGAAGTTCTTTGTCTCTTTCAAAAGGAAACAATAACCAACAAATACAAAACATTTCTAAGATGCATTGTTTAGGAATCTCCATGTAAAAGCAACTACAATTTCAAGTCTGATACTGTCCATTCTCTAAACATGTCACATTCATAAAAACATCTATTTTCTTTGAAGGCTTCAGTTTCCATCTTCATTTGCTGCTGTATTCCTGATTTTCCTCACAAAACTTTTTCCATCTTAGAAAAGAAATCATCAAGGATAGGGAGAGTGATGTTGAAAAAAGGAAAAATAGCATATTTTTTTGAGTCAGTAGAAAAACTTTTGGTTTTAGAGACAGAAGACCCTGTTTGTTCTGTTGATTGCCGACTGTTACAGCTGCTTCTTTATAACCAAAATATGCCTGGTGGTTTGCTGCTCTGTTGTACAGGAATTAATTTCAGTCAGGAGAGAAAATAGATCTTATCATTCTGTTTCTCAATAAGGTAATGTACTTCTCCCAAACCACCTTACTGTGTTAGCTTTCTCTGCCTTTAATATCAAATGCATCACTCATGTCCTCTGGTGCTTTTAAATAAATTTCCAAAAGCATCCTGTATCTCAAGCTCTTGAATAATAAAATCAATTCTATTAGCTGTTATGTTGACCTTATTTAATATACATTGTGAATCCTAAACCATTTGTTTTTTAGCATGTATTTTTCAGATGACTGTGCTCAGTGTTGAGGAAATATCTCCGTTTCATTTCTAAGCATGTGTTTTCATGGAAACAATCCATCTATAACACATTGTATTTCTATGAAAATACACACTTATTAAATGGCAAACAGTTTATGTTTTCATGGCAGGCATCTTCAAATTGGCACATTCGCTGTGTCAGTGTTTTATGATGCAAGCATAAAACTGTCAGATTGTGTATGTTCAAACATGAAAAGGTCTGGAGTATCACACATGGAGGAGGAGAAATTAGGCTCTTGTCAATTAGCAGGTGGCAGGAATTTAGGAGTGTTTGTTTATGAGGCTTGTATTAAGATAATAGGAACTCTCAGTCTGAGTATCCTCAAATATTTCAGCTGATCAAGAGGTAGCTTCCATGCCGGAGTCGTGCAATCATTTTTGCTTACTAAGGGCTGACTATAAATATCAGGATTGCTGGTGGAGCTTGAACTGTCTTTGCACATTTCACTTTAGCACTCAGCTCATGCATTACAGAAATTACTTTCAAAAGCAAGAAACCTGAGAGCGATGGCTTCGCACCCTCTAGGCTTCTGGAGCTGACTGATCCTAAGAGCTACAGCAAGGGCTTTGGCATTGCCAATGGTCTGGGAGATGTAACTGCAGGTCCGTGGATTGCTTTGTAAAGGCTGAAAAGCTACTTTCAAAGCCATGTGGCTTCTGGAGGACAGAGCCTTCTGGGTAACATTACAGCAGCAAAGCTCTGTGTCAGTGTGTGAGGGCATGTTGAATGACCTCTGGTTTATCCGTATAATCAGTTCTTCTTCTATGTTCTGTAGTTGAAACAGTTGGTGATCATATCATGCTTTAACTGAGTATGACTTCATTAGAAATGGCAGTGAAAATTTTCAGGAATAATCTGCAGGATTAAGTGCTATTGCATTTATTACCTTACTAGATTATGCAAATAATAAGGAAAAGATAGCAGAGTAGTTTATTATTTCTGTAAGGAAAGTATACTATTTAATATGCACATTTCAACTGTATTTCCTCTTCTTATGAGTGAAGAGACACCTTTCATATGTTGGTACTGTAACTTTCAGGTTTCAGTGGAATTAACTGAATGGATGGGATTAAAATCTAGTTTTCACATCGTCCAGGAAATGTCTCTGTGCATCTTTGTGACTTTATTCTGTGGTTGTCTCTTCTGAGCTGCAAAACCATAGGCATCTTCTTGTTGGAAGAAGATGCAGCACTTGACTCAGAGCAGCATGGATGGATGCTCAAAGTTTCTTACAGAGTTTGTGTAGCAGCTGCTCATCTTTCAAACACTCTCTGAGGGTAACTCATCCACCCTTGTTCTTCTCTGAAGTGTCACGTGGAGCTGTGAGAACTCAGTTCCCAGTTCCCAGCTGAGCCTTCGTGACTGCTGGAGTATCTGTAAGACCATGTGAGCTTCGTAGATCAGATTGCAAAACCTCATTCTTTCATAAGTGACACTCACACTTCACTTTCTGAATTCTGTCCTTACATTCTCTTCCAGGAGCTCCAACTGTAGTTAATGGCAGACATAAACCTGGTGACAAGCTTAATGATTCATGAAATCCCAGTCCTCAGGGCATGTGCTGGTTATTTATTGTTGCACATAAACACAAAGCAGGCAGTGAATTTATCTCTTTCAGGTTTAGGTGACTGAAATGGGTGTTTGAATATCTGAAAAAGGTGGCGAATGTTTACAGGCATTTGCATAAGTCATTTTTCATTTCATCTTACCGCTACACACAGTGGATATGCTGAGACTGGCTATAATTCTGCTGCAATTGCCAATATTCTTTTAGTGTTGCACTAAGTGTATGTTGTGGGTGTTGCACTTCCTGACAGTACCATTGCATTAGTATGAAGCTGTCATTTAATTTTAAAGGATGAAAACTGTATAGGTGCTGCTGAGCCATGATGTCAAACACAGTGTACTGCTTTATAGTGTTTTTGTACTGTGATCTTTCACCACATAGTAGCAGAACAATTTTCTTTCGTGGTTTTTCTTTTCCCCACAAGTCAGAGGAAGATTTGCTGAAGATTTAGCAATATCCCTTCTGATTCACATTGATACAGTCTGTGCTAACTACTCAGTATGTGTTTATGATTTATTCCTGGCTGAACATGGGATAGACCAAGAGTAAAGGCAGCAGTCTGGAACACTAAAGGCACACCTGCTTTAGTGAGTGGTGTAGATCAAAGGGAGCAGTTCTATAGGGCAGGGCAGTTGAGAGAGTACCTAATATCCATTTCGTATGTGTTTTTGATTGTTTTAGAGTAGCTCTAGTCTAATCCCATGAAGTTCAGTGCAGTTGGAGTGAATTACACATGGTCTGGAAGCACATCTTTCTGTTTAGTTTCATCTGAAAGGAATCACATTCATGTGCTCTAAGGCCACTTCATAATGCAAACCAAAACAGAGCAGTGATGGGGAGAGTTCCTTCAAAAGCACACTTCTGACCTGAAGCAAAATACTATTGGAGATGCACACTGAAAAGCTAGAAGCGTAATTTTTCTGAATGTATTTGCAGTACCAGCACTGCTGCATTGCTTGTGGCAAATCTTGCTTTCTCCATCTTTTCATGTTCTTTCTGAAATGTTCTCCATGGCTGCTGCCCATTTCATTCACATCACTGGAACACCTGATGCCTTCATTTCTCCCTAAGCCACCATACATGCAGGCACAGTGTAAAGTGAATAGGTTTGTACAAGGATGTGGTTGTCTATAAATGCGAAGCATTCCTTCGTTATGCTGGATAATAACTGCTAAGGCATAAACATACTGAGCTTTTAACATTGCCCCTGCTCAGACTAAACTGTTGGTTCAAGATTGTTCTTTCTCCTTATTAAGGAACAATTTAAACTCATAATGCAAAGTCAGTCTGATATTTTGTTGTTGTTGTTGTTTCTGTTGTATAGTTATATGCAGTACAAAACTGCATGTATGTAGGAGAGATTCTGGAATTACTACTGGATGCACATAAAACATTTCTTGAAACAGCAGGGAGAGAAAATATTGTGTGCCCAGCATGTGGTTAAAATGGTCACTGAAATGCAGCTTTTAATGCTATTCCATGTTATTTTTGTATGTATTTCAGGCCCAAAGCCTCCTTTGCTTGCTCATCGTGGTGTGTTGTTTAATTGCTCAAAGCACAGAGATCCAGTAAGAGAAGAGGAACACAGGGAGAGGTTCTAGAAAGAAAGGCTTTCTGCACAGAACCAACTCCTTTCCAAGTGTGCAGACAGGACCTTTTCCTTGCCATTATCTATGTATATAACAGTCTATTCATTCAACTGTTCTTTTTTGTACTGTGGTAAAGCTCTGACTGTCTTCACTTATTCAAAATGAGCCTTAGTAAATCCTAACTTGATGCTGTTTGTTGCAGTGTTGGCAATGTGTTGCTTGTCTGAGTAACTTATAAAAAGGCTGTGATAATTAGCTCCTACAAGGTAGCATTTTCATTTGTGTTTGAATACAGGGATTGGCCTTTGCTGCCACGATCTGCCAGAGTGTATCAGTAGTTCCTCAATTGTTTTCAGTACTTGGAATAGCTCAGCTATCTCTGATGCCTTTGTCCTTCTGCCTGTTTGTTGTGTGCCTGAATGTGCTACAACAAGCACATTCCCACCTTTCTTTTTCTATAGTGTTACCTAAAAATGGGCCTGCAGAATCTTTGCAGGTTCTGGGAGAGCGTGTTTTTCTCAAAGTCACTGTTCTGTTTCAGTGCCAGCTCTTTCTCTGCAGTCACTCTTGTTTTCTTCACCCTGAAAGTATCCAAAAGCATTAGACTCTAGCTACATTTACATTTGGGTCATCATAACTTTGGCATTTCTTCTAAAGATTTAATCTATCCATTTTCTGTCCTAAATTGTTCTGTTTGTTGGCTCTGGTCAGTGTTTGTAGGTTCGTGTTTCCTTTTCCTCCAAGTCTTCTTTGTTAAAGGGAAGGGGAGGCTCAAGCAGAGTATGCATCATTTTTACTCAGAATTTCAGTATGCTATATTTATCTAGCTTTCATCTTGTTTTTCCATGCTGTTTCATAGATATGTTGTTATTAGTTTGAATAAGAGGGAGTCATAGACAATGGCCCTATGGTGGCTTGTGTGCAGAAGTGGTAATCTATGATTTGTTTCTTTACATTCACATTTTTTATTTTTTTGTTGTTGTTTAAAAATATTTTTTAAAGAATTTTTTAAAAAAATCAGGAAAGGTGATGATTTAGCTGGAAATGGTGGCTTTTGCAATCAACAGTGTTGTTTTTTAGTTCTCTACATACACAATTCAATACAAACAGACCTTTTAATTTACATTGCTGGCATAGGACACAGCCAGCAGAACTGCTTTGTAACATCCTTTTAAGCAGTAGTTTTCCTCCACCACTAATGAAAGGTGTCTGTTTTATATTGTTGCCCATTCATCATTCCTCAGTCAGCTGCCGACTCAGTTATGTCTTAAATCTGAGTTCACCTTCTGATGTGATGCTGCCCTCCTCTTTCTCCTTGTTCTTACCAATTGTTCCATGACCCAAGCAGTCAGGTGAGCCTTGTCACCTATGAGCACGTGGCATTAGGATTTTGTTATCTATCTCCTATGCCTCCTGTTCCTCAGAGCCATTTTCACCACATCTCTGTGAACAGAAGAGCAGAGTACCTAACTAACCCGAACCGTTCATTATGTGCTCTTGGTTTTGCTTTGTGTTTTCCCTTCCTGGCTTAGGACTGCACATTTTTCTCTAATTCATTCTGCAGTCAAGAATGGAACAATTAGCCTCAAACTCTCTGGCTCTGGCAGATGATTAATCAAAAAAAATTAACTTTGGCTGATAATACTACTCTATGAATTATGAGCTGGCTATAACCCAGGGAATACTCCTATTGTCCCCTCTACAGCGGCCCATCCTTCCTTGACACAAATGCACTGAAATATTAAGATTATTCATGTAATAGAAATTTAACCACAGTGTTATTAAGTTATTAACTCCTTAGTGCAGTGTTTCTGAATCTCTTTTAACCACCTACCAGGTAATCCTCAGGAAAAGAGCCCATAATTCGTTTTGTAATTCAATACACTTGGACACTTGAGGGGGGAGGTGGTAAATAAAGTTCAAAGCGTTTAGGCAAAAAGCTTTTACAAAATGTTATTGTTTGAATTACAAAGGCGATGTTTAAAAGTGCTGGGTAGAAACAAAAAACAAGCGCCTTTGTTAGGCACTGCCAGTGCCTGAGAATCAGTTCCCAGCTACGCTTTGGTATTGACATATACTGAGGTATCTGTGAAAGATAGACTTGTTACTTCTAGTGTTGTTACTCTTTTTCATATTATTTTTGTAGGCTATCCTATTGACCACTGTGGCATATGGCAGCCTGTAGCCAGTCGGTCAGATACTTGTGTGATTGTTTTTTTGTAGGTTGTAGAGAATGAGTGCTTCCGGTTGAATTTGAACAACGTTAACAATTTCCTGCCCCAGCTGCATTTATTTCTGGAAAAAGTCCCAGCTTTGCTTATAAACAACAAGTGTTGTAAACCACTCATTGGATCAGCTGAGATCTGTCAGACTCTTCCTAAAAGACAATGCAAATGTGTACTTCTTCTAGCTGCACTCAAGTATGTGTACATATACCATGGTTTTTCATCCAGTGAGAGGTTTGTTAGAGAGGTGCTCTGCCTTCCCTACAGTGATGCAAATGCAATGCAGCAGAAGGACAAGAACCTGGGTCTGAATTGTGCCCTTTTCTTTACTGGATGATTGCCGTTTCCAAAATACAACCTAAAGGGAATGTAATTTGAAAATAAAATCCGTAAAAATAATAATAATGAATTATGATGATGCACTTATAGGCAAATGAGAGGATAATCAAGACTGGAGCATTAAAAATGAAACGTGCTGCCAAGACTTTTCAGAGAGATTTTCATCTAGCACTTTATCTTTCATTCCTGATCAGCACACAGTGCTTAGCTGCGAACAGTAGTGTAATAGCCCATGTTGAGACTGGTTTGGCATGCTTCTGATATGGGAGGCAATGCTTGGGTGAGTACTCATTGTTACAAGGCTCAGGTAGCTCCCACTTGATGTTTAAATTGAAATTCTAACTCATACTTCTGAAATTTAAAGGTTTAATTTAAAAGACTGTTTACTGAAAAAAAAAAAAAAAAAAAAAAAAAAAAAAAAAAGTCTAATTATAAACAAAAGTCATTTTGAAGTAACCTGATCCATTTTGGTATCATCCTGGTTGTTGTTACTGTTGGTGACTGTTTGCAGAGTGTTCCAAGCATGACCTCAGTGCACAGAAATGTACAACTTCCTTACATTCTGCAAGCCATGGTGTCTCAAAGGGGGCATATTTGCCAGCAGGGATCAGTCTGTCTTTTAGGATCATGTTTGTTGAGGTTCATCAAAATAAGGACCAGTGCCAGACTTTGAGTGGAATCTGTCCATTTGTCATCATAGTCACAACAGGAGTTTCCCCTCATTGCCACCAGAGCCAAGTACTTTGCAGTTCTAAATGTCTCAGAGTCTGCACAAGGCATAGAAGTACTATAGTCTATAGAGGGAGACCCGAGACAGAAACTGAGATGATACCAGTCCTTTTCCAGCTCCCATCTGTGGCATTGGATACAATACTTTGTGCAATGTGCGTAGTCTCCTTTTGGCAGAAGCAGCACAATTAGTCCTGGTCAGCAACTCTGACAGATGTATATTTTTTTCTGATGTACATTAGGGAGCGGTTCCTGTTAAAGCAGCTCAGAAGCTATCCTGCAAGCAGCAACTGAGGATTGCATTACTGGTCAGTGCTGCTGATCTGAGAGAGAACATCAGTCTGTGCCATCACAGCCAGTCTGCATCTCCTGCTCGAATGTTCTCTTTAATTCTTAAGTCACTATTGCAGTATTTTCTTGAGGATTTTACCTCATATTTGCAAGAATGTATCTTTTTTTTCTTTTTTCCTCCTTAGTCTCATTTTGAAGGGCACTATTTCTACCAGCATAAGTCTCAACACTTAACTCTGACTCCCTGGTGTAAGCATTTGAGAGTGCTTTACAGATACACCACCCCTGCGAGGGGAGAAGGCACCACATTACTCCTTTTGCACAAAACTGAAGAGGAGAAGTTAACTGGCTTGCACAGCATGCCTGTGTGTGCTGTGCCAAGAATACAGGCTGGGAGCCTGGATGCCTGCTGCACTGTTTAGATCTGCGGACCACTTCTCATCCCAGAGTGATGCATACTTGTATAGTAGTGATCAGACATTTCTTTAATAAGGGAAGAATGCAAAAATCTGCCTCCTGAGATAATGTGTTAGAAGGTCATTACCTACACAACGCATTCCAACAGTTATGTAATAATCTCTTACCAGGCATTGCTTCTATGAAAAATATACCTCTGAACAGGCTACACTGAAATTAAACAAACAGGATTGCTTTCAATATCTTGATCAGGACTTTGCTAAAAGCAAGCATATTTGTGCTGAGAAAAAAAAAGCTGGGATGTGTAAGTGTAAAGATACCCTGTAAAAGGGCGTCTTGGGAATGTGGTGCATCAACCAACCTGGGGATATTTTCAGAGATTAAAACTAGTGTGATGGCATTAAGGCCTTGTTGGCAGTATTTACAAATCCAGAGGTAAGTCTCTGCACAAAATCGTGCTGTCCCTTGGAAAATCCAAGCTACTGAGTTGCCAGGTGACCTCTTTTAAAGGAGGCAACTGCTGTCATGGCAAACCTTAGCTGATCTCTGCTTTACTGAAAGAAACAAAAGCAGTCAGTGTGTTTCTTGGCCCTGCCTGTGCTGCTTTGAGTTCACAGCTTTTCCTCCTAAACTCCACTTCAGGTGACAAGGCTGAGAGACTTCCGCCAGCCACAGTTAGAATTGGAAACCGCTGATCTCATGCCATTTATTGGTCCAGCCACAACCACGGTTTTAGCTAGCACCATGTGCTCAGGACAAAGCTGCCCTTATCTCCTGGTGATGTGATGCTGTGTACCCCTCCTCTGATAGATGACTTTCCCGTTGTCACGCAGACCAACTACGTGGTGTTGGGTGCTGTGTGGTTGCTGCATATGCTCCTCATCTTTCTTTTTTTTGCTGCTGGCAGCATTGGTATGTAGGGTATCTTTTGACACTGTCAGCTAATTGAAATTTCTGTGGGACAAAGTAGTCCTTGCTGACATTTGAATGTACCTGCTTTGGTTTCTGTCAGCAAGCTTTTCTTGTGTTGATATCTAGATTCTAGCAAGCATATTTTAGATAGAGCTTAAAGTCAAACTGCTTTAAGGGCAATGCAGTATTGCTGGTTGATGCTACTGCCTAGGATTTTTACCTTGTTAACAGACCAATAATTTCCAATCAGAAAATCTTTTTCTACTGCATTGTTTACACTTATTTCTATCTCCCTTGCAGTAAAACTTAGAGACTTCTTAAACGTGATCCCTTCCCTTCTATCTGTCCTCTCCTTGTGAAATAGCTTAGTAATAGCTGTTTCAATAGATGTAAAAATTAGTTTTGTAAAAGCAGTTCTTCCTCATCTGAAAGCCTTTTGCACTGTTCTTTATATAGAAGAAAATAGTATTATTTATTAAGACAAGTATTTTCAGTTGTCCAGGCCCAACTAGTGCCACACAAAGCTGCCTGAGTTTCAGGTAAGGCTGTGCTGTGTAACAGAGATCCCTCTGCCCTACATGCTGGAGCCAGGAGGCTAGAGCTCTGTAGGAAGGGTGGAAAGAGACTCCTCTGTTTTCCTGGCAGTGGGAGGTGAAGAAAATAAAGCATCTGACACACTAGCTGCTGCAAAGGAGACCTTTGTCAAGTTGATGACAATTGGTCAATTGGGATTGCTTGTCACTTTGTGCAAGTTGCCCCTTTTACGTACTAGCGGCACTGTGTCCCTGTGCTTAAGCTGCACCATCTTTGTGTGCCCTTGTCCTACTGCTTTCTGTAGCAGGAGGCTGTGGTGGGCCATTACAGTTCAACTCTGCAGCTAGTGGTGGTGTATAAATACTGGCAAGAAAACTACTCACAAGGAATACTAAAACAAAGTAGAACAGTTACTGTATTCTCAGCCACAATTCTGTCATAGCTTCCAAGCTAAGGAAGTTCATATTGTACTAATAAGCAGCTAGTATGGGTAACAATAGCTGCAACCATCATAGTGGTACACTTGGTAGTTTCTAGCAACCAGATTAATAACCCTCCCTTAGCTACTCCCTTCAGTGGCAAGTATGTGGTAGATACTATCCTATCATCGTTATTATTTCCGCTATCCTAAGCCACATTACCTGAATGCATGATACCATGAGGTAAAGTTTTACTGGAACACATCAGAAGACTCGGATTTGCCATTTGTAGCTAAATTGATCTTCTGGATGAAGAACACACCGACTGGCTGGGCTTTCTTTATATCAATCTGGAAGGGAGAGCTAATAACATAGAGCCCCTGAAACCTCTATGAGTCCCATTAAAATCAGCTTTGACACTGCAAAAATTGTAGAGAATAAATAAAATGTATCCATTTCTTTGAATCCTGGCTTTCTTAATGGAGCACCAAGTGGCAAAATAGGCCCGCTTGTTTTTTCATTTCTATTTTTTAAAACCTTCAGCATTCACCTTTAAGAATCTGACCCTTATTCTTTTTGCTAGGGAGATAATTATTCACTCTCAATTGCTATCTCTAGAACCAGTTAATGAATGCTACATAATAAACAGAAGTAGGGCAGCTGGATGGGAACAATGCACAGGTGGGTAAGAACACTTCATTTGGTGAGGAGATAATGAGCATGAGAACTTGTGGTTTGCCTAAATACCACCCTCACAGATAGCTCCTGCATTGTTACAGTTCTCAATCAGTTTTTCAGCTTGTTAAGTGGCAAGAGGAAGGCAGTTAGAAAAGGAAAAGAGGTTTCTTCAGAGGAAAGCGATTCAATCAGAAGATCCTCCTTCTCTCCCAGACCTGTCCTAAACATTCTTACTTTCCTTCGTGCTATTGTGCACCTTCCCAGAGGAAGCTAATTCTGCAGGCAGAGCAATCACTGTTTTGCTGTGCCTGGTTTTATTATCTCTGCAAGGCTTATACCTTCCATCCTTAGAAAAATTGTACCAAACCTAACCCTTGGAGGTGAGGACAGGATTTATTCTTGAAATAACAGTTTATATGATGTTGAGAAGGAAACTGTCACAGCTCCGCCATTCCTGGTCTTCCCATCTGTATTGAACAGCTGCATTTCCTACCCAGGTTTTACTGCATGCCTCATCTGTCACAGTGAGGCTTACTGGCCAATGCACACACACAAAGGTAAGCAGCACTGCTATCCAGATTAAGAATTCTGACATGTAATACAATTAAGTTTTACCTTTGCCTCGCAGCCTCTCCATGACTGCGGTTTTCAGAGATGTGGTGCGTCTGCATTTTTGTAAGTCGGCGCTGGGTCACTGTGAGATTGTTGCAGAGTAAAGTCATAGCAGTAGAGGCAAATGACTCGGTGGCAGGAACTACTGAAGATGAACTGAGGACTGGGCAGTACATTCTGTGTTCTGCTAACCTGGCTGACATATGGAAAGGAAACAAGGTCTGAAGGTTTCTGGGTCATTTACTGAAGCATTAATCACTTAGAAACTTTAAAATTTAAGTTGGTAATGTGGTTTCTGATACTCATGATGTGAATTGACTTTATATAATGTCCCGTTTGAACCAAAGTGAATTAAGGTGGAATTTTGGACAAAAAAAAAAAAAAAAATTATAGTAGCTATTTCCACTGGCTTTCATGATATGAGCACCTGTCTTCCTTAGAGTCTTTTGAAAATGTCCACCTTAATCTTTCAAAGGCATATGTAATACTCAAAATGGCAAAAGACATGGCCAGAGCAGCTTCCAACTAAAGATGCACTGGGAACATTATGCACACCATTCACTAATGCAGGCACGTACAGGCCAGCAATAGTTCCAGTATCTGTGCCAGAAAGCTAATGAGAACATATTTGGCCATAAACTTTCCTCTGACGTGAACAAGGACATACCTAATTTCTAGTTGTCTCGTATCCCTCAGCTGTAAAATGGAGGTGTCAAAGCAGCGGTGCCAGGATAAAATGTGAACTCATAAGGATTTGCAGTGAAAGACTGAGACATGATAATCAAAGAAACCTGCTATGGGCTGTATTTGCACAGCCAGGTGTGTATATTTTTCTTGAGTAAATAGACTGGTTTTGTGTGTGCCAAGAGCTTGCCACATGTGACAGGCCAGCAAGGAAACACAGCTTTGTTCATTCCACTCAGAGGATGTTTGGAGGGGAAAAAACTTGATGTGAAGTGCCATCTTTTGTGTAACTGGTGGGCTGAATTGCCAGTGAAACAAGGCAAAATGCTGCTAGACATAAAGCATCATAACAGGGGGAGTCTCTCAAAGAATGCGCCTCTCCACCATGCTCATGGCCCTTGTTCACCTAAAGCTAAAGCCTCAAGCTGCATGTCATCCTTTCATTCTAGGCAAGTGATGGAATTAGAATGGGCATTAATTTTACCTTTCTGAGTAAGATAGAAAAGTATGCCTCTTTGCTGATACTCTCTTGCTTGAAGCCTGTCAGACCACAACCCAGGCGACTGAGAGCTGGGATGAGAGGTGCTTTTCAAGAGTGCTGTGAGAGGGTAAAACTTGCTCTTCTGCTTTTAAGCTCTGACCCTCTACCTGCGCAGGCCCTTTGCTGATAGAATTCAAGGTGATCCTTAGAACTTGTAGTCCATTTCTAGCAGATAACAGGTGGCTGAGGTTGGCAGGACTCAGAGCTCCATCCAAAGGTCCATCTAGTCCCACCCCTGCCCAGCAGGGTGCTCAGGACCACGCACAGGAAGCTTTAGAAGATCTCCAAGGAGGAGACTCCACAGCCTCTGAGCAATCAGTATCAGTGCTGTTACCCACAAAAATCTTTTCTGCTGATCAGACAGATCCTCCTGTATTCCAATTTGACCCAATTGCTTTTGTCCTGGCACTGGACATCACGGAAAAGAGCCTGACTCTTTGCACCCTCCATCATGAGTCAGCATTGTCAGATTAAACATCACAAGACATACAGCTGCTCTGTTAAACGCAAAATAAAGTACACGGCGATGATCATCTATTAAAGGCTTCTAGACCATATGCCTGGTCTTCTGTGGGACTCTTGCTACCTGAGAGACGAGAGGTGCTTGGAAGTTGATGAGTGCTTGGAGTTCTTTCCCCAGATGAAATGCAGATCTCTGGCAGTGACAGACCTTCTCCATGTCGTCTGGGCACACTCCCAAGGTTGCAGTAGGAGCAAAAAGAAAAGCGTGGCTGTTGCCCTCCTGCTGCAAACAAGACGTTATCTCCTGCAGTTTGAAAGCTGCACAAGGAATACTGCATGGGAACAAAGCAGGTGTTTCTGGAGAGGTGACAGCCTAAAGCAGTGGTTTGTATCCAACTGATTCCAACCATACTGTAGCAGCTATAAATGTTTGCTTTCCTTCTTGGTACAGTATGCCCGAAAGATGCTTACTGCCAACTTGCCTGCTGTGCATAGCTGAAGGAAGAACAAGAAAGGAGATTTTTTATAAAACCTTCAGATCATAATGAGCAGTTTGTGAAAAATTAAATTTAGAAAGATGTGAAGATTGGAAAGATTAAAATGTAAAACCCCACCCAACCGCATGCAAAAGTAACCTTGTCATCCTCTTATTCTGTCTGCCATATTGCTTGTTAGTCTGCTCAGTGAATAACTAAGTCTAAACCTAGTCAGACAACTCTTCAGTTCAGGAATATTATTTTTTATGTGTAGCATGCTTGAATCTCTGATAAGACTTCAGTCAAATGCCCGAAGACTAAGTAAGGTTTCAGTGACAGGAATGTGGATTTGTAAGAGTAAAAACTGCCACCTCCTCTGGTGGTCTTCCAGTTAGCTGGAACTACTTAGCAGGTTGAAACTGCCCACCATTAGAGTTAAAACTACATGAATGGTGCTCTTCAGTGCTGGGTAAAAATCACTCTACAGCTAGTCTTGGGTAGCAGAAGTGATGTAGTTGCATTTAGCTGTATCATATGTGCTTTGGGAGCTCCAAAGGGTTTAAGAAGTTATCATTTCCATCCATTGTGTGACTGGGATGCTGTTAGTGGCATGCAGCTTCCACTGTACGTGTGCGACCTGTTCTGAAATGGACAAGTCACCTTGCTAGCAAGACAAGCTTAGGGTTCTTGAACTCACTGAATCACAGCACATTTGACTGTTCTTAGCTTGATGTTCCAGCTGAAGCCCCGCTGAGAGGTGCTATTGGTCTTGTATATGTTTGCATGTTCAGAGCTGACCTGAATATTCATATGTGATACTGGCTCTTAGGGTCTGTGTGGAGTTAATTAGTTGGACGTATCTGAAGAATTGCAAGCCTTGGATTTACAGGAATTGTTATTATGTTTTTCCTCTCTGTTGGTGTTTGATTTATACCTACAAGTCATTCCCAGAAGGAATTCAACTAGATTTATCTCCCAGATTTTTAATTTAACTGATGACTGTTTACATGAATGTCCTTGCCAAAGTGAGGTGATTTGGCAATCCTCTGGAATGTAAAGGTTAAGTATATTGATTTAATCTTTTCCCAAAGGAGCTGTTCTCTCTATGGCGAGGCATCATCATTTTTGTTCTTGAGCATTTGCAGCTTTATTTGCATGGCTTTAATTGAATTTTGTCTATATTATATTGTAAGTTGAAGACAGCAGTTTCATATAGTTCTTCCTTCTTGGAATAAGGATCTTTGTACTCTCGGATGATTTGGTAATGAATCCTGAATTTCCCTGAGCAGCAGTTCTTCAGAGCTTTCAATATGATAAGCACTGAAAATGAGGGAGAATCTGTTCTGCCATTATGTGCACTGTTAACAAGAGCTATTCACAGTGATGGTAGGATCTTATACCCATGTCTTCATGTGATTAGTGCTATACTTAGCTTACAAATAAGCTTATCTGAATTGTTAGTTTATGAACAATATATACAAACTGCATTTATTGTAACATATGGCGCAAGCTTGTAACAGCCTCAGCTTTAAAATTACACGTTCCTGAGGAAATGTGATCCAGAATCGGTAGCTTTATTTTTAGAAATGAGATAGAATCTGGGGCAAGATGGGGGTGGTCCACTTTTGCAGTACACTTGTTGGGTTTTGTGCCTGTAATTTTGGTGTAAGCTGTTTGTTGCCACTCAGGTAATTGAACAGCAACCAGAACACCTTGGCTGAAGTGTTCTTTCATCTGTTTTAGAATGGGTGGTCCTCGCTGGGAGCCACAGGTCTGGATGGATCCCTGAGCTGCCGAGTAGCCTGATAAGGATCTAAATATCACAGCTACATCTGAACTGGTACGCTGGCCCTGCCAGTAGTCTGAAGCCCATACACCCAAAGCAGATGATTTTGCAGTTGTAAATGAAACTTGTTATGCGAATGGGTTTTTTTTCCTAGCAACGTCTTTTATTGGTTATTATTTTTCTGCTTCGTTTAGATTTATCATCAATTTTTCTCAGTGATCTTATTTGAGATCCGTTTCACAGAGCAGGGGAGTAACAGGTGTATTCTAGTTCTGCCTCGTGATTTATCTCCCCTGTATCCATTCTGCTGGCCTGGGTTGGAAAAGAGCTGATGAAGAAGCCAGTTCCCAGTCCAGGGCTTCTAATCGTGCGTCTGCAGAATCAGATTTGGATCTGGTGGTTCACAGGAGAGTAACTCCCACCATGAAGTATGATTACAGTGGAGATAAATCAGGAGTGAATGTGGTTCTCTTACACCTAAATTGAAAAGACCTTTCGCTTCTTTTTTTTTTTCCTCCTGGCGCAATGCTTCTTCCTTATGCACATGAGCTCAGTGTTAACAAATGAGGCTTCTTTTTAGATATATTTTTTTTCCTTTTTACCATGTCAAAGCAACAGATTTCCTGTTATTTTGTGTTTCTTTTCCCTCATTCCTGCAGGGCTCATTCTTAATTCAGGGATTTCTTTTGATCCATATAGACCTTTAGGAAATGAACTTCAAGCATATGATGTTTCACTTTTGTGACTCCTAACAGTATATT
Organism: Lagopus leucura; assembly: GCF_019238085.1. Lineage (NCBI taxonomy): Eukaryota > Metazoa > Chordata > Aves > Galliformes > Phasianidae > Lagopus > Lagopus leucura. The sequence goes on from NW_024962269.1 coordinate 2,280,256, forward strand.
GTTGTTAGTTAAAAAAGCCAAGACCCAGCAGCCACAGGAATTTATGCCCGTTGTGGAAAATCTAGCACGGTTTCTTTGGTATGGCAACACCAAAATGTCTGCTGGCATATTCTACTCAAGTACTTATAACCATATAAAGTGAATGCCTTTTAGGAATTGGATAAAAACACAGACATAATATTTTCCATCAATTTGACATTGAGAAATCCCAGACATACAGTGCTGCAAGTGAAATTAGATACCTTGGGAAGCCTATTCCAAATGGAAATCTAATATGCGGGATCCTGACTCAGTCACCACTCCCTCAGGTTTTTACCCTCCCCAAAATATATTTGGATACACTAGTGATGTAAATATAGTAACATGATACCCAGTAAACATGCTCAGATTGAATCAAGCCAGCTGCACTAAGTGTAGCCATAGAAAAACTGCAAACTTGGTTGTGAGTGTTAAAAAAAAGCCAACAACAGGTAACATGCCAGTAATGCCTATTTACCTGTTTTCTGATGTTAATGCAGATGTGCAGTACCACCATTTGTGGAATCATTTTGGCAAACTGTATTATTTATAAACGGAAAATGACAGAGTTTATGGTGAGCCTTCTGTCACAGTTGTTTGGCATATGGGAATTATAAATAGGACTGGGTAATCACTGATGTGCAGTGCTTTTGGCAGTGTGGTCATTTCTGACCCAAAAAAATAACCCACAGAAGATAAATATATGAAGGCCCCTTCTAGCTTTTTTGTGTGTAGGAATATGTTATGTTTTGGTTTCCCTGCTTCAGCTGTAAGGAAAAATGGAATATTTTTAACATAATTCGATACGTGCTCACACAGCAAGGCTCTTTTCAAAATAGCTTGAGCAGTTACAGTGCTTTGGGCATTTCTTGATCAGGGTAGTAAAACTAGCTTGTAATTAGCGGTCCTGCATGCCAAAGGTGTTTGAGAGCCCTCCTCCAAAATATCCCAATGAAGTACTGAACACCCCAAGTTTTAGGCCTGTGGTGCAGCTCACGTAGATGTAATCTGAAATAACCGTTTCTGAGTGCATGCTCAAGTCTTCTGCAAATCATGTTGGAGAGGAAGTGGTTTCTTAATACATGGACAGCTTGCAGGCTTGGTTTGCAGTGATACCAGGTATAAAATGGCAGTCCAAAAGGTGCCGTTTGCTTTTGCCCGGCCTGGTTAAGGTGAGTAAGAGTTATTAAAGTTACAGAAGCCACTGTGCTCTTTGCAGTATTTTTCTTCCTAATTTCCACGTGCAATCAATACAATTTGAAAGTCAATCTGATTCTTTTTTTTTTTTTTAATCTTTTTTAACACGCTCTGTGCTCCAGCTTCATCCAGTTCTGCCAGTCCTTTGATTTTTGCTATTCTCAACGATAACTGGTTTCTTATCTGAATTTAGTTGGCCGCTGTATTGATTAATAGTTGTGTAGGATAAAATCCAGTTGTCTTCACTTCCATCATTGTAATGCAAGACAAATGCTTTCATCTATGTCACCCACATAAACAAACAGTGGTTCTGAACCAGCTTAAATTCACCAAGAAAATGCCAGCCTGTGTTCCCTTCTGGCTGCGAGTACAATGTGGACAAAAACCAGCTCTGGTTTTCATGCCCTGAATCACTGCAATAAGCTAGTAGGGTGATATGCCACTTAATACTTTAATGATGTATATCAAAGTTGCCAAATAAACAGCTATTGAGACTTATGTATATTGTAAGTGTGGGAAATGTTTCTACTAGTTTATTAGATAATAGGTGCAATTTGAAGAAGGAACAAGTAGTTCTCTTCGTCTCCACTCCCTGTGCATCCTTTGGGTGTGGGCACATAATAATGAAGTACGCAGCTCAGCACATTTTCAATTCACATGTTGACAAGAAGTTGTAAAGCAGCATAGATTTCCTTTTGCTTTCCAGCTACTTCTGGTGAACAGTAGACTTTTTCTCAAATGATTTTTATTTTCTTTTTTCCCAGAAAAGGCCTATTTAAAGAATTGCTAACAAAATGCTAACAATATGACTCGTACACTTTTGTAACCTCATACCTAAGAAGCTTTCTGCATGAAGATCTTCTTGCAGATACAGAGAATAAAGGAAATGAGCACCTTCCAGGTGTTCCAAATACAGTGCACATGGAAAAACTTCCCATGTACACACAGTGGTGCTGGCAGAGGAGCGGAGACTTTAGTAAGCACAACTCCAAGTATCCATGTCCCGATCCACCAGGATCTGAATGATTCTTTTAGACTATGGGAATTTAATCTGTAAGTTTTTGGCTTCTCAGGGAGGAGTCAGAGGCTTCTGGCTTTTGCATTCCCCAGTGTCCCTAGGTGGACCTGCTTTCTTTGGTCTCTGTAACATTGTTTTCAGCACTTCTCTGTGGAGAGATCAGCTAAGCAAATGATCAGCAGAGACCACAAATCCATAAGATGGGTGGAAAAAAAAACCAACGTTAAATGGCCAAGTCTTTTTAAAAATCACCCTTAATGAAATATTCTCGAGCTAGGGAAATGCTTACAGAGGAGGAGGCAGCTTGCTCTTTACCACTAAAAACTGCAGTCTTAAAGATAGGATAGCAGATACTGCTTTTGTTGAACAAGAATTTTTATCTTCCTATCCAATCACCCCCTGCCACTAGGCTTTAAAATTCTTGTTTCCTTGGTCAGAAAGCTGGTTCAGACACCACACCTGCGGTTTCCCTCGTATTTGGGTCTTTTCACAGAAGTTGGTTTCCATAGTAAGTGCTTTTCAAAGAAGTTAGGGTTCAAATAAAAGCACTCCGTAGTCCATCGTTTTATAAAGGCGCTCTCTCATTAACTCACTGTTGAATAACTCTTATAACCTCAGGTCTATTTGAATTCCACTCCAAATGTTCTGCTGCAGACCATCTGACACCTCACAGAACGGATTATAAGCTCCAATGCTGAGTTTCTGATCTGAAGTCTCACTCTTCAAATTATTTTATCATAATTAGATTTGAATAAGATGTGCTAACTGATACAGTGATTGAGGGCCCGTATTTAGAAGCCAGGAGAAAAATAAGGAAATATTTTCCATTAAACATTTCAAAAGGCCAGTTTTTCCATACTTCCTGCAGTAACATAGTACGAGCCTTATGTTTTCTCTTATGTTTTCATCTCAAAAAGCTTCCTGTTTTGCCGAGACACTGCATTCTGCATGAATCTCAAAGCTTTAATTCTTGTGTCAGGGAATGTATCTTTTTAATAGGCTTTATAGATCTTTCCTTTTGATTTTATCATGCAATAATCCAGTATATTTCTTCCTTCTTAATACTGTTAATGCTTTGCAGGCTTACAATGGTGATTGCTTGAAAACATTTTTTTCTTACTTGACAAAACCAATGAAGCGTTTCTATTGGAGTGTGTTGGCATGATTTCAGTTTGGGATCACTAGACAACTAAAGAGGAAGGGCTAGAGTTTGTGAAGGCAAAAATAATGCACTTACTCCCTGCAGTGAAACTGCATATTGCTCTTTGCAGAGACTGTCCTTAAATGGAAAAGCCTAATATGCAACACAGTGCTTTTGTGTGGCTTTGAACACGTGGCATGGCAAGGCTGGCTTCTCTATAGATGAAGCAAAAGAAGAGGGCAGATGTAAAATGTGTGGGGTTTTAAAGTGGTTCCCTTCCCACCGGAAAGCTCACAGTGGGCAGGGAAGGCTGTGGGGCTGCCCCTGGGGGCTCTCCCCAGGAGGTGACACCCTCAAACATGTACAGGAGGCAGAGTTTGGCCTACTGTATGCATTCTACCTGTACCATCCTACAACTTAAACGTGTATGGATTGCGTAACTCTAATAGGTTTGTTTAACAGATGTACGTATAATACCTCTGGTGATGGATGTTCACCATTTCAGCTGCTCATACTAGCAAGCAAATAAATTAGTTGTTTAGAACTAAACCTAAAATACTAATTTGGGGAGGAAGTTAATGATCACGTACACATGTGTGTATATATTCTTTATCCTTCAGCTAAAAGTGAATAGGAAGATTGAAAGCACCAGTTTCCTTTTTACTTTATTGGACATTTTAAAACAAAAATGTGTTGAAATCCAAGTGTCTCTGCTTTATGATACCTGGTAGAGTACATGCTTTGCAATACATTTACCTTGGAATCAATAAATCTCTGTTTTAATAACCAAGGTATGTGTTAGAACCTGATTACAGATGTGTGCAGAAGAACAGCTGCCGTGTGTTAAGAGGTAACCCCTCCAGCTACAGCAGCCTTAAAGATTAACTGTGTCTTAAATTAGCCTTGATTCTATTAAAATGTCCCTCATATTTCATGCTCTGGAATGGAATATGGGGAAAGAATGTCATAATGTTTCCCTGTTCTTTGACAAGTCTTTCAGTAGGCTTGTCAAAGATCCTTTAAAATTGAACTGAAATAATCGGAAATGATGTGTCTATGTGAAAAACACTTGGTGAATTCCTTTCTGTGAGACAGTGGTATGCTAATGAGTTTAAAATCAGGAGTTCAAAATGACTGTTATCAAGTGAGTGGTCATAGTTTATATCAGATTACTAAGGTAGGCAATGAGGAGGCTTCTAATTACTTGATCTGTTTTACTTTTCTAAATAAGATTTAAAAAAAAAAGTGCTTGAGCTAAATTAATACAAGTGCAGGTAATATAAACCAGGTTTTATATGAAGCAATAGATCATTCCCCATAGGTGGTCTGCCCTATATGCTCTGCTTTGTAATCACATTTATCAGCTTAGAATACTGCTCTCCCTCCTTTTAACGCAAGAGGTTGTGCTGTGCAGGTGTTCTCCTTAGAGTTTGGTGATCATTAGTTAAAAATCAAACAAACAAACAATATCCTCTCAATTATCTTCCTTTGTGAGTGAATCATCTTACTTTGCTTTTACTAAAGACTAATATCCTTCAACAGTGTCGCTCGATCGTGTCTGATAATTATAATTATGCAAAGGAATTATCTGTGTGGATTTCATGCCCAGGATGTGTACAATCATTGTTCAGTTTATTTATCACCATAAGTAGATGCATGGTGGTTGGTTTAAGGATGATCATTTGAGGCTGTGTTTACTTCTGAAAGTTATCATCCTTTATTACCCTTGCAGTTGAAGCCTTAAAAGCTATAAGCATGTTTGTTGTTTTTCACTGACCCGATCAGAAGTAATGTGTTTTCTTTGATACTATTAAGAATGCAGTGGTGACATGGGAGAGAACATCTGGAGTGAATGTTGTTGGAGTGGATCTTAAGTTTCGTTAGAGCAATAGCAAGCACCTATTCTATGACTGCAGTGCCTAATCTGGGAAAAAAAAAAAAAAACAAGCAAATAAAAGCAGTTTGCTAGCTACCGTCTGAATACCAACGAGTGAGAAATGGGAGAGATCAGCAGTGATCGAGCAGTGCGTGATCAGAGGGAATGTTGGACATGCCAGTATTCACACTGTGAGTTCAGTGTTGACCTGAGGAGGATCTGGTTACAGTGTGCTGTGCAGGGCACCCTACCAGCTGTCTGTAGCAAAGTGCTTGAACACTGGAAGTCAGACAAGCTTCCAACCCAGGTAGGCTGTGGCTTGGAAACTAATTCTGGAGATAGGCCTAACGTAGAAATGGAATTGTCTGAGAAAGTCTTTGTGCACCTAAGCTTCTATTTTGTATTGAGACATGGGGAAAAAAAGCTGGATCTTCTAATTTTTCTCATGCTAGCACAAGTATTCCCAGTGCAAAGCTGTATAAATAATGTATATGCTCACAGAAGCAGGAAATATGCTGCTGATCAGACAGTGTCAACTTGGATGAATCCTATCCTGGAAGCTTTACTTTAAATGTGAGCAATAAAACCACTATTGACATGTGGCACTACTGACTGAAATGTCAATAGTTATAAAAAGAGTATTTCGTAACGCAGAATCATTGTTTAGTTTGCTTGACTGGACAGATGCTTCTGCTTTTCCATGAAAGAAAAATGATTTCCATATTAGTTCCCCGAATGCTCAGCATAGCTTATTTGTTCCACTGAAGTTCAGATCATATGTTGAAAATAGGAGCAAATTGCTTGCTGGTCTTGTATAGTGTAAGATGTTGACATGGGCATGACCTGAAGCAATGTAAGTGTTGGCGTGCTTACAGGTTAGCTTAGGGTAATTTTGCTAACTCTGGAAATGAGTAGAGGGTGAAGCATCACTGTCCTTACCCCTTGGCTGCTTAAGTGAGATTGCTTCCATTCTCTGGCAACTCTGACTTAAACATTGTTTCCAGAGCTTTCAGGCAGAACTGACAATTTTCTTTAGCTGTCTTCAGAGTATAGACTATTACATGTCTCTCGTTGTTATGTGAGCCTCTTTTAATCGTTCTGTTTGTCAAGAGGTTAGAGCATGTGCCAGGAGCAGAGAGGCAGACAAGAGGCCAAAGTGCTGTTAGTGCCCTGGGCACGTTCAGGGGCAGGGGATCCACTGGCATATGTATGCCTGTACCGTCCTGACTGTTGAAGCATTCATCAGGAAAAGGCAATAAAACCACTAAGTTCCTTCCTGACGCTGCATTTGGACAGACAGATTGGTGAGGAAGATTCTGAGAAAGGGATCTCCCGCGTCATCTCACGCTCGGCTCACTGCTACCCTTTCTCCAACCGTGGCCATCCCCAGTGATGCAAAAGAAGGTGGAAAGAGAAACCCAAAAATTTAAACAGAATGAAGAGTATTATTTGTTCAGCGTGCATCAGGAAAAAACAATTGTTGCTTATCCCTGGTGTGTAACTGGCTGAAGAGCACAAGTGTGTGGTCAGGTCAGTCATGGATGTCCTGGGGAAAGCAAGGGAGTACACCCTTCCTGTTAGTTCTCATTTTCCTGTTCTCTAGGAATAGACGAAAACAGGGCATGCCTGTAAGCACTGCAAGTCCTCTGCAAATGACTATGCACAGTGTTTGGGGAAATTGGCCTAACCATAGAACGGCTTGTGTTGGAAGAAACCTCAAAGATCATCTGCTTCCAACCGCCCTGCCACAGGCAGGATTGCCACCCACTACCTGATTGCCACATCAGGTATTAGATGGTTTGCCCAGGGCCTTGAGCACCTCCAGGGGTGGGGGACAGCCAGCATCTCTGCACCCAGAGTTGTTCTCACTTGTCACTAGCACCACGTTCAGTTGTTAAGTGAGCAAATGGTAGCTGTGCTCCAGAACCCAAGCGTCAAACTGAAAAGGAGCAAAAGGACTTTTGAAGATTTCAGAATACTCTGAAGAGAGCTCAGTTCTTTTTGATCAGTTTACAGGGAAAGGCATTTCTTTGGAGAGCCTGTTTATGACAAAAATTATTATTTGATGATGATCCTTGAACAAAGATCTAACAGTTGCTTCTCAGAAGATAAATGAAATGTTGCTGTGTTTTGTGCCACTGACGGCCTCGACTGCAGCGTTTGCACCGCCTGTTGAGTTGTCCCCATCGGAAGGGACATGCTACACAACAGCAGCTCCAGCTTCTGGCAAGCAACACTTGGCCAAAAATAGCCAGGTAAAATTAGATGTGAAAACGAATGCTTTAACAACTTGCAAACAATTCCTGCTTTTTGTTAACGTGAACTTCAGGATGAGTGTAGAAAGCTTTGTCAGCACAAAACTGTGTAGATGAGTATCTTTCTGGGACCAAGGAGGGACTTGGTGATGGCAGTGTGATCAGTAATCCAGTACCAGGCACCATTGCAGAGTACTCAGATAAAAGGGGAGGTTACTAAATCCAACTGGATGTGTTTCTTGCCAGTCGTCTCTCATCATGGAGCCATCTGCAACTGGTGGCAGATGGCAAGATGAGATTATGGCCAGTCACTTTAATTCCAAAGTGCGCTGATGTTTCCTTACATTTTGAAAAGCAGCAAATATTGTATCCTTTCAAGGGATGCCAAGGTCGGAGGAAACTGGTTAACAGCACAGTTCACTATGTAGCTCCAGTCCCTTACTGCCAGCAGTGTCTCTAGCTGGTAACAACATGGACTTTGGACTTAGCTCTCCCTCAGATGAATCCAGAACGTTTTGTCAACTTTGTACTTCATTTCACCAGGTGCAGAACTGCAGCAGCCTTGAACAAAGCACAGCTCCCAGTTCAGCAGTTGTGAATAGCAATGTATTTAATTGAAGTTGAGGGGTAGTTTATAAAATGGCTTGATTAACAAATATAGCTGCAGGCACACACTGCACAAAAGCATGTTCCTCAGCGAGAATTTGGGAAGGCATTTTGTCTGGAGCAAAATGGTACGATTGCAGGGTCAGCAGTGTAGCGGTTTTAAATAGATGAAAAAGAGTCAGCTTAATGAGGACAACCTCAGTTAAATTCATCTTCTACGGTGTGAATCGCTTGGAGTGCTGGAAGGAAGTGAAGAGGAAAATACCCCTAAATGTAGGGGGAAATGTGTTAGGGAGCAGTCCTTCTGTGGGTGTTGTGTGTAGCAATTAGAAACCCATTCAAAAGTGAGTATCAATAGGATGGGCAGAGTTTTGTATTTCAAGCTTCAGAGCAGCAGTCTTCCTATACTTTGCTTTGGATGTGTTTGGTAAGCTGGGCTGTGATGGCCCTCTGTGCCTGTGGGGTGATCCATGGAGCAGCCATGTGGATCTCTGACACTTGAGGTGAGCTGTGCATTGTACACTGCTGTGGCCTCTGGAGCTGCATTCCTGGTGGGGGCTGAACGCTGTGCCCATCAGTAGGAGCTGTGAGCACCTGCTTGGTGCTATTTGTCAGAGTGCTGTTACCTTTCCTGGACAGGGCTTAGCTCCAAAGAGGAGCTAGTTAGAGGTTGGTAGGTGCTCTCATTTGTATGAGTACTTTTTAAGTACTAAAAATACCTCAGTATTTCCAACTGTCACAAATATGTGTTGGAATCAGTGCAACATTTCCTAAACATTTAAAAGAATTTATATCATTAAAAGCATATGAAAAATTCAGTAAAAGAAAAAAAATAATAATAACTTTATCCTGACATAGTTGAAGCTAATTTTAAAGCAAAAACATATGTAGGAAATTGAATTCTAGGTGATTTTAACAAAATGAAAAAGCTTCTTTCCTGCCAAAATTGAAAATCTGAAGACCCTGGCTGATTTACTGAAGTGTTTTTGTGCCACATCTTTTCCAGTAAATTAATTCTCTGCCTGAGAGAAGCGCTGCATGCAGCCCCTTCTCTGCAAGAGGATTTACGTGCAGTTGTGTCTGCAGCAGTAGAAGGGCAGTGAGCAACCATACGTCGGAGTGGTTTGATGGCTTCAGCTCCAGCACTGCCCCGTGTGGTTCTACCTGCTTTGCACAGGGGATTATTACATGACGCAATTTTCCTTTAAGAGTGCTTTTCCTCCACGCTATAGAGGGGTGGAAGGTAATGGTTACGCCCTGTGTTTATTATTCAAATCGTATTGATAAGGAGAGCTCAGAACTCTTCCTGAATTAAGCTTAATGATACAGAATGCAAAATGTGTCCCAGCAGGCTGCAGCAATGCTCATGCTCCAAGCTAGGGCAACATCAGCTTCCTTCTGCAGCTAGCAGCATTTACATTGCGTCTACTTGGGAATGCCTTCGGTGGAGCTGAGTAGGTAGGAAGAGGTTGAAGTTTTCTCACTGTTGTTGCTCGCTGTTGTTGAAGGAGAGCTGGAGGAGGAGAGCTTTTTAGATTCTGCCCGGTGTGCTCAGAATGCCCGATAAGTTAGCACAGCACGCACCTAGCAGTCCGGCGCTGACAGCTCCTGAGCGGTGACCGCGATGAGAACGGACGGCCGCGCCGGAGCGAGGCCTCGGACCGGCACAGCGCCGGGCGGCCCCGCGTTGCCCTCCGCCCGCGGCCGCCCCGCCCCGCCCCGCAACGCCTCCCGAGCGCCGCCCGCCCCGCCCCGCCCGCCGGGGTCCGGTCAGCCCGCCGGGGGGCCGCGTTGTGCGGGATGCGTGTTGTGCCTTGCACGTCAGGTGTCAGCCCGCATCGCAGGGCTCATTTCAGCTGGACTGGAACTAAATGCAGATCAGTAATAATGTAATGCTGCGTACCTTAAGGTTAAATGTCTGACAAGACAACTGCCGCTAATGGACTGTGACATTTTTCAAGCCACGGGTCCGACATTACTTGCTGTGTCAGGGAGAAATGTTCACGGGATCTCACTCACTGCCTTACATATATTAAGGCATCCTTCTTTTCTCTTGTGCGTGCTGCATGTTGCAGTGCTGCAGCTCATGCCAGGCATGCAGCACGGCCATGGTCACAG
>NW_024962269.1:2290494-2571516 GCF_019238085.1 Lagopus leucura
AGCTCATGCCAGGCATGCAGCATGGCCATGGTCACAACAGCGCACTGCAGGCCTAGCTGCTCCCAGCAGCACCCTCAGCCTTGGTCGGGCCCACAGGGATGCATTACATGTTCTGTGCTGATCCCCCCAGCACTGAGCTCGGCTGGGGCCACTCACTCAGCATAAGCACAGGCAACAGAAGCAGATTGGAACTCCGTACCAAATCCTTGCTAAATTGATACTGCTGCACTGCGTTAGCTCTTGGCATTCTCTGAGTAAGATAGGAGAGCATCCTGAAGGCTGCTTCTGCCCGTGTTTGAGTGGCACTGTGTTGCTCTGAGAGCTCCTCACAGCAGTAGGTAGGCGTGAGCCATTAGGGGTCAGTGCCAGAGGGCTGGACTCGGTGTTCCAAGAGGGCCCTTTTTGGACACAGGTCTGCGTGTGACACACTACAGTGCTTCCTCCGGTCTGCTTTCCCTTGTTTTATCTTCTGTATGTGTGTGCAGGTCTGATTTGTTGCTGGGAATGCCCTGCTCTGTCCACTGTTACACGTCTCACAACGCAGTGCTGCTTTCCCCGGGTTTTCCTCTCTAGTGACGCTCCTCCACCAGCTGCCGGGCACTGCAAACAATACCGCCCGTCGCTCACGGAGGTTCCAGCGAGCTGTGGTTCTGGGGAGCGGGTTTTGGCGGAGGGCCCTCGGAGCAGCGCAGATCCGTGCCGCGAGCGCTGCCCTCCGCGATCAGCAGCACCGAGCCGGCGAGCTCCGAGCGGCTCCGCGAGTGCCGAGGCGTCCCCGCAGCGCTGTTATTTTCCGCTTTAAGCGCCGCTTCCCCGCGGTTCGAGGAAAAGCGGAAGCGAAGCGGGGCCGCGGCTCTCCCTGCACCTGCCGGCCGGGCCGCGCGGGGCGGCGCTGCGGGACCGCCTCGCCCCGTGCTGCGCGCCGCCCCTCGGCGCCGGGAGGGAGCGCGGCGTAAACAAGGCGGGGGCCGGGGCTGGCGCGCTGTCAGCGGGTCACATGGAGCCTCATATGGGCCGGGGGATGGCGGCGCGGCGCGGCTCTCCGCTGGCAGGCGGCGGCGGCTGCTGAGGCGGCGGCGGCTCGCGCCGAGGGCCCGTCCCGTCCCGCCTCCGCTCCCCGCCTCCCCGCGCTCCCCGCCGCTTCGCCCCCGACAAATGATGTGTTTTGTGCTCGCCGCGATGAAAGGTAGGCGCAGTCCGCGGGGCTGCCGTGCCGGGCGTCGGGGCGGAGGGGCCGGCGCTCGCTCGAAGCGCGGCGCTTCCCCTCGGGGCGGCCTGCGAGCGGCACGCGGCCGGCGGCCCCGGGAGCGGAGCGCGGCGCCGAGCCGCGGGTGGCGGCGGGGCGGGCGGAGCCTCCGAGGGCTGCGGGCGTGCGGCCGGAGCTGCGGGAAGGGAGCCGTCCCGACTGCCCGCCGAGCCGTGCGGGGAAGCCCTGCCTCTGGAGCGGGGCAGCGCCGTGCAGCATCCTGCGGGCAGCTGGCGGGGCGGCTGCTCGCGTTCAGAAGGGTTTGGAACGAGAGGAAAATCGGAGCTGCCGGGCCGTTACTTTAAAGCTCACCTTTTTTGTGTGTGTGCTTTCCCATCGTAGCCCTTAATGGGGACGGTGCCGGACTGAGGAGAGGCAGAGGAAGTTTTGAACGGGAAATCAGAAGTGTAGGGACACGTTCTCATGCTCCTAATAAAGTAGGCTGTGCGGTGTAACTTTGCATTGCACAGTTTTTAAAGTAAGGATTCTGTTTAAAAAATAATAGTCATCTTAAAGCAGGAATTTCTTATCTAACCGCGGTGTTCTTTGGTAGTAACCGAGAAGAGTCTCGTGCTGTCACTTGAATTTCGTGCCCTGACTGAGGTACAATATACAATTATTTTCATGGATTGTGCCGGTAAAGCTTCTCCAAAGTTTCTCCTTTTAATGAAATAATTGCTTGAAAAAGCAGGTTAATTCTGGTGTCGGTGCCAGGCTGCTGCCTTTTGTCCCACGTAGCAGGCAGCGCTGCCGGCAGCAGTGCGGCACTGGGAGCACAGGGGCCGTCCGTCGGTGGGCTCCTGCTGTGCTCCGAGAGCCTGTGCGGGTAAAAGGCGAGCACTGTGTGCATTAATCGTTATTGTGCTGCATGTGTTTGGCAAGAAGATGGAATTGGGTTGCTTCGAACACCAGCATGCAAAACAAAAGAAAATGTATTTTTAAGTGTGAACTACGTGGCCGTGTTAGCAGCCCTGTAGGATTTTACATACACAGACAGTGCGGTTTGTCGATACAACCCCTGCCAGCAGGCTTGAACTATGTAACCCAATAAACAAAGGAGAGAAAAAAACGTCACTGATTGATTGATTTATTTAAAACATATAACCATTTCACATGCGTTTGGACAGAGGGTGAGGAGCAAGGAGCTGCTCCGCAGCAAGTCGCCTTTGAAGTAATTGTTTCAGTTCTTCGGGGAGTTCTGTGTAAACCAATTTCCATACTGATGTAAAGTCTTGTCAGAGCCCAGCTGTTGGATTTTAAGGTACAATTCACAATGGCTTGATTATGGAGTTACTTAGGGCTCTGTCCTTTTCCAGAATACTCATGTGGTACGTTTCATTTGTATTTTGTGCTACTTAATTTCATAATACGCTGCAAAGCTTCATTGATTCTTCTTGTTTTTTAACCTCCTGGACAGAGTTCTGCTGCAGGAGATGTGTTGTCACATGTCTGACAGTGACCTCCGACTGCCACAGAAAAATGGACCCCCAGTGTTGCTGTTTGGGAGATGAGATGTTTGGGAATGCAGTTCAGGTGTGTGAGGGGGAGATGCCAGATATGCCGCTGAATGGAGCATTTTACTTCTTCCTGATACTGTAATGCTGTCTTTTGGGTTTTCTGGTTGTTTTGTAGTTCAAACACAGAAAATTATGGTCCGAAGGAAAATAATAGGATTCTTTTTTTTTTTTTTTTTAATAAGTGAAAAAGATTATTAATTCCTTCCTGGTTGCTGTTGAGGTACCCCAAATTGATACTGTTGGAAACGAATTGTGAGTCATTTTATTCTTTTTAATGCAACATGACGTTTTGTGGAACGGGTTTGCTGTCACGCTGAAGCCCAGGCTGCCAGGCCTTACGTGGGTCAGAGCAAGCACACATTGTGGTCAGCTGTCAGCACACCAACACGTTCCCAAGGGCTGGGAGGGTCATAGAGTCACAGAATGATTTGGGTCAGAAGGAACCTGAGAGATGGGCTGGAGGTGTCGGTGGATTGGGCTACGTGGTAGGAAATGGAACTTTCTGGTTTCAGGCAGAGGAGAAAGGTGTTTTTTTCTCTCTGTTTCTAAGAAAGTAGGCAGTGGTGAAGCATCCAAAGTTATAAAGATTGAGTAAATGTTTTGCAGACTGATGGACCTTTAAAAATGGTTCAGTAACTGTTACAAGTCTGCACTGGGAGCCAGGGAAGCCTCACACTGTTAGTTGTTGCAAGCAGGCCAGAGTTAACTGGGGGATCCTTTCTACGGGGAGTGCTGTTTCTGTGCTCGCCCACTGGAAGTTTGCAAAGAAATTGAGTAGTTCTGGCAGCCTGCTCTTTGGTACAGATCTTAGTCTTGTGAGAGTCTTGGCTGGGAGAAGAAGTATCAGGATTGACTGGTAGGAGAGAAGAACTAATGATGCTGAATTGGTGAGCAACTGCTCTGCTCTGGAGCAGCACCAGTGGGATAGGTTACTGCAGCTGCGTGGAATCGGAGGTGACAGACTGGGAGCTAGATCCAACCTGGTGGTGTTTGGCAGGCTGTGGGGTATGTGGGGGTACCGGGCAACTACTTTGTGAGGGACAGGGATAAGGCCTGTGGGTGGTAAGAGTGGGAGGACTGGGCTTCTGCTGTCCTTAGGCCATGTCAGTAGAGTTCCGTCTCCTGTGGTTAATGAAGTACAGAACAGAACCTAGTGAGAATTGCACTGCCCTTACATGCACGTTTCTGAAGGGAGATCAGCAGGATATCAGGCCTAAGCCCTGCGAGCCTTTTCTCCTGGATGTATTTACTGTTAAGATAGAAAGGTGTGATTTCAGCTTCTAATTCTGACTGGTGCTGCGTAGCATCAGTGAAATGGAATCTGTTGCTGCTTTGAGGACCATGAAAGAAGAACTGGTTATTCTGTTGTAGAGAACACTGCTTAACTGTCAGGGTCTGCACTTGAACCTTTGGAAACACAACCAGTTTTCTGACTGGCGTTGGCGCCGCATGAGGGTTTAATCATTGACAAACACCTATTTAAGGAAACAAAACATGCAGCTTTCTTTATTGGTGCAAATTACTTCTGCACTTTGCTGCATTCTCCTGCTGCTGCATACTGGAGCCCATGGGGCCGGGCTGTGGTGCTGTGGGACCCCCTCCTGCAGCTCCCCGTGCCCCCTCCCCACAGGCAGCGCCCGCAGCTGAGCCGGCCCCTGCGTGCCATGCTGCCTCTGACGTGTGTTCTGTCATGGTTCTTGGCACTGACCTGTCAGCACGTTGGTAATTACTCTGTGCTTTTCACCAGTAAACAACTGCACGGGGAAAATATCTTGAAAGCCGCTTCACAAATTGAAGCATGTTTAAATTTGCCTTTGCTCTCGCGCTTGTGAAAGTTAAATCCAATTTAGCAAATATCCAAGTGCAGGACTTCTGTTGACTAAATATTAACAAAATCTGGCCTTTGGAACTGCGGGCTGAGAGGCCGCTTTACCTGACTGCGCCTGAGCTGAGCAAGTGCCTGCGCCAGAGCTGTTTGTTGCCGCACATTCTCAAGATACGGCTGGTTGGAGGCTTACTGCTGAAATGGGTGTTTCAGGCCCTTTGAAAGACTCGAGATTTGCAAGTAAAAAGAGGAAATCTGTCTTCATGTCTCACTCTGTGATAATCAAAGGCAGTTGCTTGCTCTGTACAGTCTCGGCTGGGGACGTTCTTTCAAGTGTGGAGAATCTGTACGTCCTGTTTAAGTCAGCGATAACCGGGGGTGCTGAACACCTCCTAGATCAAACTCGTTCAGCTTTGGTACAGCTCTTGCCTAGTGACAGTGGCGAGCCTATTGCAGCCGGCTGGCAGCACAGCCTTACAGCTAGTTCTTCTAGGCTGGGTCTGAATCAGCAGCGTACAGCTGCGGCCATCTGCGGTGCTCTGTGTGGATGCTGCCCATCTGTACTGTTTTAAGAAAGAAAGAAAACCGCTGAAGGAATGAGGTGATGGGGGCAGGTAGTTAGGAGGGCTGAGCCTCCTGGTTCAGGGCCATGTTTGCGGGCCGCAGTCGGGGGCTGATTCCATATCAAGTATTTCGCCAGCATCTGTGAAAAAAGCTGTTTTTTCTTGTTCCTTGCAATAGAGATCCTTGTATGTTCTCCTTCTTTTAGGCCTACGTAGCACTAAATTCTAACCTTCAGGGTTTTTAAATATTCGTTATTGCTTATAACTTCTCTTGCCTACAGTACATAAAGAAACGATCGTTATCATATACTAATTACTGGCAGGGCTGCAAGTATTTCATCTTCACAAGAGAATTCTAAATTGGTGTATTTGTTTCTAAACTATATGTTACTAAATCAGAACTGTCAGACCTTTGTGTCTCTCAGGGGTAGTGCATGCGGCTGTATGTGTCTGACTTTGCAGTTCTCTATCTAGTATGAGAGGAAGTGCAATGTGGAGCCTTCTTTTCATTTTTTTGTGCGTGTTCTCATGAGATAAGTTACTGTCGTGTGCAAAATAACCACATATGAAAAGAATTTGTTAAGTCATTACGAGACTAGTCAGGCTTGATACCTTTTAGAGTATATGTTAGTCTTTCATTCGCAATGAGAGAAAGAATTAGACATTCACCTTCCTCGTATTTATGTGTGAGCTGTAATTTGCAGTTGCAGCTGATAGCTCAGAGATCAAACACGCTGTAGTTCTCTCCTTTCATGATTTGTCTTTTCCTTGAGGACTAATATCTGAGGGATATGCACATAAGTAATGGTGCAGAAACTCTCTTCTAACCTCCTTTACGAAGATCAGTTTTCTTTGGGTTTGCAATAAGCAATAAAAAGGGAAAGGAGGATTCTGTTCTCCAGGAACAGCTGTGTTATGAGAAAAAGGTGACTCTATGTGGGACAGAGCTCTTTGCTCATTGGATGGAAAATATCCACAGACTGAAATACGTAAGCAGAAAGCCTTGTTAGGGGACCTGGCAGATGGATGCTGCTTTTTGTGCTTCATACTGTTTTAAAGGGAAGTTTGCCCACGGTTAATGAAGTCTTTAGTTTGCCCTTTTTCTTTTTTTTTCTTCTCCCTTTTCTCTCCTTGACTTGCCGGTGGCATTTGGGCTGAGCAGCTCAGCGAGGCGCAGGTCGGCACACGGGGGCAGTTTCAGGCAGCTCCCAGTGCCTGTGCCGCCAGCTGAGAACGCCGGGGAGTGGCCCAGGGTGCCACGCTGCTCCCCACGGGCTGTGGCAGCTGCGGGCCGAGCTCGTGCCAGCTGGCACACCTTGCACGTCGGCTGCGGCTGCGCAGCATCTCAGGCAGGCTCACATCTTCATGGAGAAGGCGGTATTTGCTTCACTCTTCCTGCCCGGTGGTGTGGGGAGCTGAAGCCTTCACGCCGACAGGAGCAAGGAGCTGTCCCAGCAGATCTGAGCGCTGTTAGGAAATGGTGGGGAATCCATGTTACGTCCTGCTTCCCCTTGCCTCGTGCGTCTGTATGTGCTGCTTGAAGCAGTGCTTGAAGCGCACGGCTGAAGCCTGGCTGTTAGCTAGTGGCGGCACTCTCTGAGGTGGCTAATGCTCCTTATGCTCCTTGGCTGCAGCCTGACATTAATCTCTGACACTTAATGTTCTCACAAAGTGCAGGAGCCACCCAAGAGGCTGGGGGCTCCCAGCAGTGTTGGAAGTGGGGTTCCCCACTGCCCTCACCATCAGCGTAGGCCCTTGGTTCGCTACTGCTGCAAGTGCAGCAGGGCGCTGTTTACTGCAGTGTCAGCCTGCAGTACATGCTGCCAGCACCTGTCCAGGCACAGCCACCAGCCTTGCACAGCAGCTTGTTGTTTTCCTTCCTCGGTGGTGGGAGTGATGCAGGACCCACACTTGTGGCTCTCCTGTTTGTGTAAATCTAGCCTTTGGGCCATTTGTCATGCTCCATACGTAGCCATCTAGGCTAAAATCAGCGAGGAGAGGTATAATCATCCCGGCTTTCATTTTAAGAGCATTTATCTCTGAGGTTAATTAAAGCTACTTGAATGTAAATAAGGCTAACCTCTTCACTTCTGAACAATGCAAATAGAATAGTCAGCATACTTATAGGGTATCAGCCATGTAATTATTGTGTAATGTTTGTGTTCTTTGAAACACCATACTATTTATTGCCATTGAATCCTGGTATGAGGTGCTTCATAAAACCAACTGCGTGACTCTTTATTTTTGCACTTTAGAAGAAGCTGATCATTCACACATGGGGGAGGAGTGGCATTAAATCTTTACATAGAAAGACACGCTGGTGTTACAAAGGCTTTGTCAGAGTGTGTTCTTTCCATCTCAACAACCGCTGCCCGCAGCCCCATCCCATGGCAGCACGCTGCAGGCTGTAGCCCCACACACTGGCTTCAATTTCAGACAGAATTGTCTTAGTTTTAAATGGTATAGTGTGAAGAAATCAAATAGAGCAGTGGGAATAGGATGGTATGCAGGGCCTCAGGTTTTCAGTGGTTCAAAAGGGGACAAGATGCGTTTGTGGTACTGAATTTCCACCTCTCTCTTCAAAGCACTGGGAGAGCCGGGACTAACTTAGCAGTTTTCTCCATTCCATCTAAGAGCCATTTGCTTTTGAAAACCCAGTGCAGTTTACACGGGTCAGTTAGAAATGGGTTTTTGTTGCACTTGGCACTTTGGCACTTAATCGACATGTCCTGTGTGACTGAGAGTGGTCTTACGTGTGCTTAACCCACAGCATGGGATCACCTAGAACTTGGGTGGGATGTGGTTCTCTGGTCCTGAGTTCTGAGCAGAACTGTGTCTTCCAGGGGCCATGATCTGCATCCCGAAAGGATGCCAGCTCCTTTCTGAGCCCTGGGTGCTCTTTGCCTGAAGGCAGTAGTCCAGGCAGGGTACGGACAGCCCAGGAACAGCACTCCCTGGTCATCAGAGCACCAGGAGCTTCCTTCCAAGCAGCGGCATTTACATCCTTTGCTTCTGACTTGCATCTGAATGATATTAATTGCTGTCCTAGCTGAAAGGAGCAGCAGTAACTGCTGACTTCCTATATCAACTGTAATGTTACTCATAATGGGTGTGCTTTTCCATTCAGCTAAATTAATTAGCTCATCTTTGTCTGTATTTGATTTGGCAGAGGAGTTATTGTGGGAAAACACATTTTCTAGTTAATTTATAGTGATTGCTTCAAGCTCAGTTTGGGAGTTAATAAATCCATCTTCTACACTGCGCAAAACTGCTTATCAGATTTTCACTGTTTTCCCCTTGGTTGAGCTAGATCCTGGCTTACTTCGGCAGTGCTGTATTACTGAGAGATGCTGTGAGTATTAAAGGTCAGTGAAACTACCCTTTGGTGCAGGGCATGTTGGAGGTGTTCTCAGCTACTGCTGCGGCATCAGCTGTGCCACACCGAGGGTGCAAACTGCTGCTCTGCATGTGGGGGAGCTGAGCCTGCCCTTGGCCTCATCTTCCTTTAGAGGGACACTCCCTGCCGCTGTTGGATTAACAGATGTACTGTAGTAGGTTTGGGAGGAGTTTTTTTTGTACTGCGGGTACACTGTTGAATTACAATAAGTATTTGCTTAAAATATGAGTACATAAGGATGTTTATGACTGCTGGATAGATTCTTGCATCAACAGATAATAAAAATCCCAGACGTGTTAATTAAAGAGCTGTAGATCTTTCATTTGAGAAACCTCATATACATAGGCGCCTTCTAATGGCCAAGGCAGCTGGGTGCAGGTGTCCAGCCTTGCAGCAGGAGCACTGCCATGGGGAGGGAGTGCGAGCAGGGCCAGCCATGGCAGCAACATGTGGGGATTTCGCATCCTGATGCTCTCTTCAAGGAGCATCAAAATATCCTGTCCGCCTCCTGCATTGGACCTCTTGTTGGAAATTAATGTGCAACCTCTCCATGACGCAAGCAGTGTTTCATTCTTCAGCTTTGCTTGGTTGGTTATCTTGCTGCACGTGGTAGAGGCTGGGTGAGTGCTGGGAACTCCCTTTTGCCCGGACCTGAAAAGGCCCTGAAAATGTCATGTTTTTAATCTTGCTATGGCTGGCTCCCCATGATCCCATGTCCTAAAGACCATGCTGGTATCTCAGAATAACTTTGGATTCCCATTCAGATGGTGAAGCGCAGTGCCCGGGCAGACTGTGTCAGCTCTGAGCGTGCTTCCATCACATCTCAGCTTCCATCACTGAGCTGCCTGGTGTTCATGGAAAATGGGAATTGCTATCTGTAACAAATGCTTTTCTTGCATATTCTTTCTTCCTCTAGCACGGTTTCCTCATTTTAAATTTGAACTGGAAATTAAAATGCTCAAAGCAGTGCATTTTTGTGGCCAGAACACTGGCGTGTCTTCAATCTAGGAGGCTGGACAGAGGCTTTGGTAGCAGTGACAGAGGCATCGATAGCAGTGTTGGCTTCGCTGTGGAAACAGAGCTGAATATGGGGAAACTCCCTGTCCTTACTGTCACAGGTCCAAAATATTCTATTTTTTTCTGATGTTTTCCTTTCCAACCACACTGTTTATACTTGCAGAAGTGAAAAATAGCCAAACGTAAAGGTAAAGCCAAAGCAGAGATCTTTTCAATGGCAAAACCTCAGTCGAAAGGATTTCTTTTCTTACAGTTGATTTTAAAGCCCTCACAAAAGTGCTTCATGATGAAGGCTCTCATGTGTCTCATAGGGGCAGCTCTGGCATGTACTGATTGTAAATTTGCACTCTATGGTGTGTTACTGCTGCCCACACTGACTAGAGTTCTGTAACGGATGTCACCCACCTCACCACTTAACCTCCTTGGTGTTGCCAGTCTGACCTCTGGTGCACCCACTGCAGTTTGAACACTGCCCCCGTGGGCAGAGTAGAGCCTGAAGGAGAATATCCTGAAAACGAGCTGTGTAAAACGTACTGATACACTTGTTCAATGGGATGAAGCATGCGACTCCAAAGCCAGGTGGCCTCAGATGTTTGAGGAGATTCTGATGTATAGCTGTTGGTGCTTTTTAGTGGCTGGATGTGGTCCTAGTTCAGGCCCAAACTATTGAGAAAAAAGCAAGTAAAAGCACACTTGACTAGTCAATTACACTTTGTCAAACATGTTTGGGTACATAAGCTACTGCTCGTACTAATTTGTAACACTTGAAAAATATGGTTGGATTTGGATTTTTATTCAAGTTATCATTCCAAAAGAGTAGCACAGTTATTGTGGAAATTCTGAAAACCCATTGCTGAGAAATGTGACTCACAGAGCGAGCACCTCATGAAATTTGAATGTTGAGAAGGGGGGATGACTGGCAGCTCCTGTTGTAAGCACGCTAGTTACAATAATGTATAAAAGTTCAACATCAAAGAGATCACTGCTTAGTTTGTGGCAGACTTGTACATCAAAGAACAAACAGAGGACAAAAGGAGCTGTGCAGAGATACAGTTTGGCCTCACAGTCAAGTCCCCGTGGAGTGCTAGGGAGCTGCTTTCATGATGTGGAAATTATCTTTGGTACATCATCATTTCTGATGTGGGGAACAAGTGAGACTAAGATTAAAAGCACTCTCTCAGAGTTCCGTCTTGCCAGTGCAGTGGGTGCAGGTGCCCCAGCTTGCACGATTTTAGCTGCGGTGTGACTCGGGTGCAGAACGGGGCTGGCAGATTGCAAGTATGCCTACAGCACGGCGCTCACTCTGGGTGGAGCAAAAGGCAGATAAAATGCATAAATGAAAGCTAAATGCCTACTTCTGGAATAATTGTTCTGTATTATTACGCTTGCGGTCACATACTGCATGGTGCTCCCAAAAAGGTTGTGGAGTTTCCCTCCTCAGAGGTATTGAGACCTCAGCTGGACCCAGCCTGGAAGTGGAGTCGGCCCTGCGTTGAGTAGGGGCTGCTCCAAGCAATCTCCAAGGTGCCTTCCAACACCAGCTCTTTTCTGATTCTGTGATACTTTCATACTAAGACAGCCATCCACCTATATTTGTAGTATGATTTCTCCTAAGACAAGGCATGATTTACCCAAAAACATAACCAGCTCCTACGCAACGGATGTCCCCACAAAGTATTTTTTCTATCATTTCTTTTTTTTTTTTTTTTTTTTTTTTTTGAGCTTCTGCTGCATGGGAGCCAGATGTGGTTTTGCTGATTCAGGGTTTTAGTAGCTAATGCATTATAACAAAAATCCTAAATTCTCCCTTAAGCCAAGGAGGAAGTTTGTGAATTTCTTACTGTTGTGCTTTAGCTTGGCAGGCAGCCGGGCAACATAGAGCTGTTTGCTCACTACCCCCTCCCAGTGGGACAGGGGAGAGAATTAGAGGGGAAAGCCTTAGAACAAAGAGAAGCAGTACTGACTGTCCTAAGCACACATCCAGCGTTAGAACAAGGCAGGGTGCGAGAAATTTGTCACAGAAAGTGGTTCGGCTGCTGCTTACCAATCGGTGGTATCACTGTGCTGAAGTCATGGAGGCTTTGCCATCAGTGTGAATGCATCTGCTTTAATACTACAATGAAAAGTAGGTCACATCAGTTCTTCAGCTCTTGTCTTCTTCATTTGTATTTCTTGTCTATATGTGCTGACTGCTTATGTGGTATAAAAATGTTAATCGTGAAATCCAGACTAAATCTGAATTCTCTGAAGTTTAAGTGTGCTTGGATCAACGATTTTAATAATAATTTCATCTTTTATGGAAATATTGTTGTCAGCAGACTTAGATTTTTCTTTTATTGCAGAACTAAAAATATTTGGAATCTGAGGGAATCATTAGGAAATACAAAGGGTTTCTGTTTAAAAACCCTGGGGAAACCTGATTAGGCATACTCCTGTATAATTAATTGATGCGCTACTACACTAAGAGGAGTAGTGCAGCAGTAAACAGAAGTCAGAATGTAAGAGGCTGAGAAGAGCTGCTGGGAATTGTGTAAAAACATCAAGGCTTGGAAAGAACAATTTGGGCACCTCAGGAGAAACCAGCATTTGCATTTGTTCGAAGGACAAGAAGTTCTCGGTAAGGCCATGAAAGAGGGAGCTGTGAAGGCTCACGCTTGTGATTAGCACTTGCTTTTGCCAGTGAAACAGCTGTAAACACGTTGGGTATTATTGCTGGCAGTATTCCCTGCTGCCTTCAGGTTGGTGCTATGATTGTTCTTAGGCATTGTTTTTAAAATATCATAGGGTCAAGCCTTTTATTAATACTGTCTTTCAAATGCACTGTTTTTAGTAAGTTGTCACTTGAAATGTGAAATGCATCGTTTGTTTGTGCCTCCGTTGCTCTGAGGCCAAGAAATTATGGCCAGCACATGGCCTGTTCCCTTTAATCTCTTCAGAAGAGTTAGGGTCTCCTGTGAAGGGCGGCAGTAGCGTGTCTGTGGGGTCCAGTGGCTGAATGACCCGTTGGCAACACGTTTAAAGCCGTGTGTCGAATTCCTTGCTGCTCCCCCATCGACGGCACCGGTGCTGCCTGAAGGAGGGCTTCCATCCCGAGACAGAATGTGTGCAGGACCAGCAGCAGTGGCCCAGGAGAAAGAAGGAAGGGAGGCCTGTGTGTCTGTTGCCTCGCTTTGTTAATTGGAGAAATGAGCCGTACTTGAAGAGCTTTACTAAGTGGCTTTACTTGAGCTGCACGGGGTGCCTGAGCACTTGTAACAGCACTGCGCTGCTGCACACAAGGGCTCGGCACACTGACATCCAGCCTGTGCTGAGGAAACTGTAACTGTTTGCCAACAGTGGCCACTGCTCTCAAGTGAACGTGATGTCGATGTGTGTGCCCTGCTGCAAGGAATTACAGCAGAAGTGTTTCTTCCATACTCTTGCAGGGTGGAGGTTTCTTCATTCAATTATGTCAAGTCCTGACCTGTTAGCTGGCATGGAGTGTGGTAGGAAGAGACGAGCTGTATGTTTTAGAAAGGCTAACCAAATCAATTCAGCTTATATGCTGAACAGGAAGAATTTTTTAAAGAATTTGCTTCTGAATTTAAAAGCAAAGTTTTAGAGCCTGTCTTTCGCCCTTAAAAATAGCTGCACTGTCAGGTTAATAGCTTGTTATTTCAGAGAGCACGTGTACATGGGGAGAGCTGCCAGTAACTCGTAAAGCCAGAATCCCAAAATGAAATCCTTGAATACTATTTTTTTTTTTTTTTTAATTGCATTGAGCTGAAATATTCCTTAGGGAAGTGCTGGCAAAAACACGGTGCGGGGTTTTGTTGCTTAACTTTGTTGTATTGTTGCCACACTACTGCAGATTTGGTAACTATTACAAGTTCAGATTTTCTGACAGCAGTAGGTGGGATCCCTGCATACAGGAATGAATATCTGAAATGAGCAGCATGCACGGATGTCCAAGGTGGGCATGTTTCCTTGGAGTGTAAAGTTCAAGCACTGGGAGCACATCCACAGCTGGCATAGATCTACGTGTTTCAGATAAGAAGCACCACTAAGCATTATTTCTTAAAGGCACTATTTCTGAATTTGAACAAGTTTTGGTTAGGCAGGCATATTTTCCTTGGTGGAAGTTTAACGGTTTTTGAGGACTCTTATCTATTTCAAAAGTAAAAGTACCTTCATAATTGAAATTACAGAGCATGACTTGAAATATATAATCACCAAATACAATGTGGGAGAATAATTACAATTAATTCCAGTCTTCAGAAAATGCTTTCAAATTTGTATTAAGCTGGGTACTAAAATTGTTACTGCTTTGGAAAATGTTCCAAATCTGCAAACATCTCTGTAATGTGCCTTTTTCACAAAGGACTGCTTGGTCCAAGAGATTTATCCAAGGAGACAAAACCCAGTTTGCTTGGTGCTAATCTGGTGCTTTACAAACAAGATTATAACTTTTGTTCCCTTGACTTTTACAATTTAGGCAGATAGATAATGGGCTGGTTTCCTCCCATAAGTAATTAATCTCATTGTAAATGTCAGTAGCATGTAATTTCGAGTATCTACTTTTTTTTGTTGTTTGTTTTTTTTTAAGTAATGTAGCATCCCAGGCATTTTGATCACCCATATCTCACATTAGCAGAATTTGAAAAATCATTCCCAACCTGTGTTTTCCAAAGTGCGCGTTAAGCATTTACCTTCCTTCCCAAGACTTGTTTGCTGTACCAGAGACTGTCCAGAGAAGGAATTTGTCCTTCAACTTAATGCACAGCAAGTTGCTGTAATGGGGCCGTTTGTATTTCTCTTTGTGTTAGTGGAGTTCCTTGTATCCTCTTTGGATAGTAAAACCAATAAAGAAGTCAGGTGACTCTCAGTGGAGCTGAGCTTAATATTGTTATTTGAAATGATGCTCCTTCAGTGCTGAGAGCGGGGGTTTGAGTGACCTAATCAGACAGGGTTTAGCATGGCCTGGAAGAATAAGAAGTATTCCCATTTAAAATAAATACAGGTTGATGAGTGTAAGTACTGTGTTGGTTTTCAGGTACGGCACCGTACAGCAGTGATAACTCAGTAAGATGCTGAAGGACTGTGTGCCCAAAGAGAAAATACATGTAACTGAGAAGGAATTTAACTAAGCGAGTATTGATTTCCCTGTGTGCTAATTCCATCACTGCAGTCCAAATATGTTGTTCAATGGAGTTAAACAACCCACCTAAATATTTTAAGGGATTGTTCCTTAACAATAACTGTTTGTAACATCATAGGGGGCAAATTAAGTTGGTTGCACAATGTATCAGACGCTGTAAAATGTTGTGGGTGTTATTAGTTGTTAAGTAACCAAGAGTAGCACTAGCAGTGTATTAAATCTCTTGGCATTGCATGAATAGTCCTAGATGAGAAAAACAGTCTCCAGTTCAGCCGTTATCCAGTCTGACTTTTGAGGTGGCTGTCCTGGCACTGTCTGAAATGGGGTGAACCAGGCAGCTGTGCTTTCCTCATTGAGTGGTAAACTTCCCCTCTGCAGGCTTTGTATTTGAAACTATTAAGACCAGGGCAGGCTGGAATTGACCCCAAACCAGTGGCACAGGACAGGTCTCTGAGTGCTCTTCACATCCTGTAGTTGTCATGGTTATGTCTTTCAAGCCCTTTCTAGATGAGCTGATATTAAGCTTGTAAAGCTCTTAGATCTGTCAGAAGTTACATCTGTGATAACTGCCTGCCCTCAGCTGTCCTTCCGAGTTCACACTTTCTCTGCTGTGGGGCAGATTTTACCTTCACTCACCTGTTACACACCTTCTTCCCATGGCTGCCCCTCCTTGCCACAGTGCTGCTTGCACAGCTCTTCTCTTTCCCAGGAGAAGGGGCACCTCGCTGTGATGAGGGCTGTTTCACTTGCTGGATGCAGTGAGCTATCTGTATTTTCTTCCCGAAGCCAAGCTGCACATCGGAATAACACCAGCACTACGTAAAGCTGGATAAATTCCTGCTTCTCTTTTTCCTCATTTCTTTCTCGCCAAGTACTCTGAACAAATCTTCATTTAATTTTTTTAATGAAAATGTTTTTTATTCTGCAGTGAATGTGTCAAAGTAAACTGACGTGTCATGTAATAGCCTTGTGGTTTTCAGTTTTTCCTCCTTGTTATAAGTTGATGCAGAAGGCATATTTTGATGCTGTTATACTGTGACGGATGAAAAAACTGCGCTGACTTTTATCCAGGAGATGGAAGCGAGAAGCTTTCTTTCAAGGGCTGCAGATCAATTGGTGTCTTACAGAAGTAATACCATGAAAAGAGGGAAGAACTCCTCTTTGATTCTGAAGTCTTTCTATTCCAGTTGGTACAATAATGGGCTTTTGAATTAAAGGTTTGTTAAAGCTTGTATCTATTTCAGAGTACTGACAGCTGAAACTCACCAGCTGAGCCAAAATTTAGATATTTATCCAAGCCTGTTAAGATCAGAATTTATGTTGACTGGACTAAGGTCTAAGCTCTAATACCACTGCTATATAGAAGGCTGCTGTTTGAATGTTCAGTGAAGTTCTTTACAATATGCCTTTAAGTTATGATTTATAACTGGATTCGTAATTTGTAACTGGATTCATAGAAATAAATGCTTTCGGCCAAATGCTGTTGAACTAATTCTATTTTGAAGTCATTAATTGTATTTAGCTCATTTTAGAATAGGAGAGGGAAAGGCATCAGCTAACCCTACGTAAAAATGACAACAGGATTGTTTTATGAAGAGGCTGTTGGCTCTCCTAAGCTGCAAAGAGGGAATGGTTTGTTGGGTTGTTTGTGTTTTTGTTGTGTGTTATGTTTGGTGTTTTTTTTTAATCAAAGAAGTGTGAGCAGGAGCTAGATAATGCATTATTATACTGCAAAAACAGTTCACTGTTGAACAGGCATTAATACAGTTAATGCTTTTCTCTTTTATCGTGTTAAGGTCTTTCCTTTGCAATAGGATCTGGCTATGCTGTGAGCCTACTAGATTGTGTTCAGTAAAACCCTTCTATTTGTTAGTAAATCCATTAACTCTTGTCAGATTGGTAAATTCTCAAGGTAAATTTCCTCTGATGTATTTGCAATTGAATAATTAGTTTGCTGTATTCAGGCAACTTAATGTAGGAAAGAGATGTTACAGCTTTGACATCTCATATTTAGTGTGAAGCTCAGAATAAAGTGCTAGCTGATCATCAAAACTAAAATCTAGATGCAACCAAAATGCAATGATTTTTAATGTAATTTTTGGTGAGCCCTTGGAGTGTGGAGCATGAGTGAAAACAACAAACCTACGCTTTGCTGATGGCTGGGGTTTGTGCTGCTTAAACATCTCCAGCCTCAGTTTCATTCTGTGTCCAAAAAAAAAAAAAAAATTCTGAAAGTTTTTTACTTTAATTTCGCCAAGTAGGATTAACACTGTAAAAACAGATTGGGAAATGAGCACTGCATATATTTTTAGACTGAAGCGTGGTACTACTGCAGTCTCCATCTTCAGTCTTCTGTTTTGGCTATTCCATTTGGGTGGATGTAAGAATCCTCCCTCTTGGAATTCACGTCTCCCTGGGACTGCACAGGCTGCATGCAGTACTGTCATCTTGCTGAAGTGCGATGTAATTGCCTGATCCTCTTTGCTGTCTAGTTCCTCATTTCTTTCATTTCATTTCTTTCATTTCTCCTCCTTCATGTCAATGTTCTTCATCTCCAATTCACTTTCTTGTGTTCTTCTTTCACTCTCTTTTGACAGCAAGCTGCTAGTGCCAATTTAATGCCTTTATCAGTATAGTTAAGGGTAACAACACAACTGCACCTTTACTCCCTTTTTAGCCGTCTGTTTCATATCATCATGAAAGATGGGGGCCCCTAGAACACCTATATGCTTTACCTTCCTAACTTTTATGCCCTGTTCTTCAAGAGATCTTTGTTCCTTTAGCAGCCTTCTGAAGTTGCTCCAAGCACACCAGAGGTTATGACAGCTCCAGAAACCATGTCTGAGAAGGGCTTTAATTGTCTTTCCATTTACCAAAATTCACATGTGCTTTGTAAAGCCATAGTTCTTCCTCACCACACTGAAGAATTTCTGATTTTCTTACCACTTTTTGACAATCTGGGCTAGGAACTCCAACAGAGGCTCACTGGTGCACATAGGAAACTTAATTCGTGCCTGCTCGTCACATTGCTTGGATGTGCCGTTGCATTCAGATTCTGCATGTCGGAGGAAAGGGCAGTGGAAACAACGTTCCAAGGTGCTGCAGTTGCTAAAATGACTAATTTTTATGATGAGCTCCCTGAATATATACAAACCATTCTGGTTACAAGTGTGATTAATAACAAATCATCCACAGGATGGATTTTTAGAAGAGATCACTCAAACACCCTTTTTGCTCATGGATTGCTTAGGAAATGTGAGTTTGTTAAAATGAGCTAGCATGAAGCAAGAGCCTGTATGAATTTACTCTTAATCAAGCTATCAAGCTGGTAAACAAAACATGGAAGTAAATTGTGTATTAAGTTTGCAGAAAGAGAACTACAGTAAAGTGTGTTTAACAAGTTTGGGAACCAAAATAGAGAGCAGGGAAAGCGTGAAAGGACATCCCACTGCTGTATTGCCATTGAACAGGGACCTTCTTTTTATCTGAATGTACTTATTATTTGTTTGTGTCTGTATGTGCCAGACCCTCATCCAAAATCCAAAAAAGTAGAGGTAGTTCCTCACCTCTACTACAGTGACGGTGGTGGACAAACTCTCTACCTGCCCTTGCCTTTATTTCTCTCTGAAGAGGTTATCAAAACCTTGTCTTATAGAGGAGAACCTTATGCAGACACATTGCTTAATGCAGGTAGCTATGAGATGTTGTTTCATGCAAATCAGATTGTTCAGAAAGCAGTCTCCCAGCAGTTTTGCTCGCAGAGCCCTATCAATGTAAAAAATAAAAGCATGCCCCTCCCATACGTGTATTTTTATTTATAAATTATACACATGCACTAATGTACTGATATTGTGCACATTATAATATTATGTGTATAATATTCTGTGCATGTGTATATGCACTGAGAATACAATTAAAAGGGATCCAAAAAAAAACCAACCTCTTCCTGTACCCCGATGGATTGTCTTGTGCATCCCACTTTGAAAACGAGTAGCTGAGAATATAGAATGGTTTGTTGGTCAGTATTAAACCTTACTTTGATCATTCTGCATATTTTGTATTCTGAATGTCCAGAGCTTGCCTAGCAACTAAAAGCTTTGTAAACTAACATAATGTCTGGTAACACATCTGTATTGCTGGCAGAATGCAAGACTGAAAAGCTAGAAAGTAGCGATCCATGGGCCAAAGCATGGATGAACTTTGATGTGAGGTACAGCTTTATATTCACTACCTGAGTTTCTGCAAAGGAGTTCCCAGAGGTGGCTAAATCTACTAAAGGCCACTAAATCTACTGAAATGTACCAGATCAGTCAATCAGTCATGAATGTTGCGAGCAATTCTGGATGTAATTTCCTATTTTCATGGACTTGTTGCAGTTTTTGGACAAACTACAGACTGATGATAGCGTGCACTTTACACTTGTCCATGAGAAGCATAATTCAAGTTGGAAAATGCTTTCTTTTTTATAGTGTTTCTTCCCTCTCTTTTGCCCTGCTCTGGCTTTTGGAAACAGGTGAGCAAAGTTAGCTAATTCTCAGCTGCCATTAAAATTATTCTTGGTGTTTGTACTTGTTGGTATTGCATGGAACATTGCATACTGCATATGTTGTTCTTCCGTGCATCTAATCCATAGCTCATCTGATTTCTGAAACAAAGACATCTTCAGACTCCATTCAGAAGCTGTCAGTCCTACATGTGGACGATGCCAGGGACAGTATGAATGGCAAAAATCATCCATTTGTGCTTCACTGTTATTCTAAAGGCTTCATCATTTTTGTCCCTCTCAGAACTGTCCAGAGAAGTGCTTACGCCATCATCAGTCAGCTTGTGTGGAGCTGTTGTGTCTCTTATGATCCAAAGCTGTAGTAGAAGTCAGAGCATGAATATAGCTTTTCTTTTAATACTAATTAGAGCTGAAAGGAGTGTCTGCGTGTGCGGTGATCACACTATATAGAAATGTTTCTTTGTCACTGACTGGTACGTGAAACTTGAGCAGGCTGCTTACAGAAACCTGTCGGGGTTCTTAGGCTTCATCACTGCTTCCTGGAGTTTCACAGCTCATCAAGTAGATGTTTCAGTTCTAACAGTTATTTGTCCTGTCTACTCTCAGTTTTCAAAAAATCTTCAAGAAAGTGATTGCCATGAACTATTGAATCCATTGGCTGCTTTCTTTCATATTGTCACTTTGCTTCATTTGAATGTGATTAAGGACTACTTGGAATTATAGAAGAGAAGCAAACAAAACAGATAGAATAGTTCAGATGTATTTTAAAAATCTTAGACTTCATCTGTGCATTCAGTTGCTTCTTTCTTGTTTTATAGTTTTTTTATTAAGTACTTGAGAGTTGGAAATTCTGTGCAGTAGGACAGTGAAACGGTTGTAACTGGAATATTGTATGGCATCTATCTCATCCTTGTTTTGCTTGAAAACAAGACTTATCATCTTGGCTAAGCTGACTGAAGACAAGACCTAAGGGATGTGCATAACTTTGGCTGCAACTTCACCTAATGCATTTGGGAACAGTGCCCAGCAGTAAATCACACAGCACAAGTCATCGCCAACTCCCTGATGGCTCCAACCTGTGCAGGAGTGCTGCCATCAGCCTGGCACCCTCCTGCTCCAGGGCCGTACCTGCTGCCCTGTGTGTTTGGACTGTGTGGAAACATAGAGAAAGGAGGGGGTTGTTTCTTTGCTGTGCCAGTGTGAGCCACAACTCCTTTTTCACAGCTTTCTCAGGGAGCTGCTGGCCTCACTTGGTTTATTTTTCCTCTCTGGCAACGTGACTGAAAAACCGTGGGAATGTATTTAAGACAGGTACCACCTAGGAGTGGCAAGTCCTGTACCTTCCCACTGCTCTTCCTGGGTAACACCTAATTTCAGAGGATCACTGACATCAGATAAGGGGCGATGGAAGCCTTTGTTTGCATGGGCTGCACTCAACTGCTCACTTCACTTTAGGGAAGGCTTTATATTTCAAGGTCCAAGATGAAAATTACTGCCCAGCTTGGTAATGCATGTTTTTCATCTCTTGCTGCTCAGGCAGTTGTGCACATCAAGACCCGGCTGCCCTGTTATTCCACATTAGGGCTGCAGTTTCTGCCTGGAATAGTTATTTGGCTCTTTGCTGCTGCCTCCACTTGCAAAGTAAAAGTGTATTGGTCAAAACATTCCCCACTGCTAAGCTCCCTAAGGCAAGTGCAAAATACTTGAATGGTTTCAAAGTTCAGTATTGTTGCTTTACAGGGAGGATTCAGAGCTGTACCATTGCTAGTAAAATACTGCTTTGGTACCCTGATAGTGTATATTCTGAAAATGTATGGTCTAATTTCAAAGTGGCATTTCTCCAGCTTCTTTTTGGCAAGCAGGACTTTTCCCTGCCCTAGCAGAATTGATTCCAAGTTCTTAAAAGTTACAGCTTCACAGTGATTGTGTTTCCTCTGTAATCACATGCATTCTTTTTATATAAGGAAGATAAATTACACTCAGTTGTGCTAGGATATGAACAGGCTGGAAATCTACTGGAGCGTAGTGATGGCGAAGTCCCAGCCATAGGACTGTGTGTAAAGATATGTGGGAAACCCCAAAGGTGCTCTACCACTGTATTCCCAGTTCTGGGAAGCATGAAGGATCAGACCAGCTTCCTCCCTTCCATAACACTGTGTACAACAAGAAGTTGAGTTTGCGTTTTGAAAAAGTAACATTGCTAATACATTGGTTACAAAATGGTAAGGAATCTTATTTCTTTAAACTTAGTAATAATCTTGGAGCATGCTGATCTTGAATGTCATTAATTATGCAGCAAAGCTTTTGAGAGATTAATGACACCACCTGTGAGTAAACACAACCCACAGACGAAGCTAACCTGAGCTTTGACTGAGAAACTCAAAAGTAGTCATTTGCTGCGTGTGTTCTGGGGATTCTCATAGGCTGTTCTCAGATGTAATGCTATAGTGAGGTGTTGCTATATTGAAATGAAGGAAGTGAATTCACTGGTGCACAGCAGCAGTGAAAAATCCATTTTCCTGTACTGAAATATGGTCTTCAAATCAAAGGCAACAAATGAATATTCAGTTCCTGTGACCACTAAGTTGCTACATTTCAAAGAGAACTCGAACTATTTGGTGTGTGTGTTGGGCAGTAACTTACAACAGAATTCTCCATTGTTTCCATTGCTTTCTGAAAGCACTCCTAATTGTACAGTTGCCTTTCAGTGGCCTCTGAGAACCACACCTGCAGACTTCATAGAAGGTTTATCTTGTTTTTATTTTTACAAGTTGACTATTTGGATTGATATTTGTTACAGAATGAGATAAATGGTTCAGTGCTTCTCGTTAGGTAAAGCTTGTGATAGTGAAGAATGCAAGTCTGTCTATGCTATATAATTTGTTAAAAAATAAACATTCATGGTTCAGTCCTTTCTCATTCTAGCCTCTTTTGTCAGTGTAGGTGGAGTAACAATTAGTAATGCTCCTTCTTGTTTGTAGTCTGTTTCTGGTCACTGTAGTGTGAACGCTGCATTTTGTTTTACTGCACTTGAATTTCATGTTTAGGTATTGAATGGGTTTATGGAACTTAGAAAATTAAGTTTTGTCGAATACTGCATATGCTTCAAGTGCAGCCAGACAGTAGGCACTGTGTAAACACATGAAAAATCATCTGCCCAATGAGCTTGTATCCCAAGATCTGTCATAATCAACGTGCTTACTGTAGAACTTTTACTTTCTCCAGTGAGGTAAGACTTGTGTATTTGTGGAACACAGTGTGTCCAACTTAAGGCTGTTCCACACCAAGTAAATCTTCC
This sequence comes from Lagopus leucura, assembly GCF_019238085.1. Lineage (NCBI taxonomy): Eukaryota > Metazoa > Chordata > Aves > Galliformes > Phasianidae > Lagopus > Lagopus leucura. Next base: position 2,312,999 of record NW_024962269.1, read on the forward strand.
CGTATTTCTCCAATTCAATAAAATTTTGTCAACATGCCATATGTAAGTTGTGCTGACAACTTCTCATGGTGGCATTTCATTCCAAATAAAACTAAACGCAGGAGATACCCTATGTTATATGAAATCCACATGGCGAGATGTTAACAAGAAATATATATTCTTAAAAGCTATCTTTGTGGAATTCAGTAAGCTTGGTTTTCTTGAATCGTCTGCAGATCCTATCATTGGTTCTGGAATGTGCTCTTTCCCTTTGCCAGGGCTGCCAGACAGAGCCCTCTGACAATCTCTTTATCTATAGGGCTGTCTATAATGTTAATTAGTGAACTCTTTGAAAAACCGGCTTCCATGAGTTAATTTATGCACAAAACATCACTGTGGGTTGTGTTTTACCTGTTTCCCAACTCAGGGACCAAAGTATAGCTTAGGAAACTTGGCTTGGGCCACACAAGAAGTCTGTGTCGTAGCCAAGAATTGAGAGATTCACATTTCATTGCCTGACCACAAGACTTTCAGAAAATAAAGAGCTGAACAAAAGCAGATGCAGCCCTAAGAATTTGAGGTTGAGTACAGTTTGCCGGGTGCTTTACTCTGCCCATAAAACTGGAAGGATCTGCTTTGGAAGCCTAATAGTGCTTATGCATTCCTAGCTATTTATTTGCAAACTACCAGACTGCAGAGATTTCAGCCTGACTTGGTCTTCAGTGCAAATCCAGACAGTGCAGTATTTAGTTTTCTGACTCTCTTAACTCACTGGTACAACTTCATAATAATTGTTTAGGGCTGATCCCTGGGCTCAGAGAAGAGGAAAAGGAATTTCAGTGCTATGCTTTTTCAAGAGCTTTTCAAGAGCTAGATCCAGGTTACAAAATCAAGGCAGGATCTGAAATCATGAGACTGGTATTCCAAAGCTTCAGTGGATTTTTCTGTTTGTCTGTATGTGTCTTCTGAGTACATGCTCTCCAATGTAGCAAGGAGATACAGTAAGCTCAGTAAGACTTGAAGTGCTGTTTACCTACTGAAGTGTTTACATGGCTGCTATTCCTGTTGGTGTATCTAAGCACTCTGCAGTATTTAATGGATCTCACAGACAAAAATTCTCCAGTACTAATATTCTGTAGGTTGAAACTGATGTACAGAAGGGCATAAGCCCAGCTTCATGATGCTATTTAATCATGTAACTCCTGTGTTTTCAGTGAGACCTTTGCATTTTACAGAAGTTAGGCACACATGCAATTTGGTGACAGTTCCGTGACTTGCCCAGGCTCTCACACAGTCCTTGTCAAATGATCTCAGTCCTGTCATAGCAGTCCTGTATTAGCACAGGGAGAATTAATGTTTCACATATTCCTCTGTGAGAAGGTAAGACAATTCAGGCTAGAGGGAACAGTTTTTAGCTGCAAGGAAAACAAGCTGCTGAAACAATAGCAGTCTAACTTGATGGCTCCTCACGCATTAACAGTGGAAGCTTGAAAAGAGATGCCTCCTGGTGTTGCTGCTGCTACGTGTGGGTGTTGTACAAAGCCCACTTGCTGATAGTCCACAGTTTATATCACACTGAACTTGAGATTTGATTCTAATGGCAGCTGCCACCTTTACATCTCTGCTTCTGTAACATTTTTCTTAGCCTGAACTCCTCATACTGGTGTTGGGAGCAGTTCATAGACTTTCTTTCAGTCTGATGGCGTAGACAGGTGGGATATTTTGTAACAGGCAGTTCTGTGCCAGATATCAAAGTCAGAAATTTCAGAATTGGGAATATGAGGAAGGGGAGTGGGATATAGTCTGTCCCTGAATTTTGGATGGCTGTGTTAATACTGGTTGATTATCCTTCAGAGTGCAATTATTATTTGGACATAGAAGACACCTCCCTCTAAATTCCTTGTGACATAAGGTCTCTGACTAAAATTAGGTCACAGCTATTGAATTGTTCAGTTGTCCACCCACAAGGGAGCTACAGAGACCTCTTACAATTCCTTGCAATCAAGTAAGTAGCAGTTTCTCTCATTTATCCTCCAAGGAAGCAGTTCACCAAAAATAATATGTTGATTCCTTCACCCCTCCCTGTCACTAATCACTCCTCTCTCTTAGCTATGTACTGACTTGGCCCTCATCATCAGAGTATCCAAGTCATTAATTTTCAACTTACATCACTTCGGTGATGTAAAAAGTGTTGTCCTCATTTCACAGCTGGAATTGACACATCAAGTGAGTGATGTGCCTGAAGTTTCACAGCAATCATGGCCATAGAAACTACTGACTTATTCTTAGACTATTCTGTTTCTTGGAAAACTAACCTGTGTTCCTTCTCCTTGTTTCTGCTACCCCCTTTGCCTCCTCTTGTTGATTACTGGGCCGATAGTTCAGTTGTCTTGAGCATTCAAACCAGCCATTGACTAGCGGGGCCAAATGGATACACCTCTCCCTTGTGTGAGCACGAGCAGCATCGCTGCTGCCATGTAGGGAGTTAGGTCAGGGAACCAATTCAGGGTGAAGCTAATCTATCACAGAACAGTTTGAGCCCCTTATCAGGCTTGTGGCAGCGGCAGAACAGAGAAAAGACAGGACAGTGCCGTGCAATGGCTAATAGCTTGAATGGCTTGTGGGACTGTGTACTCTCTTTTCCCTGGTGGGAATGCAAACAGCATCAAAACCTTAACCAAAATAGTTTCTAGTTTCTCTTTTCAAGTGTAGATTGCAAACTTGGTATTTTCACCGTGTCTGTAGAGCCTCCCCAAAGCAAGGCGAAGGGGCAGCTGAGAAGTGCAGATGTGTTCTTGTGATGACTTTACTTGTGACCTATGTGGCAAGCTTTTCTTGTGTGGCTGTTAACATTAAAAGTGTTTGGCTCCATACAAACTTTTTCTGCTTGAAATTAAACTGTTTGTGAAAAGTTTTAAGTGCAACCAGAGAAAGGCGCTATTACCAGGATAAGTACCTTCACAAAGGGAGTAATTTAAGTGTTGCAGATTGCTACCACATCTTGCCTTGCAACACTCGGACCTGCATCAGCCCATGTAACCTTGAGTGGCTCCTTAGAAAACAAGACAAATAAAAATGGTGTGTGGGGTTTTTTAAGTCTTTGGAGTGTCATCTCGAGGAGATTCCTGCTGTGACTTTGATGTGAGAGTCACACATATAGGGAGAATGTCCTGCTTTGCTGATCGCTCCCCAAAAGTGGCATTCAGAGAGTTTCCAAGTTGCCCTTCTGAGATGTGCTTTTAGCTTTCAAAACAAACCATGTATTGAATCCTGCTGCTTCACTTGAAGAGTTGCAATGTAGGAGAACTGCCAGTGTGCAATGATGCCCTCATCCTGACTGTATCAGAAGTCTAGTAGGGACCTAGTAGTTAGGGGACTTCAGGAAGGGACGTTGCCATGCTAATGGCTTGCTTGTTGATGACTAAGGCAGGAGAGAGATGGCAAATATTTAGAATAAAAGAAGCTTTTTTTTTTCTTTCCACATTTAAGGAAATGCTACAGAAGAGAACAGACTTTTTAACAACTGTTGTTAATATTTTTTTGAAGAGCGATGGTATCTTTCCACCTGAACTGCCCCGTGATTCCCCTAAAACAGCTGAGACCTTGAAGAACTGTGTTGCTGTCAGTGAGGCTGTGACATAAGGTCTCTGGCTGGAGGGGAAAAAAAACCAAAACATTTCTGCTTTTCCATCTTCTGTGTGGCACACGAAGCTTCCCCAGGAGAGTGAGAGGCTCCTGTAGATGGACCTCAGTGCTATGAACTCCTGTAGAGAAAAAACTGCCCTGTATCAGATGCAGCCACAATCCTGTTGCCAGGCATTACAGAAGCAGCAAAAGAAGTGTGTGGGATTGTTGTACTCGTTCAGTTTGTTCAGGCTCAAACTGACACAAATCAGTTTGATTTTTTTCTTCCTGCGCTGAGTACAGATTGTAATGTAACAGCGCAGCCACTCTGTGTAGTAGGAACCTAACAATAACCAGATTTTAACATAGTTACTAATTCTTTTGAAGGAGGCAGTGTTAGCAATTATAAACTAGACTAGACATTGGTAAGAACTTACAAAATAATTACAGGCTTCCTGAAGTAATACAGTGTGAGTAATTACAGGTTTTAAAACGTTGTTATGAGCAGGAGTTTATACCGAAACTTCATCCTGCTCTTTGAAACCAGAATACATAACTCTCACCATGCCACAGCCAACGCTTGTCCTTCTCCACAGAAGAACTTAGCCTCGCTTTACTGTACAGCAAATGTTCTGTGGTACATTATTTAAATTAGCATATAATAGAAACCTAATTGCCCACTAGGGCCCACAGCTTTAGCTGGTGTAGATCAATGTGCTTCCACTGAAGTCAGTGTAGCAATGTTGATTTTCACCCCTGGAGGATCTGGCTCAGCAGCTTGTTTCTATTCCAAGCATTGTTAAAGGAGATAGTGCATTTAGAATATTAAACCATGGCATTGTCAGAGATAGCCTGCTCAGTTTATGTGCGAGTGAAGAGAAATAAAGAGGTAAAACTATTATTTTTATCTGAGGATTTCAATTTGCAATGTCAGTTATTCGCAGTGACTGATCTGGTGCAACGGGGAAATCTTAAACGTTGGGGTCATCTTGTTGTGGCTTTAATTTCCTACGTCTGTAGTTATCTAATCCTCTCAGTGTGAGTAAGCATGATTAGTATTTACTTCTGTTCTATGTTCCAGTGCCCTGAGCCAGGTCCTGTGCTAAGTCCTAAGTGACTCTCCTACTTCATTGACGTTAACTTACACTGTAGTAATTTAAGTAAAAACTGAGACTTTATGTTTGAAGCCCCTGAACGTATTTCTTCGATGTGGATTCTGCTCAGATGTCAAGGTTTGCAGCGTATTTGTTGGTATTTTTAAGTGGTTTTGGATTTTTTTTGTAGCAGTGTTTTCTGTCACAGGGATTTGGAACGAAACTGCCTGCTTGATTGGGACACAACCAGGAGCGCTGTTACAGCTGTACAACTGGTTTGTAAGTTGCTACAGTAAGAACAACAGCTGTCTCTCTCTCTGGAGAGTCAAGTACCAAAATGAATAATAGTTCTTCACTTTATCAAGTGGCTTTTACAATAATTTGAAATGCTTGGTGCAAGAAGCTTATTTTACTTATGAATGCTCCATTCAGGAACAGAGAAACTTCAGTTCTGAGCCGAGCCAACAATCCTTCTTTGTTGAAGTTGTTTCCTCCCGTTTTGCTGCCATTATTCACAGGCCTCAGGCTGCTCCCCCCCCCTTACCTCTGCTTCCATTTGTCCCCTGGTAGCTCTGGATAATCACAGCTATTCTTCTGAGAGTAGGAATGTGGGAGTTCTGGTCAAACATTTTGGTTCGTTATCACGGACAGTGTGGCAAAGGACTGCATATGAGTGGTTTGAAACAGTACAGTGTTAAAGCTCTCAACAGTTTGAGTTGCCTGGTGTTCTTGTCTCTCTTCTGGCACATGCAGAATACAAGCATGGACAGAAACAGCATCAGGAGTGATGAGTAAAGGCTGTTGTGAAAGGGTTTACTGATTATTAGCTTCATTCTCAGTAAAGTACTGCATGCTTTCATTCAGCTCTGCTTATGAGGTTGTTGGTTGTTTTTTTTGCCCTGACCAAGTATAGGTCAGCAAATGGTTTTTGTTATCTTTGCATAGGATGATTACAGTAATACAGGTGCTGTTTCTATTATTTTCTCCTAACCTTTATCAAGCCTCCTTTGTTTTAGGAAACACAGATCAAATCCTTTCACTACTTGCCTGCCTGCCATTGTCTCTTAGCCTTTAGGACCTTGTGTTGACCATATGAAGCAAGTTGATTCTTCTCTTGCAATCTCTCAAACACATTTAAGAACTGAGTCCGTCATTTTCTTCTGATAATTTCCTGTTCATACTTACATTCTGCACAGTGTGTGTATTCTGCCTGGCTCTCTGGGGCGTAGGATTGTCTCCTTCTTCATGGTACTTTCATACCTGTTTGAAAAAGATGTCAGCATTCTCTGTTTTTTGGGGCATCATTTTGAAATTTCAATTATTTTTTTTTAGTAAGTGTATAGATAAAGTATTAAGGCAACCATACGGATGTTGATGATAAGGCAGTGCTTCAGGTTCCTTTGTTTTCAGTACTATGTTTTTCAGCCTTGATGTGTTTTTATGGTGCTTTTCTTCCTGCTTAAAAACATGGGAACATTTAACCTATGTGGCCGTATTTGTGTAATATGAATCATCATCTCTTGAGGTAAGGATACTGTCTTGCATGTGTGAGAATAACAATGCAATGTAATTTTAGAATCTGAAGGCCAGCTGGCACAACACTGAAGATGGTAGCTTCCCCGAGCAGTTAATCGTGTTAGGTAACTCATGATGCAAACTGTCGTGCTCTCTAGAGTGTGTGAGCCTCTTACCTGGGTAAGTTAGAAGAAAAGCTGAATGAACTTTGAGAGCTGCAAAATATGCTGCAACTAAACGGCAGAAGATCAGCCGATAGTGCTGTGCTTGTATCACTTTACTCCCCAGTGAGGTCAGAGTAGTAAAGCTATTATGTGCGGGGCTTTTTGCTTTTTTGTTAGGAAGAAGCAGGATTGCTAAGATAATGGGTGAAGGCACTGGAGCATTCATGGCAATAATTTCTAAAAGTTGGAGATAAATAGGCAGGCAAAGTTGAAGACTTATCGGGGTGGGGATATTAGCATTTTGAATACTCTCTGCACAGATGCAGTTATCATTTAATTGACTTTACCTTAGGGAACACTAGAAAATCACTACACAGCCATAAAGGAAAAGCTTTTGCAGAGTCCATAAGGGCTCTGTTCTGCTGTACAAGCAACTGAAGCTGTTACGCTAATGGAGTCGCAACAGGGAAGGAGAAAGCCTGCCTCTGATCTGCTACTACAACAGCTCGGACATGACAACCTGTATCCTGTCCTTCCTTTACACCTATCCTCACGAGTAACTTCATTAGCTTGAATCACAGCTGTCACCTTGCTTCTCTTTTGATGCAAGGAGAGAAAGTTGCATCTTTGTGAGGGAATGGGGCCTGTTGCCTCCAGGGGCGATTTGCCCCCAGACCAGCCCAGTCCCCACAAGCTGCCATTTAAGCCCAAGGCCCAGCTCATCACCAACAGCATGTTGCAGAGGTCGGTCTTGAGGTCTGTCTGCCATACACAGCACTCCTGGCTGGCAGTCTGGGCTTGCTCTGCTGCTCTTTCCATGGCATTTTTAAGACAGAGGGGAATTCTGCATTCAGGGCTGCAGCAATTTGTGCTACAAATTGGATTGTAATTGCCTGCTCCCCCGAGAGGTGCATGTGATGTGCAGCGTGCCCATTTACCCGCTGCACACATGGCTGGTGACAGGGCTCCCAGCTGCCGTGCTGTCCTGCTTGGCAGGAAGCAGTGAGGGGAGGCAGGACTCGTGGATCACAGGGGAGGGCAGACATAGGCACCCTTCTCCTGTCACGTCCTGTGTGTCATCTGTGGAGCCAAAGGACCAATGTGGGAATGAGAAGATGACCAATTTGGGTTTTTCCCTAAACTTGGTTTTCAGTCTGATGTCTGGAACAAAGGGGGTTACTTTGAATTTTAAATGATTTTAGTAGGAAAAGAATTGATTGTGTAGTATTTAGTGAGGCTGCAGTTAGACCTTGCATTTGCCGTACTTTCAAAGAGCTGCCTGGAGCTGCAGAACAGTATTGTGCTTGTATGAATACAGAGTAAATTCTTAGCAGGTGCTTTACTAGATTGAGACGGGTGTTTGGTGTCTGAGCATTGCTGGTCTCTTACCTTGCTGATTTGCTGAAATTCTCCACTCATCAGGCCTGCACAGCAAACGACATTGAAACCCCCAGTTCAATGGGAACTTTTCATACAGAATAGTTGCTTGTTTTGTTTGTAGTCATTATTTTTAAATTTGCTATCTAAGCATGTTAGGGTTTTATTGGTATTATTCCTTCAGCAGCAACATCAGTTACTCCAGGCATTGTTTAAAGCTTATTTTTTTGCATTTCTTAGTGAGATTTGGCTTAAAGGAAAATCAGTAGAGGGAAAAGAATTAGTAAATCAAACCCTTCCTTTCCCTTTCGAACCTCTAGTTTTTCCACCCTCAAGTAAGTACGTGAAAGGAGTTTAACAACTTTAAATTGGATTTTGGAATGTCAGATGACTCTAATAGCCTTTATACACAAATAACAACAGAAGAGCTGATTATTATTTCTGGGCTCTGCGATGCACTTATGTAATCATTAATCTTGGCACTTCTTTATCTCCAGCAGATTAGGAGGCCACTGTCATTTTGAAGACTGCTATTAAGTAGACTTCGTTAGTGTTTAAATATGTGAAGCTTAACTGTAAGCTTCCTTAATGTATGTGATGGAGTTATCCTGTGCACAAAGCATTCTAATAGAGCTGTTGTATTAAGTTTTAGTCACATATTTGCTGCCACAGAGTCTGAACTGAGACATGTTTTAATGTAAAACAGCAGGTACGCAGCATCTGAGGGCACTTCAAATGCTTTTTAAGTTGAAAGCATTCAGCAAACAAACTTGCTGTATCTTCTACCTTTCAGTTAGTTTTGTCACAGACAGGCAGGAAATTAAATTCTATGGAATGAATAAGTAGAAGAGGGTTTTAATGAAGGCCATAACACCTAATTAATTGTGGCAATGGAAGATCTTACACTAGGCCTTTTCTTTCCACAAGCTTGTAATTTTCAAAAACATTTTTGTGGGCAAGTACCTTTTTTTTTTTTTCCTTCCATCATCCATGTCAGAAAATGAAGATGGTTTTCAAACACAGGATGGTTTATGCAGACTTGATAAGGAGATAAGAACCACAGAGCCAAGGCTAGGAAGATGCCATGAATGTACTTGTGGGGGACAGCACCATAGTGCAAGGTTTAAAGAACATATTGAAAACTAAACTTTCCCTAGCAAGAATGTTTTTGAGAGTGTTCTGTAGACTGGTTTTATTTTGGTGTAAACCTCAGCCTATCAAATTTCCATCTCCTCTGATATGATCCTTGACACTATCCCTCCTGGTCTAGCTTATGGGAGCAGTTCATAGCATTTCTTCCTGTGAAGGTGGAGAGAAGTGTGTGCCCAACAGCAAACAGCAGGACAGGCTGCCCTCCAGCAGCTTCCCTCAGTCGCTAAGGGATGGGCAGTGCTGGCCCTCCTTCATCAAAATGAGGGACCACCGAGAAACTTTCATGCAAGTCAATGAAGTACTGCTGAAAGTAGTTTCATTAATCTGAAGCGAACTCACAGAGGAGCTGTGAAAAGGCAAGACAGCACATACACACTAAAAGCAGGAGTGATGAACAGCATCCATAGTTTTGTTTTTGTTTTTAAAAAGTGTTGCCATGTCAGCTGGGATAACACTGAACAGACTTGAGAAGAAGTCCTTTTTGTGAGGTTTGAGGATTCTGGTTTGGGCTTCAGTAGGTGAGCTTCTAGTAGACAAGTACTGCAGAACTTGAAAGGACTTGCAGAATAAGTTCTCATTATTGACTGCTATCTGAAACCAGACAGGAGGTTTTGGAGGGAGTTAAAAATGAGCACATGCAGCTAGAAGGCTTTTTACTGTTCGGAGTTCTGAAGTCGGTTTTGGTTGTTATTGTTCGTCTCTCAGATGAATCATCAGAAAATGAAAATTTAAACCAGACATTTAGAGCACACCTTTGTGAGAAACTAATGATTCCACTTGGCATACAGCATCAAAGGAAGCCTTTTTAATGACATCAAATTTGTGTATAGCCAAAAAGAAAATACAAAATCTTAAAAATGCAAACGCAGTCTCTTCAGAATGATGGAGCTTTTCTAGTTTGGGTGAAATGTTTTTTTCCTGCTACTTTTTCTTCTAGAAGTACATTCAGCTTTTGAGTGTTTTTTTTTCATCAAAGTACATCTCCTTTGCAAGGAAGTGGCTTCTTTACCAGCCACATTTGTTTGGTTTTAACTTAATGATACAAAATGCTATTTCTCAATACGCATACAGTGATACATCCTGCAATTTATGCAGAGGCCAAACCCTTAATAAAATTTTTGCAGCCTGGCAAAATGGCAGGACAGTTGTGAATCATGACAACTCTTTGTTTAAAGGGATACTTACTTTATTGGGAATATCTTGCTCTACCTTCTGCATGCTTTCCATATTCCATTTTCCAAACTGACTATTGCTCTCTCTGGGTCAATAACTGTTGAACTGTAGTATGGCTTGGTTGAATAGTAAGTGTAACAGGAATCTCAGGCACTGGGATGGAGAACAGGTAGGGCTGATGCTGACCAGTGACAACCTGCCTGGGACCTCGTAGCAGCATTCAGGAATTACTGACTGATCTGAGAGCTGTGTGCATATGTGTTAAGAATGAAAATGCAGCATGGCCTGCAGTCAGATTGAGCCTCATTGACCTAATGTTTCTTTAACATTTCAGGAGCCTGTCATCGTGTTAATTGAAATTGTTAGTAATTTTGACACTGTGTTGCAAGTGAAGTGAAATGCCACCCCTTTCCTCCCCCCCCTTACCATTGTTCTGAAAAGCTAGTAAAAGATCTTTCCTTAGTAAATGTTAGTGCAATTTAGCTAGCAACTAATTAAATCTCATAATTTGTCAGGCATTATAACTATATGCCTTTCAATAGGGACTGAAATGACTGCATTCAAAGTATTGATAATTTCAGACTGTTTTGGAACCCAGGAAAAATAATGCAGGGAAAGGCCATTGTGCTGGCACACTGCTGTGTTCAGCTGACTTGCCTAAAATTAGCAGGCAGTTGGTAATTTCTTCTTTGTTTCTGTACAGCACAACAAATATTAAGATGCTACCATAGGTGAGAATCCTATAAAAAACACATACAGCGTGGACTGACATAAACATTTGCTTGCTGCTTACTGAATAAACGCAGCAGCAAATCAGAACAGAAAAAGCAGCCAGTGCTGCCAGTTATTCTGGTAATAGCTCACACCTATGTTGCTGCTAAATTGTGTGTATTTTGTGTAATTTTGTCAAGAGGAGCCTTTTCTTGCTGTTCGATTCAAACTGTAAGCTTTGTTTTCAGAAGTTTTTTAAAAAATAAGAATATTCAGACAACTGTCAGTACTATTCCTGTAGTGTTGTGGCAGCGTTTACCTAAGCAGTGCAAAACATTGCAGGTATTTGAAGAACAGTGTTTGTTTGGAGGGCTAGTTTCTTGGTTAGTTTCTTTGACTTAGCTTCTTTGACTGGTTTCTTGGATCTTAAGACCAGGATGCAATCCTTGGCAGTGCACACCAGGCCCCTAAGATAGCTGTATGGAGATAAAGAACGATTATCCTGATTACGTAGATAGAGAAAATGAGACAAGCACTGGTGTCCCCATTCACACAGCAAATCAGCACTAGTGTGAAGATTATAGTATCTATTTCTTGACAAGCAGTCCAGGGCACTGAATAAAATGTATTACATTTCATTAAAGAGAATCACATGATTGCAGTGTCAGTGTGTTTTCTTCTGCTGCGAAAACCTGCTGTACTGCATTGCTTTATTTAACAAGGAGTATATTTAGCCTAGTCTTTAAATTAATCGTGCTCCAAGCCGTCGTCATTGTAGCCAGCACATCTAGTGTTAATTTTCAGCCAAAGGACAGGGGAATAAAGTAGTTGTTTACTCACAAGCGACTGAGCACCAAGAAAGAAAGTGAAAAGGCAAAATATTGAGGGAAATAATGGTGTTTTATTGAATGTGGAAATCATTTCTGACCACACTGAAATAATCAAACCAGTCTTAAAATGCTTTGGTTTGAAATGCATAGAATGTTGCACAGAAACTCTATTCTGTTCTTTCTCCATTCTTGTTCTTTCCCATTAATTTTGGATACTAAGTCTTGTTACTTGTGTAGTCTTGTTACTTGTGTGAGGTCTAAAGATTGACTCTTGTAAAAAGGCACAAGTTGTATTCAGAGTTGGTGCTTAGGTTTTTCTTAGTTTTATCTTATCATCGAAAGTTTATATCATTATTATATAATTTGCTGCTGTGTTCAACTCCTGGTTGTATTTCAGCATGATTCTTTCGTAAGCTCATGAAAGTAGTAACAAAAATGGAGCTTTCAGAACCTGTTTGATTTCACAAACTAAGCTTTTAGTTGTATATCCCGTGAAGTAACGAGAGGCTTTCCAAAAAACTGGTGTTCCATGTTCCTGGACAACACAACATGTCCAGATGGGGCAGTCCTGATGTTTTTAAGCCACAGTGGGTCATTCACTGCTTTGCCATTATATCCTGCTCTGTGGTGTGGTTTCATGTTGTGCTCATAGTCCCAAGCTAGAATTATCTCTACCTGTCATTTCTTCAACAAGGGAAATCAAATGATCTAGTTTTCAAATCATGTCTGCAAATCAGATTGCTAGTCTTTTTTCATCAAAAACAGAAGGAGAAAAATAGATCTTTCAGTTGCTTGGTGATAGAAATGTTGAGCTAACAAGTTGCATTTTGGGGTCAAAAAAGGATGGCAGTATTTCTGGATGGATAAAGTCAAGACTGTGGAGAGAGAGAAGATTATAACACAGTACAGGAAGAAAATAAAAAACATTTTAAGTTGCACACACGAATGAGAGGGAGCAGGCATTCTCTCTCTGATTTCCTCTAAGAAGTTTTTAGCATGTTTGTCCTCCTGCATAGTTGCAGGAGTCTTAAATTTTGTGTTGGGAACTTCCTTTTGTTTTAATTGTTCGTTATGGAGGTTAAGAATATTTTGATGGTCTATTAAAGTTTTTCTCAAGAGTTTTTCTTTTTAATATAACATTAATAATGCAGAGATCTCACCACAACAACTTCACAGGAATAGCTGTGCTTATTAGAGATTCTGAACTATTTTCCATAGAACCTCCTGTCATTATGTGTTCAGGTGTCTTTGCTGAAGCCCATGCTTAATGTAATAGCAAGCTGAGGTTCTTCCATTTAAAATGTTCAAGTAAAATTTCCAAGTTTGAAGTAGAACAATAAGCAAAAGTGTAAATGGTCCTAGCATAAGAACATGAGCTCTTACTGCACTGTTCTCTTTGACGTGTCCAGATCAGTAACAAAGGTTGAAAGAATTTAGATTTATTCCTAAAAGTTAGTCTTACAAGCCCCAAGGGACTCATGTTGTTGTTCCATGCTATTTATCATGCATCTCATTTAATACTTTCTGAAGCAGAATGTTTTTAGCATTATGGAGTGCTGCGCTCTGTCAATTGGCCTACTAAGTAAGGATCCAGCTGTGTTCAGGCCCAAAGATCTAGCCTTGGCATTGCAGCATTTCTGCCTTGTGTGTTTGAGGTGTTGCTCATACTTTACTTTTAATTAGTACTTTGGCCATGTTCGTTTCTGCTCCACCCATCACACCCACGGACTTCAAAGGATTCATACCAGTATAACCCCTCTGTTTATTTCGTTTTATTATTAGCGTGATTTCCTAAGGAAACGAGCCTTTGAGAGGTTGTTGTGTTTGTCTAGTTTTCTGCCCAGCACCCCGGTCTTCCTCATTTCCAAAACAATTTTGAACCTCTGGTAAGCTGGAGAGAATTGGCAATCCCTAAGAGGTGCTCCTGCAAGTTGTGTGACAACTGAAGAAAGATAGCCTAGTAATGCTCCCCTGAGAGAAGCTGTACAGCTGAGAAAGCTGCTGTGATTTTAACCTTACTAGACACTAGAAAATCCAACCATGAGACACAGATTGCTATGATAGCAGGTTTTTTAATTTCTGCACAGGAATGACTTATTACTAGCTACACCACCACAATATCCAGCAGTCCTGCTCATGGCCAGAATGCCATTACATGGAGGATTACACATAGAATAAACAGACCTTTCATGCAAGGAACAGACAGAAAAAAAAAAAAAAAAAAGAAATAGAGCTTGTCTCCATCAGCTACTGATCAAAACAGTGTTCTAAAAGTGCCTCAGACATCTACCAACCAGATGTCAGCCTTAGAAGTACACAGGCTTTAAATATTTTAATATATATGAGTGGACAGATGGTCACTTAGCATAACGTATTAATGGAATGGGCAGAGCTGTGCTGCCACTAGCTTTTAGTTTAGTGGAACTGCAGTGTTTGTAAGCTGCAGGTGTTCAGAGGCAAGTAATTTGCAGCCAGCTCAAATTACTTAGGGTACATGACAGAGCAAATTATTTAGGTAATGAAGCTGAAAATGCAGGAAGATTAGAATATTATATAGTAAAATCATTCCTTGTTAATTCAGTTTGTGATCAGATATTATGTTGCTTTAAATACCACATTACATGCAGTACCCTTGTTTGAGTCAATGAATATGTATGAATGTGTCAGTGAATATGTATGCCTCCTAATTTAATCAATATACTTACAAACAGCACTAGCAATGTCGTCTGGCACAGACTGCATCTCTTTAGAAGCAAGTTAGCCCAATTTGTGTATGTATCATATTTTGTTCAAAGCCCTTCTGAATTAGCTGCAAAGTTCTGCATGCCCTCTGAAGCGAGAGATGTGTAAGCCACATTCAGGAAAGGCAATTTAAATTTTCTTGAAGCAAAAGAAGGGATAACTACTGAAGCAGTACCTCAAGACTCAGGAGATCCCAACTCCTGTCCTGACTGCACACCACATCTAGCCTTGAGCAGAGTGTTCAGTTCAGCCAGCAATTCCAATCATGGGGCTTTCACCATCTGAGAGGGATGCTCAGTGCCCAAACATGTAGCTTTTAAGAATTCAAGTCCAGTCTGACAGACTAACTAAGAAGAAGCTTCAGTCTTAACTGAGTGATAAAAGAGGGTATACACCTGGAATTTCTTCATACTGTATCTGGAGAGCTGAAAGGGGGGGTGCTCCTACCTGAATAGTGTCAGTGCACCGAGGTGATTGGCCCTGTAGGTACTGCAGATGGGAAAAGGAGCACCGCCTACATCAATTTTCCTTCCAGATAATGCTGTTTTTAACTCAGAAAACAGAAGCAGAATTAGAAAGAGGCAGTAGAATGCACCTAACTTTCACATTCTAAAAGTTAGGCTTGTAATTTAGTTATCAGTAAATTACTTCTGGTGATTGAAGAGGAGGCATCTCCACTTAGGGGTTCATTTCGCTTCTCCTGTGTGAGATGAATCATGCCCCTTCTCTCGCTTTCTCTATCTTGCTTCCTCCCATTCTTTTTCCTTCTCCTTTCCTCATGACTCTAGCAGCAGCCAACACAATGACGTGAGCTAATTACCTGACCTTCTAGATAGCTCAGGTCAGCTAGGTGAATCTCACCTGACATGAAAGAATGGGACCAATTTTTGCTTGCACTGAAAAGTCTTTCCCAAGAAATCAAACCTGAGGTTTCATACTTGTTCCAAAGTGGAAAATATAACATGATCTGTGTGAACTTACAGTTTTAAAATAACACTGGGAAAACATGAGGAGGAATTTTATATATATATATTTATATATATATATATATATATATAAATTCCTAGACAGATATTTCACCAGAAGCAAACATACCGTTCAGACACCTTAATTAGGCGTCTGAAAAGTGTTTTCCTCCGAGTGAACTGATAATATGTTTTCCTGTGTTGAGGCTCTGTGTGTTTCTACTTAAATGTCAGAACTGGGGAGAAGGATGCTCCTTGCTTTACCTGGCTGTACAGTGCCCTGTCCTGACTGAAGTCTGCCCAAGTAGTCAGAAAGGAAGGAACTGTTACGATGAACTCATACAGAACATTCCCTTATCAATGCAGAATTTGTTTTCCTGCTATTGCTCAAACCAGAGAAACAACAAAGCAGCATTTCATGATGTGATAGTAAAAAGGGAGAGGCAGTCTGGAGGGGTTGGTTGGGGATAGATTGAAAATG
This sequence comes from Lagopus leucura, assembly GCF_019238085.1. Lineage (NCBI taxonomy): Eukaryota > Metazoa > Chordata > Aves > Galliformes > Phasianidae > Lagopus > Lagopus leucura. The sequence continues at coordinate 2,328,806 of NW_024962269.1, forward strand.
GCAGGCAAGCCCAGGGAAGGGAAAGAAGTGAAGCCTGGAGTAGGAAGGAATAAGGGAAATTCTTCTGTTACAGACGTCAACAAAAGATGTTGTTTAGTTCTCCCTCTGGTTGTCTGGTAGGCATGGTCACTAGGAATTAGGTGGAGATAATCATGTAATTTAAGCATACCAGAGCTACTTAAGAAAATTGCCAGGTAAAGACACAATAGATGAAGGAAGAAGAATAGTTCAGTGGACAAAACATTTTTTCCCTTGCAGTGCTTGGGCTCACGTTACTGTTTTGTCCGATAATGACCAGACCAAAGAGTCTGCATTCAGTTTTCCTGTTGTAAAATGCAGGCTTACATACTACAGCAGAAGGGGGGTATATTTCTCGGAGGCTGCGGGACATGTCCATGATATTAAAATCACATACATAGAGAGGTCTCAATGGATGTAGATTCCTTTCACTGTAAGACTAGTTTGCCTGGTGTTTGACATGAGTTCATAGCAATTACTACCTCTGATACTCAACTGCCTTTGGCCCTTACTGGCTACTTGTTTCCCTCATAAGCTATTTCTCTAGCAATTTATTCAGTGCTTGAGGTTGGTCTTTGTGCTTAAGTTTGTATTTGTTGCTCTTGTTTGGTCTTTTCTTCCTATTCATTACTGCCTTTGGCAGAGGACATCACTGGGAGTATTGTGAAGCACTGTTATTTCAGGGTGTGAAAGATTCTCAGGCCTTTAATCTAGAAATACAAATGACATCTGTCACCTGGGTATCTTAGCGGTTTCTAAGCAACCACAAGAGTTTATTTTTTTCTGCATTTGATATTTAAGAAATAATTTGGTCATGCATGAACCAGGAACAGCCTGAGCACCACCTCTGGAGACAGAAACTGTAAACTGTAATTTAGGCTAATTCTAGTCTAAAACATGAATTACAGTGTTTTATACAATCTTGGAAAACATACTGTATAAATATATGTAAGCACAGAACAGGTACAATTAATTTGAACTCGGCAGGAAGCTCTAAGTAACTCAGGGAATGTGAGAAACCAAGTTGGAACATATTCTTGACATGTAAAAATATTTCCCACCTGCCTTGTTTGCATAAGAACAAGGTTTTAGCAAGTACATATTTGCATGTCAAAGTTATAAGTGGGGAAAATATTTTCACCCTTATAAGAAAAATGCATAATCTTGGCAGAGGCAATTTGCATTTAGTAAGTTTAAAGTATCTAAGTCCTTTCATGCTATATGGAAAGTGTATGAACTTGTGACAGAGATTCCATTTCAATGAGCTGATTTGCAAAGGCAGCCACGTAGAGCAGTAATTGATCTGATGTCTTTCCATGCATTAATTTGTAATACAATTGGTTGTGGCAGTCCCAAGTAATTTATGCTTCTGAATTTCATCCCACTGTTCTGTACCTCGAAGTGAAACATTAAGTTGTAGTTGTAAATGCTGTGTGCTCTTGAAAGCGAGTACCTTGAAGGTGCAGTAAGCTCTAGGAAATTTGGAACTCTAAAATGATTCTGGATTTTGTGTTGCTGCTCATATGGCCGGTGGTCAGCACATACTGACAGAGATGGAAACTGTGAATCTGTGTAGATTCTCTTCCAACAATAACACACCCTGGCAAATGCATTTGGGACTAATTATTGCACCTTTTAGACTATTAGTGAGCTAGCTTTAGGCCATGACTTTGAAGGCATGTTACATTCCTTCAGAAATACTCTGCAAATCTCCTGTTGCTTAAGAGACGGAGATTGCATAGACAGGCTTCATGGGTGATTTAGCTAATATGCTGGAGACTGTAGATAAACAAGATCCAATTATATCATACCTCCTCATAATAAGGCAGTAATTATGTATATAAAAGCGAATTGTGAACAAATATATTACCATGTAGCTGTCCAGGTGAGCTTTATCACTACTGTGCTGTCAGTGGAGTTGGAGAAGGCCAGTGATTTCCTGTAGCAGAGTAGAAAAACAGAGATTGAATAAGCATAACTGGGAATCAACAGATCTATTCCAGAGCCTACCCATGGGATTTCTCTTTGAATCTGAACTTTACATTGCACAAATTTTGAACTTCAGTGAATTTCAGTCTGTTACTCAATTTGGTAATGTGATGTTAAGTGTTAAGTGAGGGAAGAGGAGTTATACTCCCCTTTCTGCTCATAAGACCTGTTTGTAAACGTATGATGCACTACTAATAATTAATGCATGGAACAAATTAATAAAATAACTTACACTTTTTTTTTCACCCTCTTATTATTTCACTTCCTGCTTCATGTTATTTAATGTGTTAGCTGAGAGCAAGGTGAAATGAAAACACTTTTTGGAGGACTGCAAGGCAGAAGTATTTGTTTACTTAAGTATCCTAAACAGACATTTTAATCTCAGCCTTTTGTTTTGTCGCTGCAAGGAGGGTGTGGGATTCAATGTCAAGAATGCAAAAATCTTTATGACGGAAGCAGATGTGAGTGGAGTGGGGTCTTGTACTGCAAAAATATTTTGAAAGCTGCTGATATGAAAATACCAGGCAAACAACACCGTAGTCCCTTGGCTGTTGGGTACTGCTTTCCTCAGCAGAGCATTTCAGATGCTATTAGGTTCTTAGGAACAAATGGGTTTCTTCTACTTAGGTGATCTGTTCACTGCATTTGATGCAGTCTGGAGAATATTCTGAAGTAGTGTTTTAGCACAGTCAGTGCTGTGCAGTCTTCTGATTTGGCCTGACCTGGAGCTATGGTGTTGTGCTGCAGTGAAGTGAAGCACAGAGAAGTACTAGGAGATTATTCTTGTTATAATAAGATGATTCTTGTTAACAACAAGCAGTTGGTTAGGGATTTAATGGCATGTAAAATACAGTGTTTCAAAGAGTGGACATGACTTTTTGAATGCCTTGTTGAGAGTACAGCAAGGCTAAGCTAATGCATTATCTTAGATGTGATTTTATGTGTTGTCACAGTCTGGATAACCATAAACTGGATGAAATAAAGGCTCTCTGAGGCAATCAAGCATCTTGAGAATGGATTTCAGTTCCTCGCAGGAGATTAACTGCACTTCTGATGTTTAATAAATCACACAGCTAGAAACATAGCTAGAGTTGTGTTTGTATTCCTTTTCAGTGTAATCTGGTTCAGGAAAATTAATATAGCCCAACCCAACACAGTTGCAAGACAGGAAGTGCATTCTTAGGATTCTGTTATCTACGTGGTATGTACGCTCTGTATGCTTGTGAGAGCACATGCAAGCATAGGTAAAATGTTGACTGTTGGTCTTCGGTATTATAAACTAATGCCTTGGTATGATGCTATATAAAAGATACTTGGCTTGCAAAATGACTTCAGTGATGTGCTGAACAAGCAGCTGAAGAGATATTCCTGAGGAGTTGTGATTTAGACATACATACAAAGAGTTTTATCACACAGTAAACCGAATTACATATGCTGTATTACGTAGCATATCACATATGCTACATATATATATGAAATCTGGAAAAAATAAAAATCAGAGCTTTCCTATCATGTCTTTCTATGGCGTTTTCAAGACAAAGTCATTTCATTTGTTTCCTGTGTTTTGAATAGAGTACTGCTGTGTTTTTGCCCCCATTTGCTCTGTGGGAGCTAATATACAAATGCATACTGATTATTCAGTGTAGCTATTTGAATTTTGGAATTCTTGTGTAAAATACAGTTACTATTTACCGTGGTGCTTCTCTTTTGTGTTGGCCAGTCATGTGAGCTGGATGGCATGATCAAGTCTTCTCTGGTAAAGAAGTTACTTTCATTTTCAGGAAGGACAAACTTGAAAGTGACCTGCTACAGCCAGAGTTAAGACTGGAAGAAACCACTCGTGTCTTCCCAGCTCTTTGGCCAAAATGTGAACTCTCCGACTCTTTTTGGCTTTGAAATGCTGATTCCAGCCTTCTTGTGGGTTCTTAAACACCTTCTCAAATGACCCATTTTAATAACCCAAAAGCTATTATATAATGAGCAGCCATAATTTAGTCCAAAGCTCTAGGGGACCCTTGGAGTTCAGCAATGAATAGTTAATGCAGTATAATGTTTAGCAGGTTATTAGTTTTCACTGTACAAATGCTGATCAGGGAATGCTTTTATAAGGTGTTTAAAAGAAAATGTAATTAACTGGTTGTGTGCTTCTGTTGCAGCTCAAATTGAAATTATTCCATGCAAGATCTGTGGAGACAAATCATCAGGAATCCATTATGGTGTCATTACATGTGAAGGCTGCAAGGTAAGGATCTAAAAAAATAAGTTTTGAAAGAGTGCTTGGCCTTTGAATAGTGATTATTTTCCTTCCTTTTTTAAAGAGCAACTATTACTTGGAAATTGAATCAGTAGATTTCATTTCAAAGAATATGAAATCAATTGGTGAGTCTGAAGTACTGTTTTCATTTGGGTTATTAAGAGGCATTTTTGTGACACACCTTCTCCCCAGAGACAGGCTTAAAAAATCATGCAGTTTTGCTGCATGTGCTCTAAACTGTCTCTCTATGAAGAAGCAGTAAAAGCTTAAGTAGCATAAAAAGATGAACCAGTTCTAGCATATCTCAAATAATCTGTTCTGCAGATGCCCTTGAGAGGGAGTTGTGGTTTTCTTGATTCTCCCTCTCCATTTTTTGCTTTGTAAATTGCTGCGTATCTGTGTTGAAATAGCTATGGTGAGAGCTCTCTGACTTCTTGGTTTTCTTCTGCAGCCTGCTACAGTTAAAAATCTATTCTGTTTTGCATGGAAGATGCTGTTGTGCAAATTCCACTTGCTACAGGTGTTAAACATGTATGTTCAAAGCACTGTGAGCAGTGCTTATTTCTTGCAGCGTAGCTCACTGTTATGTTAAGGTTTAAGATTATTTTTTTTTCTGGATTTGTACCTTTAGAAGCTGTAGTGAAAAAGGATTACATTATGAGCACGTATGTTTTGCTTGGTATGGTTTGTCCCTCACAACCAAGAACTGTATCAGACAGTGCTTGCATTAGTCCAGAGTGCTGTGAAGCCAATCATTGCTTTCTGTTACTAGTACAGAGTTACAGCACTAGCTTGGGAATGACAGTTTGTACAGCTGTGCTGTAGCTTGCTGCTTTCTTAATGCAAGTATGTGTAGGAGTCCCATGCTGATAGGTTTTCTACTAATAATCTACATTTCAGAAATTATATTTATGTTAGGTTTTAGTGTGCTCTCCTGACATGCTTGATATTATCTTTAATCTATGTAGCAATTTCTCTTTTCTTTTTTATGGAAGATTTTAATGTTTTTGTTCTCACATTCTCTCAGTCTCATGGAAGTATTGGTAAAAAGGAAGAAAAACTCCCCAGAGTGTTAAAATGATGCAGGACTGCACATCATGCCTTTTTGACAGCTGTTGCTATGGAAAAATTTAGGAAATCCACTAAAAGTGCATTTGATAATAAAGTTTCTTGCAGTTAGTTCAACATCATTTATCACACATCAACTTTGCAAAGCGGCAGACATTTACAGGGGCAGTTGAGCTGTATGAATAGAAGACTATGACGTTACGTTCAGTGTTCAAGACCCTTTAATCTTTAAATGGTCTGGACCAGTATACCTGAAAGACTGCCTCAAGATCCCTGATGAGCATCACTGTCAACAGACTGAGGTTAGCATAATGCTAACGCTCGTCTGTACAGAAAACAGGGCTTTCTCAACATGGCTTGCTGCAGAACAGGAACAGTCTGCTGAAGGGAAGGAAAGTTGCCAACTATATTACCTTTTGCTTCATCTTAATGCATGTCTTTGGCATTGCCTTCTCTTAAGCCCTGTATGTGAGAAAAGCCCCCAACAAAAGCAGCAGGATGACCACAAACAGCAGCAGCACAAACCATATTCACAGTGACATTAGTTAGTGTGTAAATGGTAAGAGCTTAGCACTGCAGCTGTGAGAGAAATATCTATTTCTCCATCTGAGTGACTGGTTTCCCAGGAATAATGCAAACATGAGTTATTAGAAGAAGAGTCTTTTTTGTGCCTCCCAACAGCCAGAATAAGGGATGCTAGCTGGTAGTGAGAAATGCATATGGAATTCCTTACATATTAGAACAAACAGTATTCCTTCAAACTCCATATAAATTGAGCTCTCTGGAGGTCTGTGCAGCCCGCCGTTTGCTCCAGAATGATCAGCTGGTGTGAAGGGGCAGAAGGGGGGACGAACAAGCAAGTCTGCTCAGCTGAAATGAAGCACACTGGAACCTATTCGAACTTTGAAAGCGGTGTATGCGTGAATAAAAAAGCCAGAATGAAGTTAGGCATTTTCTCCTTCTCTTGCAGTAGCAGAATAGCCATACAATTTCAAGCAGCATTTCAAAGCCAATGGATATAAACTTATTTATTTCCCTTCTAGAAGGCAAATAAATCTGAAGCTCACTATTCTTTACTGCCAGATCCTGGAAGTAGGGAAAGATAAGGGAGCTCTAGTAGGGACAAGTGACAGGAAGAGTTTACAAGATAGTGGTCAGAAGCATTTAAAATACCCTAGTGTAGCAGATGGATTTTGTTTGTGCTAAGCAATTCCACAGTAATGTCAACAAAGTCTCACCCAGCAGAACTATTTTGGCTGGTGAAAAAGTTGGCATAACGTGGCTTCTGCCAAATGAGCCAGGTGTTTATTGGTCTGGAGTTTTTTTTGTTTTTGTTGTTGGTTTTTTGTGTTGTTTTTTTCCCCCTGAAATGCATTTCCCAGGTTTTCTGTGGCTATGATTGCTGCAGGTTTGAGCATGCTTACAATTGCTTTTCATGTTATGTTAAACCTTCTTTCATAAAAACTACTTTGTTATGAAGAGCTAGTTCCCAGCCCTACACTGATTGCTGGAGTCAACTTCTTCCTCCGTGGATAGACCCAGAGAAGTCAGTGAGGTTCTGCACAGATGTACAAACCTATCTGCGTGCATCAGATTGCAGGATCAGGGCCTTAATCATCACAAGGGAACAGCTGTGCTGCTGCCCTCTCAAGCCAGGCCTGTCAGGGATGACCTACAGGCAGCAAAGCAGCAGCAAGGTGGGATTTTTTCAGCTCCCTTACTGTTTTTCATTCCCTTTCAGTGTGAATGTTAATGTTTGTTAATAGCAAATTTAACTTAAATACTATTGTTTAAATACTAATAACTATCAGCAACATAATTCATTTAAAATATAAAGCTTTAGTTGTAAAGATGTACTTTGCAAACTTAATCTGTGTCATGTATGGAATCACAGAACAGCTCAGGTTAAAGTGATTTCTGCTGATCCCATTTATTGTCCTGCAATATTTTAGCCCTTCCATTTTATATAACAAAGTTTTCAAACCAGTTTTTCTTGCTATGTTTCATTTCATACACAAGAGTTGAAGACATTTATTGAAGTTAATTAGTGTTTTTTGGAAGTTTTAATTTCCTAGCTTGCTATGAGATTACTGGCTGTTTCTATGATGTTATTGACTATGTTTTACACAAAAGTCACTGAGTACTCCCAACCAATCAGTCTATTTGTCTGATTTGAATCTGCATAAAAAATAATAATAATAATATTGCCACCCCTTTTTCTCCCCTAACTGAAAAATGAAGTTGGTAGCCAAGCTCTGTTTTATACTAGAGCTAGGAGAGCTCCTGTGGAGAGCTTATGCTAAATAAAGAAAATTTTGAAAGACTTTCCTATCTGACCATTGCTGATATCCAATATATGTCACACAACAGAGATGAAGAGGAGTCGTTTAATACCTAACTTAGAAACACAGGTGAAGAATGCCTCCCTGTTGCATAACTCAGAAATAACAGTTTATTCCCATATTTAATATTGAAAGTAGAAGTACTGTAGTAGCACTACTGAAAAAACTAAAATCTGTATGGAGCACTTGTTCAGCTGTTGGAGGAACTCATTTGCTCTGTGTTAGGCACTATGGTGAGAGAAGAGACTGGTCTGTATACAGCCATGCTCATTTATCACACTAAAGGTTCTGCTCAGTGTTTTCTGCTTCATATTGGCCTATTGACCTGTTATCAGATTAATTGATTTATTTATTTAAGTTCTGGCCTCTGGCCATTAACTGTGCATAGTGCCTCCCTTCTGCTCCCTTGCCCCCTGGCAGTAGATATTGTTTGACATGTTGTGAAGAATTAGACAGAACTGAAACAGTTGTACAGATCAGTAAATGCATCTTTCTTACAAATTTTTTAAGAGAGATATCAACAGCATCTTTGACGCTACAAGGAGAAATTGATGTCAGCAAACACTTGAATGTTTCAAAAGGGCACAGCAGAGCGTTTACTTTGAAACAAATATTTTGTCAGTGAACTGTCTTCAAATTGCAGATGCAGTTTACTTGATTTTTCTGTCAACGGCAACAGTTCATGCTCAAATGACCCCCAATTGTATTAGTATGACACCTCTCCTTAAATGCCTGCAGTTGATCTCAAAACCATCCATGCAGGACACTGCTGAGCATCTCTGTTACTTTCAAAGATTTGTAACTCCTAGCTTCTGTCTCCTGTATCTTTTTAGACATCAAGCAATGGTGTTCATTGCAAATACAAGGATCATCCCTATTTGTTACTTCAGAAAACCGTACTTGGTATCATTTCCCATCTTGCGTTTCTTTTTCCAGTGAGACATCCACTTTGTGTAGTGGTTGATTTTTCGTTACTGAACGCAGAGTGTCACAGTGGTGTTGTAAACATGCACCTCTAATTCATGCTGTTGAAATTTTTAAATTTTTTGCCTAACCAGTTTCAAATAAAAAGTCTCAGAAAATTCATCAGCTATGTTACAAAAAGGGCTCGTAAGCCTTTTATAACCTGGTAAACAAAATCTATTTCCTGGATTTATTATGTAGGTAAAACTGAATGTTTTTGTCTGTTTTCAGTGGTGCTATAACTTGATTAGCAAATACTTTATTAACAGTTCATTTTAAAATATTTTCACAGTATTCTTTTCCCCTGTAACTAAAACCATGTTTGTTGTCATAAAAGGGTTAAAATCCACTCTGAGTATTTACATTTCTTACATTCAAAAGTATATTTTTCTGATGCTTCTTTGAAGAAAATTGGATGTAGTTTGCTATAGAAAAACGAACCCTCCCAACTAATTGTTAATTGCTCAGAATATTGCAAAACTTAATGATACGTGGAAGACTTTAAGTATTAGCCATAAATCATGGGATTATGAATAAGTCTTTTTTGTCACAGGCTTGCTTACAGTCATTCCAAAACGTCTGCCATTAGGATGCAGCAAGGCAGCTGTCAGCTGTTTTCTTGTAATTAAACAGCCAATGAGCAGCTAATTAAGACATATGTGTATACAGAAATGGAAGTGGGTATTTTAATGAACTGTAGGAATCAATTCATTAAATGAAAATTTGTCAAAAGACCAAACATGAGATCAGCATTTCAACCCATGCTGCACTGGAGAAGGAGTCTGTGTGGTGAAATTTGTGACATCAGAGAATCACAACAGGATTTTTCCCCTTGGAAGCAGGAAGCTTAGACACAGACGTCTGTAGTACAGAGCCATTGAACAGTAAAGCGACTGGAACTATTAATAGACTGTGAGAACTGCTATTTACATTTCAAAGTTCTTTTTTAACAAGTTGTTATTCAAACTGACTTGCAGATGAAAAGTTCTTGCGCCCTTTTTTTCCAAACTTGATTTTTTGGCAGCATATGAAAAACCATATATTGTTTTGTATATAAATAGGAGTCTGAAATGTAGAGATGGCTTGTAATCTGCTCTTCACTTCTTCTGGCACTGTGTTAATACAGCAACATAAAAAGGGAGATGGGCAAAGCTCAATGACGCCTCATCAAAATCAGCTGCCTCTTCATCCTGACATCAGAAGGCGGCAGGGCTCCACACACTCACAAACACACTGATACCAGGGACCTTGGCTCAAGCCATGCCATCAGTCAGAGAGCAGTGTAACATGGTGACATCTTTTAGTGCAGGAACAGTTTTGTTGGTCTGTTTGATCAAGAGGGGTCCAATCTGCCTGTGGCCCATTATGCAATTGGATGAATGTCAAATGATGGTTGTTCTGAACATGCATGCAATTAAGAGTATGTGGCTCTGGCTGGTTTGCATAATGATTGAATGTATGCACGTGTACCACACATGCATACACCTCCTCCTTCCTGATGGAAAAATTACAGCTAGCTCTGTGCCTCTGGCAAAGGGGAAAAAATAGCACAACAACACAGTACAGTGTCTCTCCTTCACCTAATAGAAGAAAAAAAAGCAACTAGTAGGGAAACTGTATTTACTCACCAAAGGCACCTGTAAGAAGGGGCTTCGCCACGTATTTTCAGAATGATGTGAGATACCAAGGACCACCAAAAGGTTAGAAAAATCACAGGTAAATGTCAACAACATCGAAATTTTTTTGTGATTAAAAGCCTTCATTTGAATGAAGTTTAACCTTATTGTTACTGCCATCCCAAATCTCAAAATATTTCTGAGCTCTAGAAGAGTTCAGATTCACTTCTGAGATTTGAGGCAAGCTTTTTCTGCTTTAGGTAGTACTGATGTTTTCAGCATGCCCACTAATACTGCGTGGTTTGTCTTTAAAAGCACTTACCTCCATCTCTGATTTGTGAAATTGAAGAGTTTTTAAAGGCCCCAGTTTCAGGCAGCTCTGCTCTACTGAAAACTCAGCTTGGAGCTGTAACTTCGCTGATACATTGTACACTAAAATGTATTGAGCAGCTATGTCCCTAGGGAAAACCTGGAAGAAGCAAAAAGCTCAGTATTTTCTCCATTATGATACTAAAAATAATCCTGTTTGACAGGAATATTCTTAATAGAGAGAAATAGGCCTAATTGGCAATACAGACACAGTACAGGTCCCAGTAAAAAGAAAACGGAGGGATAGTTGAGGTTATTGGGCCAGTTTCAGCTTAGATATTGATAAAGCTGACTTACAGGATCTCAGCGGTGGCAGACGATGTAATGCAGTCATTCATCAATGAGCACGTCATTCAGGGCAACTGGTGAAGTGTTGAGAGAACTGAGTATCGTAAGGGACTGATAATGCAGAGATGCAGAACCTTGATCAGTAAATCATTGCTCATGCTGATACTTAATCCTGTTTTTCCAGTGAATTGCATTGTCCTTGCATGCACTGGAGTGACAGGCTCCACAAAAGATGTGAACAGAACTGGAAATTAAGCTGTCTACTTATCTAAGACCTGGTTCCTCCAGAGGGATCAATCATGTTGGAATGATACCTAGAAATTTCCTTGGTATTTTAGGTTTTCTTTAAGAAATGCACTGAGAGCTCAGTATGTGCACTGCTCTCAGTCTAAGTGACTTACCACCTCTCTATTGACAGACATTAGTTGAAGATCAGATAGAAACCAAGACCTTTTTTTATACTTCACCTTTGACCATTAAAGCTTAACCGATGAAGATTTTTTTCCCTCCTCAAAATATGGAGCATATGGCTTTAACTCAGCATTTTGTCATTCTCCTGTCTGCAGGAAATTTGCTAGGTAGTCTCTTACTTGTCATGCAGAAGTCCTTCTTGTTTATATCACCAAGTGTCTGGACAGAGTGTGCATGTGCTGAGGGACTCCAGAATACGGTCTTTAAATAAACAGAAGATTGGTAAAAGTCCAACTTTAATTAAAGGGTGCCCAGCCTTTCTGAGGAGGTATTTTCTTTGCAGCAGTGTTAATTAATCCATTATGTGGCAACATAAAACTAAAACACCGTGCTCACTGATCTCAGATGCCTCTTTAGAATGACTACACCTTCCCAGAATCCTTGTGAAGTAGGTATTACACACACCAGCTTATGTTTGGGCAGTCTGTGGCAAAAAGATGAAATAAACTTCAAAACAAGCAGCTGGCATAGTGATTAATAATGAGCACATTCTGGTGGAGAGAACTAAGTTGTATCTACTGCTCAGCCTTCCAGCGTTAATTTTTCTTTGGGGAAGGGTTTTCCATTCTAGTTGACTCAAAAGGAAAACAAGTACATAGAACTTGTTTCAGCTTCCCCCTTATCCTCTTACAAATCTAAACCCTGCCCTGAGTTGAATGAAAACTCAGTTGTCAGCATTGAACTATTAAAAATATATATATCTTATTCTTTATAGAGGGAACTGTTCAGTATCATGTGTATTTTTCAGCTCGTACATACACTGGTGAGACTGAACATCAGAGCCTGCTACTGTCATCTCTAAGAGCAGAAAAGTGTATCAGGTTGAACTAACTAGCTGTTGAATCCTTCTTGTTTTGGATATCCACGCTGACCAAGAAATGATAAGGAAACCTAGGTTTATAATTACCCCATTTGGAAATAATCAGTGTGCCGTACATTACATAGAATCTGTAAAAATCAGTGAAGAAATGTGCAATTTCTTTATATGCCATAACATCATTTTATTGTTTCCTACTCTTTACTGGTTTTTGTTTGTTTCCAGGGAAAAAAAAAACCTCTTAACTTCCTTTAGTGACTATAGTGCACTTGAACTTCATTTCCAGTTAGGTATGCTACCTCTCAGAGTTTTTATTCGCTCCATTAGTTAACAGCTTCTTGACTTGTACTTTGCAATGCAATCACAGGGCTTTTTCAGAAGGAGTCAGCAAAGCAATGCTACGTACTCCTGTCCTCGTCAGAAGAACTGTTTGATTGACCGAACCAGTAGAAACCGCTGCCAACACTGTCGATTACAGAAATGCCTTGCTGTGGGGATGTCTCGAGATGGTAAGCTCTGCTAAATCCCAGTTTAAATGCAAAAAGAAAAAGTAAAACAATACTGAGTATACTGTGTATTCACCTGAAATAACAAAGGATTTAAAAGTTACTGTGCATCAAGCTGATTGTTGAGATCAGAGTGGTTTTTGTGTTGAATATTTAGATAAATACATATAAATTAGGGGATGTATGAAGTTCCTGTTGGTTGGTTTTCTGCTCCTCTGTTGTAGTTCACAGCTGAGTGCTTTGTCTTTGGTCACTTGAAGATGCAGTTTCTATTCTGATGTTAATACTTCCTCTCTGTATTCCTTCCAATTTGTGACATCCTGTAGCTGCAAGTAACATCGCTATATTGATAGGGACCGGAACTGTTTAACAGTTTACACAGAAGTTAAATGTGTATAAAATGAATAATGGAAAAAATACAAAGAGAAAATAAGTGTTTTTTCAAGCCCATGCTGTGGTATGCTTTTTTGTCAATGATAGATTTCTGAAGAAAGTGTGTTCCAGTGCTATTAATATTGAGCTCAAAGTTATGCCTAGTGTAATGACAAAATCCACCTATCAGTAAAATGGAAGCGTATAGAACTCTTATTAGAACTGGATTTGCAGCTGATATCAGTATACCTCCTCCAAAGATGTAATGAAGTTGCCATCACTTACCCAATTTGAAGGTTGAATTCAAGTGTTCTTGCCTGTATTTGACAGCAGTGTTGCATGTTGTATGCATACCTGAGGCCTGAAGAAGGAGATAAGTTTTCAGGTTACATTTACTTCGTAAATTACATGGTCTTATTTTTTTATTGGGCATGAAACTAAAAACCTGAAACGGTACTGACTAGTACTAGTAATGACTAGTTCCTGGAGTATGTTTGCTTTTCTGTAAAAGAATATAAGGTGCAAGCCATCTTCTTAAACTATGAGGCTTTTACAGCTGACACTGGTCCCAGAAATCGTGTAATGTATTCTTAGGAACTCTTAGGAATTATGAATATGCAGCTGGTAGTAATTGAACAGTTCATCTCTCCTCTTTCCTAGGTGGGATTTGAATGCACAAGATATGCACAGTCAATACAGTGGATATAAAAGAAAATCTTTTAGGCACAGAAGTGGAAAGCTAATGAATTAAGCTGAAATAGTAACTTCAAACGGTCGTCTTCAGTAGCATGCTAAGTACATGGAAAGAGTACGTGATGCTGCTGTGTTACCTGTAATTGACAGGAACGATTCTTAGGTCTACCCATTTTGCTGATTTACATTTTATATTCTGCCCTTCAGTGTAGTATTAAAGACCCAAGACAAAATTCACTACTGGAGTAATAGAAATGAAACGTTTTGTTTTTGCATTTCAGCTGTGAAGTTTGGTCGAATGTCAAAAAAGCAGAGGGACAGCCTGTATGCGGAGGTGCAGAAACATCGAATGCAGCAGCAGCAGCGAGATCATCAGCAGCAGCCAGGAGAGGCAGAACCACTAACACCAACGTACAATATCACCACCAATGGGTTAACAGAGCTACACGACGACCTCAGTAATTACATTGATGGGCATACCCCTGAAGGTAGCAAAGCAGACTCTGCAGTTAGCAGCTTCTACTTAGACATACAACCTTCTCCAGATCAGTCGGGTCTTGATATTAATGGAATCAAACCAGAACCAATATGTGACTACACACCAGCATCGGGCTTCTTCCCTTATTGTTCTTTTACAAATGGGGAGACCTCTCCAACTGTGTCCATGGCAGAATTAGGTAATGAGAGAGAAAAACTTCCATTGTAATTGTCTTGATAGTACCCCTTGGATTAAACTGACACATTTAGCCAGGTGATAGCGAGAATGCTGCTTCAAAACAGCTGTGAGCATGTATGGGCATTCTTCTGTGAAGTGCACAATACCCTAATTAATTGTGGTACGTGGTTGAACACATTACAGAAGTGGACTAGAAGTCACATAAGCTTGTACTAGATCAGGTCTAGTAACGTTGCTTTTGTTTTCAGTTCATATAATAGAATGTTCTGAATACTTATTAACAAGATAATCTGTTGTGCTGAGGAAATGGAATATTTCTTTATTTATGATTTTTTTTTTAACATTTAATCTTTTTTTATTAGCTTAATTCTCTGTTTCTTAACAAAAAGTTACGTGGACTATCTTTTTCTGCTCTTTATCTGTACCTGGGGAATGTGGAACCAAAACATCGGTCTAATCGGAGGGCAGTTCGCCTTTCCAGTGGCTGAAGAGAATCTAGCTCCAGACTTGAGAAAAAATTTCCATGTAGCATGTTTTGACAGCTTCCCTAAGATCCATATAATGACCACATTAATTAGCACATTTTTCTTTAAACCTTTCCCTCAGTGATTATAGGAAGGCTGAATTCCATTACGAGGACTTGTTAGCATCCGGGTCTTAAGTTAGAGAGCACTGTGTCAAGTGGTCATAAGCAAACTGAAACAGGACGTAAGAGAAATGGCTTTAAGATTCTAGTATTTATATAAGCAATCAGGAGTTTAAAACATTTGTTTTGCTTAAATGACATTTTTTGGCTACATATTTCATTATTAAAACAACCTAAAAATTGAAAAATTGTCTATTTCAAGATAAAGTTTGTCTCTTTTGTTGTTGGTTTTAATTAGAGGCAGGTATTTGATGAGAAATTCTGCTTTAGTTTATGTTCCTTTTGAGAATTTTTGCAGAGAGGAAGGGACAAGATTTTTCATGTCCTTATGTTGCAGAATGCAGTTCTCTGCAATAGTATATGTTGTGACAGCCAAAAACATTGCATCTCACTTGAGTTCAAATACCTTCAGTAACAGATGAAGTAAAACCGAAAAGAAAAAAAAATAAGATAAAAGCTACGCTTACAGTTTTGTCTCAATAAGTGATTGTTAATATTCTCATGGGAATTACTAAAAGATGAACATTAATAGTACAGAAAAAAAGAGAAGGCTTCTCCTTCTTAGGCCAGGTATTCAGTCTGGAGCACTAGTGTAAGATAAGTTTGTCATATTCCTTACCCTCATTTACACAGTGCTTGCATTTAAACCCTATGGAACGTGATTTGGGTGCCCAGCATTGACATTGCCAAACAGCCTCTGAAGAATGTTTGTCTGCTAGACTGAGGTTTCAATTTAGGAAGGTGGGGCTGTTCAATGAAAGTATTTAAGTGTGTGTGCTTAAATACAGTCCAGAACTGAGGCTGAGGTTAGTGAATAACATGGTAATATTTTACTTTCTGTATCCTTCAAGGGCAAAGGAATAATGCTGTCAGATGCTGACAGTGAGAAAAATAAATGTTTAAGTACACACTGGTAAACAAATATTGCACTTCAGTGCTATACACCCATGTTCGTGATCACCAGTCTTACTCAGCTTCCACAAGTAGTGGGACACCACCCACTAGATCAGGGTGCTCAAAACTCCATCCAGCTTGGCCTTGAGCACTTCTAGGGACGGGGCATCCACAGTTTCTTCCTAATATCTAATCTAAACCTATCCTCTTTTTAGTTTAAAGTCATTACCCCTTGTCCTGTCACTCCCAGATAGAGTCCCTTATCTGCCCGCTACGCCCACCTCTTTCTCTGCAGGGCTGCTCTCAACTCCACTCATCACCCAGTCTGAACTGATGTTTTGGGATTGCCCCCACTCAGATGCAGGATCCTGCACTTGTGGCTTTAAGCTTTCCCTTTCAGTGGTGGTCTAATCTGCAGAAGTACCAACTGCAGAGACAAGTCTACTTGTCGTGTGCCAAAATATGAGACGAGACACATACAAAGAAAAATAAAAGACTTTTAAGACTGAATATTAATTCATAGCATAATTCTGAGCCCAGGTTTCAAAGCTGGCTTTTTTTTTTTTTTTTTTTTTTTTTTAACTAAAAGCAGCAAGACCACTTACTGAGTTTACAGCAGCTTGAATGATCCCAGGTTTCACTGAGTTTTGACTTTATCTCTCAAGCTTTTTTATCTTGCAAGCTTTCTTTTGAAGAAACTGCCATCCAGGAAGTAAGTTTGTCCCAGATACAGTATTCTTCATTCAAAAATAAATTAAAGTTCACCAAAGCATCTTACAAACTAGTGAAAGGATTCTGCTTTGTGTAACTATTAAAATCTCAGAGCTGCATTGTGAGAGTGAGTGTGTGTGTGTGTACAGAGTGCCCTCTAATGGCTGCACTGGGCCCATTACGAGCTAGGCAAGGTATGTTAAGATCCAGAATTGTTTTGTTTACTGCAGTATTAGCAGTTTGCATTAATTTATTTTTAAGGAAAAAAAAATCCAAGGAGATATTAAATTAAAGCATTTCTTCTAACACCTAAGCTTTCCTGTGGCTCCCAGTTGCAACTGGAATATGTTCATTTTCTCATGTCTGAAGGTATAGCTTTTCATTTTTAATGTGTGTAACTTTCTGGTCTTTCTTTTAGAACATCTTGCACAGAATATTTCCAAGTCTCACATGGAAACTTGCCAGTACTTGAGAGAGGAGCTACAGCAGATAACATGGCAGACTTTTCTGCAGGAAGAAATTGAGAACTATCAGAACAAGGTATAAAAGCATGCCAAACAGTGGCATGCTTTTTTAAAGCATGGTATTTCCATAACACGCTGCAAAATTCACTTTTTCACTGCTTTCTGTTCACTATCAGGAATATACATTTATGTGTGTTTTCAGGACAAAAATGAAACAAAAAACATGCTAGAATCAAGATGAGCAGGATGGTTGCAATTTGGTTTGTGATTTTGCATTTATGATTTTAACCATAAATATGAGGAAATGTAAAGCTCTGGAAATATATTTGTCTGTAATTGATAAAATTGGATAAGAAACTAGAGAACTTTTTTTCACTCCAACATGGCATGTTATTTACTGTTGTTACACTGTAATCTCCCTAATCATTCCCACTTCCCCCCTCCCCCAACAACAACAGCAACAGCAAACTAGTTTGAAGCACCAGGTTGTAACTGTAGAGTCCTTTACAGCTGACCTGTGAAATACTGATCAATACCAGGACATGCATCAGTCTTACTTTGTTTCCATTCCTATCTGGTAATTGAAAACCTGAATAGGAGCCAGTCAAAAAGCCATTGGCTTGTTTGACACTTTATAATTTTGCATGGTGCATTTTGTTTTGATATTAAAAACTCAGAACTCAGATTTCCTGCCTTCGGTGCCTGGTTGTATCCCTGATTCATTCTACAGTTGTCACAGTGTTTCAGTTTCACCTGTAGAACAGCAGCAGAGCGCTGCCATGCCTCCAGTAGGTACTACACGATTTATTCAGTGCTTGTATTTCCATTGTGCCTTCCATCCACGCACTACTGCCAAGTGGCTACTTTTGGAAAACTATCTTGAGAAGCACTATTAAAGCACACTTCTGAATATTTTTTTTTCATTTCCACCAAAAGAAAATTACTTAACCTTTAAGAATATTTTTTCCACTTGTTAGGTACTCTCATTCTGAATTATTATTAACATCTGAGAAGAACACTAATTGCATGCCTTCTTTGTTATTAACAAGATGATCTTCATATATGTATACTTTATATGTATCCTTATGAAGACCAGCTTGTTAGATAATTTACATTCAGGACAAAAAAGAGAGGTTGATAGGAAAAATGTGATTGTGCACTGCTAGCATAAGTTGGTATTTTCTCTCGATGCAGTAAGTAGAATTACCACTGAAATCACCAGCATCATTATACTTAGATTTTTTTGGCTTATGACATAAAAATATGCAACCTGGATCTCTCTGCCATCACTGAAGAAGTTCTACATGCTTGCATTTTCACTCATCCTCATGAGGCTTTGTCTTTGAGACTAACGGCCCTTTTCGTACAAGCAGACTGTAGCCAGGACTGCTGAAGAGCATTTGCTCTGCTTAGTTTTTGAGCTAAGTCTTATTTTATGACAATGAGCTTTCCAAACTTTAATTAGTAACTTTTCAATTTTTCTTCTCTCTCAAACAGCAAAGGGAGGTAATGTGGCAATTATGCGCAGTCAAAATAACAGAAGCTATACAGTATGTAGTGGAATTTGCCAAACGCATTGATGGCTTTATGGAGCTGTGTCAAAATGATCAAATTGTGCTTTTAAAAGCAGGTATGTGGGTGAATTTTAAGGTCTACTTCTATTAGTTTTGACTGAGGACAGTGCTACCTATATAGAGTGATTATGTATATATATAAGTATATATATACATATGTTGAATGGTGATTTAAAATAATAAAATAAAGAAACCTCTATGTCTTTGTTTGAAGTAATACACTTTCTTAGTTTCTCTGGATGCAACACGTTCCACCTAATGGAAAGTGTCCTTGCTCGTGGCAGGGAGGCTGGAACTTGATGATCTTTATGATCTCTTCCACCTCAGACCATTCTGTGATTCTATGATAAGTTCAAGTCTGCATATGAAATTTTCATTGTGAACTACAGGAGCAATTAAGTGTGAAAGAATGAAAACATTGGATTCAGGTTTTCTTTATTAGGCGTATGAATAGTGAATAATATATTTCAAGTTAAAGTCCAGATTGTTCTATGCAAGATACTTTAGAAGGAATGCAGTTTACAAATATTGAACAAAGCTGTCAGAGCTTCATGAGTAAAGATCTAAATGAACTGCTTTGACTTCAGAGACTTCATTATCCTAATAAAAATATTTATTAGCATTAACTAAGTTACTTTAGCAAAAACTTGTAAAGGAGTTTATGGGAAATAATTACACTGTAAAATCAAATTATTCTTTGTTATACCACAGAAACCTACTGCCCTAGTCAGTCTGTGCTTCAGCAGAGCAGAGCACTAGGGAACTTTTATCTCACTTCTTGCAACTGAAGTCTCTCTACTTAAATAGTCAAACATACATTGTTTCTGTTTTAGGGTCTTTAGAGGTTGTGTTCATCAGAATGTGCCGTGCCTTTGACTCCCAGAACAACACAGTCTACTTTGATGGCAAGTATGCTAGCCCAGAGGTTTTCAAGTCCTTAGGTAAGGAAATACCAAGTGTTGTATTTTAAAACCACACAAAGAAACAATAAGGTAGAAAAGCACGAGGACAGCTGCCTTGAAAAAAATAGAGACTGTAGTATTCAAATAAAAAAACAGTTAAAAAGTTCAAACTGCTTATTTTGTAAATAATTCTGCCAGCTGTGTTTGAGGCCAAGCTGATTTCAGGAGTTAGAACACCTTAGCTCCTTGCAATGCAGGACTATTGGTATTGAAATCCAGCACTTTCCTTACTTAGATCAGGGTAGAGCAGCTTGGAGATGCTCGTAAACAACAGAAGCCCAGATGTCTTAACTCATGTAAAGCTTGATGTATCCAGTTGAAAAGGAAGAGAAACTTTAAATTTAATTTCAGATATACTGACAGTACTGCTCTGAATATGCAAAATCTAGTTATTTGCAGGTAAAATACTGAAATACTCTTAATTCTTTTTCTTTTTTAATTAAACCATTGTTTACCTTTTTATTTCTTCTTTTCTGCATACTTATGCTAATTTTAAAAGGAAGAATTTAATTGGGTATGGATTTGGTACGTAAGCCATTCTGGAGGGCAGTGAAAAATGACAGTAGCAATATGGCAGTGAAGAAAGCCATACAATTACTGAAGTACTCTCTGCCTTTTCAAAACACCTCAAAATATTTGACTAGAAAGAGTATTAAAATAGAATTGTTTCTACTCAGAAACAATTCAGAGAATGCAGTATCAGATATGGGCTTCTATCTGCTAGTAGTTGCAATGAAACCTAACTTTCAGCTGCTACTGAGTACACTCAGAAATTTAAGCTGAGCTGGGGGCTGAGATCTGCAGAGGAGAACCCTATTCCAAAGAGGTTGCAATCCTTTCAAAGCAAGGCACAGCTTTTGTGTAATGGATAACAGCATGTGTAACAGCAGCAGTA
This sequence comes from Lagopus leucura, assembly GCF_019238085.1. Lineage (NCBI taxonomy): Eukaryota > Metazoa > Chordata > Aves > Galliformes > Phasianidae > Lagopus > Lagopus leucura. The sequence continues at coordinate 2,349,394 of NW_024962269.1, forward strand.
ACCTGACTTACACCTGTGTGAGCAAGAGAATGGATGAAAGGAGGCACAGTTCTTCTGCATGAAAAACTTTCAGACCTTCACTTCTCCTTTTGCTCCTGCATGTACCTTGTATGCCTCTTCCCCCTCCCTCTTCTGTGTGCTCAGTATTCATAAAATCGGCATTTTTCAAGTATACATTTCAAACATCCAGTCCACAGTAACACGAGAAAGTTTCATGGAGAAAGGCAACAAAGCCAAAACAGCGTTGAGCTTGAAAATGGCTTGGTTTTCATCTATATTTACCCCAAAAGCACAGAAAAGACGCAATGCACAAAACCTTCAAAGTACTAGGTACCAGGATGTGATAGCTGGGGACCTGTGGGAATGGGGTGAAGTTCAAGCCTAACTGAGATCTCATCAGTCCTCAAGGGGAAAAGCATTTACCTATCAAGTATTTTACATCCATTTTTCACCTAAATCAGCAACTGTGTAGTTTTGAAGTAATTTCAAACAGTTTGGCATGAGCTGTACCTTCTTTTTGGCAGGTTGTGAAGACTTCATTAGTTTTGTGTTTGAATTTGGAAAAAGTTTATGTTCTATGCACCTGACAGAAGATGAGATAGCTTTGTTTTCTGCATTTGTTTTAATGTCAGCAGGTAAGAGACAGAGTATTTATTCTAGGTTTCTATGGCAGAGTTCACTTTCATTTTAATGTATTCCTAAATAGTACTGCTATCACACAGTATGAAATGTCCACCTCTTTTTGGTCCAGTGCCAGCTCAGAGCTGTTAAGCAGGGTTGCTGTTTTAGCAAGGAACAAATGTATGGAGGTGGTTGCATACCATGGTAGCTCAGGTATCTGTCACCTTTGTGAAACTAGGTATGGGAATGATGGCGCCAGACATACAAGAGTCAGCCTGGGTCTGCTATAGCCATGAATAAAGTAGCTTCATCTCAAACAGATTCACACTGTGCTCCAGGTACTGGGAAGGCTTATCGGGTTGGGCGAAACAAGATATTAGTGCCGAAATTCCGTTTGTGTCTGACATAATACCCAAGGAAAAATATAGTTTTAAACCATCATAGGAATAAATGCTGGAGGAATCTGTTACAACAGAGTTTTACTACATCATAAATACGTTCTCATGCTGGTTGCCATGCTGCAAATATGTTTGCCTTGTCTCTTAGTATTTAAGCCACAGAATCCCTTAGTTCTGCCACAGATGTAGTACCTAATACTCCTTTTCTGCTAGAAGTTTAGGAGCACTTTTTTAATAGCTGAATATTTGTTCTGATTTTTTTGTATGCCACTGTAGATCTTAGTAAGAAGATCCACACCAACTACTTGTTCATTATGTGATCCATGCATTTCTCACTAAAAGGGGGCTAGCTTCATTTTGTAAATATCCTGCATTTTAAAGAACTTATTAGCAAATAATTAATGAATCTTACTCAGATATGCTGCAATCTTCTTATTGAGGGTTGTAAAACTGTTGAAGTGGAAGGAAGGTTGCAAATAGGAAAAATGAACAGACTATTTCCTGATGCACCGTGACTGATGTGTGCACTACTAGAGGTGTTAACTTCATTTGTATTTAGATCGTTCATGGCTTCAGGAGAAGGTAAAAATTGAAAAACTCCAACAGAAGATCCAGCTAGCACTTCAGCATGTCCTACAGAAGAACCACCGAGAAGATGGAATTCTAACAAAGGTACAAATCATATTGTGCCATCTCATGTGACTGTGAAAGCACACTTTCTTATAAATAGTGTAAAAGCTTCTGTGCAGTATTTTTTTAATTTATAAACCCAGAATTCTTTGTTCACAATCAAGGTACTTAGCTGAAATCATTTGCTAAAAACAGGAAAGGGAGAAAGAATGGTGTACTACGAATATGGCTGATAAAGGTCTGAAAATGTTTTTCATGTTGAACTAAATGAAAAGCCATCAAGGTTTTTATCTTGTTTCTCTTAATAACACCTCTGCCACGCAGAGCACTATTTCTACTACATGTAAGATTAAATCTTACGAAACCTGTGTCTACTTGACAACTAGCTTGTGATGGCACACAGTACCCAAACTAACCTTGTTTCTCAGTACGTCATGAGAAGTTCTGCACAAGCCTTTTTCTCAGCACTTCTTCTAACTATTGGTGGCTAGGGAAGAGAAAAAAGATACTACATATTATTATGGTAATCTCAAGTGTCTTCAATTAGGTGTTCAAAATGCAGAGGCAGTGTGAAGGCACTTCCTTACAGATGTAGTTCCTTTTAGAACTCCACACAGCAGGGAAGCTCATGCTTAGTTTCACAACGCAGAATTAATTACACTTAGACTAACTACAACTAGGAGCAGGATAGTACAGCCCAGTATGAAGATCTGGGCTTTCCAGATTGTCCTCATTTCATAGCTTGTATAATTATTTTCCCAGCATATGCATTGGATTCCTTTGCTAGAAGGAGATTTCTTCCAGGTGCTTCGATACAAATATGTACTCACTAAGTTGAATGAGCACCCTAGTCCTATTTTTTCAAGGACAGATTGTTCTGATCTGTTTAATACAATTTCATCTTTTACCTTTTTTGGCATAAGTGAAAGTAGCCTAATCCATTGTATTGCAAGTTCCCTCCATAATATAGCATATTTAAGAATAATCAAGCACACCTTCTTCCAGGAGAATTACTAAGTTGCATGAGTAAAGATTCAGCCATGAAATAGTTCCACACTGATCTGGAGCTTGTGATATGGCTTACATAGGTAGGCAAGTGATACATTTTCTTAGACACCCAAAGAAAAAGCTATTTCACAGATAGCATTAATGCATTACTCAGTAAGTTTTTAGTGGCTTCTTTATTTGTTTTTGTTTTTAATATACGAAACTTAACCGTTATTACACATCTGATATGTCACTGCTAAAGCAAACAACTGAAGTGTGCTCAAATTGTTTGAGAGTTCTAATCCTGAGCTCAAGACTGGGAGGCCTTGTTCCATATATGACTGTGTGACTTCTGTTCATTTTTTTACAGTTAATATGCAAAGTGTCTACTTTAAGAGCACTGTGTGGACGACATACAGAAAAGCTTATCGCATTTAAAGCAATATACCCAGACATTGTACGACTTCATTTTCCTCCACTTTACAAGGAGCTGTTCACTTCAGAATTTGAGCCAGCAATGCAAATTGATGGGTAAACGTATCACCTAAGCACTTCTAGAATGTCTGAAGTACAAACATTAAAACAAAAGAAAGGAAAAGATTAAAAAAAAAAAAAGAGAAAAAAAAAAAAGTAAAGAAAACCAAGACACTTTATATGGCCCTGCACAGACCTAGGGAGCCAACACACTGCACATCTCTTGGCGGTCCGGGTCAGGCGAAGGATGGGAAACAATGAAACAAAGTTGAACTTGTTTTTCTCATGCATATGATTTCCATTTTGCCTACAAATATGGACCCTTTTTCTGTCTCAACTTCTCAATCCTTGACCTCTGTTTACACAGACTGAGGGTACTAGTATCAGAAGGTTGCTTTCTCTCGTAGTTCACTGCCCAGACTTCTGACAGAACAATCAATTTGTTGATCAGAACCAGAGAGTCCACCTAGTAATCAGCGACTGGTGTGCATTGCAGAGATTTAAGCATCAGTTTGCACAACTTGCTCATTGTTTCATGAAGGACGATTTTTTTCACCTACCACTGTTTGCCAGTAGACAGAACGGCATGAAAAGGGTCCATAGCAATAGCAACAATAGCATTATAATATATTACAGGGTAAATGGGCATGAAGACTATATATAGCAAAAGAGATATTGTTTATATATTGTTTTAATTAATATAAAATGTAGTTACTGGTATAGCTTTTCTTGTTGAATTGATAAGGCACTTTCATTTTGCACCTTTTTCTTTAAATTAAATGCTAGCGTGTTCATTGTTGTGTTGCATGTGCACCAGAAATTCAAGTTTAACTGAAAAAGGTTTTTGGCAGGTACTGGTACATTGGGAGGTATTTATGCTGCTGTTTTCCGTGTTACTTTTAAGGAGAGGCTGGTCATATCCTGAAATGGTTACACAGATTTAAAAAAAAAAAAGGAAAAAAGGAAATTTTCTAAATTAAAATCAGACGTTCAACTGTTAATTTAGCAAGTATTTTTCATTTCAAATCTTTCAAATCTGGATGTTTAAAATTACACGCCTAGATTCTGATTTAGGCACAGCAAAAGCCTCATTTTCAAAGGTGCTGAGTTTCTGTGATCAAATTAAGCAATTACAGATCACTTACAGATAGAATAATGTGTCATCCTTGAAAATCAAGCCAGTAAAGTGTACATCCATCTACCCACCATAAATCCAGATTTGAAGGTATTTACTCAAGTCTGTATCTGCAGTAAAAGTATGTGTGTGACATGTATGTGGAAAGCCCATTTTTATACATAATGTTACATACTTTTGTACTCTGTATTGTAAACAATGCATTCAAAACTCCAAACTCTATCCTATCAAAATTCATAGGTTTAATTTTGTTTTAAGTGAGATTAGAACCCATGTTCTTCAAACATCCAGCAGTTCTATTTAAAGTAGCTGAATGGAGTGCTGACCATTGCTCTCATTATTTACATACATGCACTTTAAAGTTTAACAGATGAGGAAAGACTAATAGAAAGTACCAACTGTCACTGAGTAAATTTAGCAGGATTAGAAATTAAACCAAGTTCTGAAGGGAACAGATCCACAGTGAACAATATCACAAAATAAACTGTGACTGTTCGAGCCAGAGGTCTGTAATTGCTTTGGATGAGATGAGGAAATACAACCAGGAGGCTTGTAGGCCTGTGTGCCTGCAACTTTCTGATGAAATATGTTGCAAGAAGAAAAAAAAAAAACAGCAATGTGCTCCACTGCTTTAATTTCCAAAAATAATAAATCTGTTACATTAGTCACTGAGAAGTAATGCTGAACTGAAGAACAGAAGCACACTGAAGAGAGGTAGAATTACGCTAGTAGTCTAAAACAGAAAGTTTTATTCTATGATTTGGAAATTTTACCTTTGGGATCAAATTGAGCCACAGAAGCACAACATCTATTAAAGTGTTTCATCATAGCGCTTGGCTCTCATCTGTTTCTATGGTTCAAAATTGAGGAGATGAACATGGCATCTCCGCCCTTCAAAGCAGTGTAGCCCTGGAGAACGGCACAGGAACACCTGCACCTCTGTGAGTACCTGGATGGAGGCACGAGTGGGCTTGAGGAAGCCAGCCTCATGCTGCTCCATCCTGCTGCTCCAAGGAGGCAGCTCACAGCCCTGCACACTGACTGCATTCTCGCTGATAGACTTTTCCTAGAATCATTGTTTACTTTATTGGAGTAGCTGGCATGATACGGTACTTTGATTCCAATATGTGCTCCTATTTTTAAAGCAGTCTTTTTAACAAACAGACGTTTTCGGAATATGACCAGCCCTAGGTGCTAGTCCTTTAAAGATCAACTAAACTTAATTTCAGTGTCAACTAATGAATAATGAGGTAAGATTCGTACTTTTTTAGAGAGTAAGATACAGCTCCTACTTTTGACAATAAGTAGACTACCAGGCAAAATACTTTGGGATTAATTTTCAGTCACATCCTTTACTTATCTATTCCTGATTAATATTACTACTTTAGCAGGCCTGTAGATACCAGTGGTTTTGTTTGGTATCTAATTCAGAGTATTTACACCCTTAAGTCATTGACAACACAGAATTTTGGAGTATTTAATAATAAAATACATAAGTGTAGAAAGGTTCCACATGGGGCCTTAGCTGAAAGCCTGTTGTATCCAGGATTGGCTTGTGACATGATCTTCCATTCCAGGCTGTGCAGCACCTACGTGCTGTCATTTTTGTCAAGGGGAGCCCCTGTGGACAACTAGCACCTTTTAAAATCAGGCTGTGTGTACATACCCCAGTAAGTCTGCCTTCCTGAACACAGCTAGCAGCCACTTGGCAAGAGACTATTACTCGTTTCGTTTTGCTTGGCATAGAGAGGGGAAAAGGGGATACAGCATGGCAGACATACTGAAAAGACTGCGGTTGCCTATGAGGCAAAGGGGATGTCAAATAGCCTCAGAGTGGCTGGTCAGAATGGCTGCCATGGAAGAACCTGGTGCAGCAGTGGAAATGCACTCTGCAGAACCTCTGCGACTATGGCCTGGTGTCAGACAATCAGCACAATATTCAGTTTAAAAAAGCATATTGGAAGTAAGTGGATTCACACAAGTATTTTCATGATCTGTCCAGCTGACAACAAACAAAAACGTGAGGACAGCTGAAGACAAAGTAGTACATTGCCATTGAATGATTGTACGCTAGAGTCTGCAAAGAGATTTTCATTGGGTTTTCATCTTTCCACAGAGATGTTCCCGGGCTTTCTAGAAAAGAGGTAGTACAGTATACTGGCATTTGAACTACCTTAATACACCTCAACATCTCTAACACTGATTGACTCTTAAAAACGATGGGATTAGGAGAAAAGGGAGGCTGTTCTTAAGTTTGGTTGCTCTTTATTAAAGCTTGTCTATCTTAGTATGGATACTAAGATCTCTGTGTGTGTATGTGCACCTACCTGTGTGTGTGAGAGAGTAGCGTTGTGTGCGCACATGGTGTATGTGTGGGTGTGTGTGAGTGGCTGCTTCTAGGCTGGTAAGTGTCAATGGAGAAAAAGAAAATGTATTCAAAATACTTAAGTCAAAAATAGAAGGTGAAAAAAAGATTTATTCTATACAAAGCCTTGTCTGGACCACTTTAGAGAGACTTCTATTTTTTTAACCCTTCTATAAATATTTGATGGCACTTGAAATATTCCTGCAATAAAATGTGATTTGTGTAAACATTAAAAAAAAAAAAAAAGATTTTGTAATGTGAAACAATGAAAGAAAGTAATGTAATTTTTCTAAAAAACAGAAAAAAAAAACAAATGAACGAACTTTGTATTATTTTCTTGATGGAATTTGTCTATTTGTCTTTGGAAAACTTTTTATTTCATTGAATGTGCCATAGTAGAGGTGTGTGTTTCTTTTTCTTTTCTTCTCTTTTCTTTTTTTTTCATTTTTTTACATTGTAGATTTAAGGAATAGCTGTGTTCCGACATTCCAAAATGCAAGATGACATAGCAGTCATGATTAAAAGGTTTGATTAGTAAGCTTCAATCATTGTTGCTTTTTTTGCACATGTTCTTCATTCCTCTACAGTGCAATATGTACATAGAGCACTTGCGGGTGTAACCTTGATCCCTCAGGGAAAAATACATATTTGTACAGGATTTTTTTTTGCCTTTTTTTTTTTTTTTTTTTTTTTTTGCTAAGGAATGTCGATTGAATCACTTGTCTGTTGTTGAGGGGCAGCCAGATAATAATCCTAAACCACTGTCACAAAACTTTGATTGTTTAATAATTTTGTGCCCTTTTATTATTTAAAAAGAAAAATAAAAGTTATTTTCTGACAGTTCTTTGTGCTGATTGGTGAAAAAAAGGGTAAATATATAAGCACCTTATGATTGACTTAACTGTGAATGACAATCCATCTCGTTATCAACAACAGAAGCCCTATCGTTTTGGAGCTGGGGTTAAGAGTCAGAAACTAATGTGCTCAGGGATCTTCTAAAACTCTTCAACAGGGTGGCCAGTACTACTGGTGGGACAAATTATTTTAAAAAAAGAAAAAAGAAAAAAAAAAAAGAAAAAAAATGCGAGTATTTCTTCCTTTCCCTTCTCCCTCTCCCCACAGGCACAGAAAAACTGGACAGATTTCTTTTTAACCGAATGCTCAATGTGTGCCTCATTCTGTGATGCAGTCTTGCAGAATATCTGCTCATTGGTCTTTATTTTGTAAAAAACAAAAATACTCCAAACGATGCAAAGGTTTTGTAGTTGTACTTAAGGAAGGAAATTAATGCTGGCCCATTAATAGTTCACAACTGAAATTTAATTTAAACAACCTCTGGATGTTTTTATAGCCATTGGAGTGTTTTTCCAAATTAATTTCAATGTTTTGCAATAGAAAATTGGTTTTCAGTATTTAAATGATTGTCAAACGAAACAAAGCAGTTTATGGTAGTACAATATGACTGGAAAGGCAGTTATTAGATTTTGCAATAATGTCATATAGACTATGAGAACAACAACAGTTTAGACCTTGTCTCTCACTGTCTCTTATGCTTCGTGGTATAGCAAAAAAAAAAAAGACTGGAAGGAAACAAAAAGACTGAAGTCATTTTCGTATCTCGTACATCAATTGCAGCAATTTAAAATGATCACAACAGTTGCAAAAAACAGCGAAGTCTAGTAAGTGTCTAAGTGCCAAATTTTGTGATGCTGGGAGCCTATCACAATTAGTCTTGTTCTGTGACTTCACATCCTTTTGAAAACGCAAGAAGGAAATTAAATAAGCAACTGTGTACAAAATGAGCAAGATTTCAAGACTTCAGTCAGATCAGGAAGAGAGTGAAATTCTCTGAAAAATGAGTGAAAAAGATGGCTTTTTTCTTGCAAAAAATATCAGTTCTCCGGTATCTTAGGTTGAGGTTTTGGATTTTTTTTCCACTGGATTTGTGGCTTCCATTTGTTTATGTTGCTAATAATTAGGGAAACCTTTCTCAATATTTCCCAAGCTGACACTCTAGCTTAGCTTGGAATGGCCTTCTAAGGCAGATGTTGCTTAGCAACTGTGACTCTTGATCAGTTGGTGTCCTGGTATCACCGCTACAAGAAAATCCCCACTACTGTTGATTCCCAACAGAAAGTATCTTACACATACTTGCTGATCAATGCAACATACTGCTAATTTGTGCAGTCTACAGATAACTTTGTAGGGAGTGATCCAAACGTGACAGTACCTTCTTTTGGGCTCTAAGGATTGACACAGACATTCCCCAGTCTGCACTTGATGAACAAACAGGTTGCCAGTCCAAGCTGTATAAACAATGTATGATTTTTTCCTGCAAATTCTTGAAGTCCCCAAGTAGATAAATTTATTAATACAAATGTTAGAAACAACACTTACTATCCAATATCCCAAAATAAGAAGCAATTTGCTCTTAGTATTTAGCATGATCTGAAATTCTACCTGTGCTAGCTGATTTAGATTGCAAAGAGGAAGCATCTTTATTTATTTTTCTTAGCTGGAGATCAGTAACTACTCAAAATAGATCTTCATCATTAATGCTAACATTACTTTAAAAGTTGCATTCCATGAATATATTTGAATTTTAACCTGCTATTTTCTTTTTGCTTAAATATTCCTGTCAGTAAATCATTTGGTGGAAATGAGGGCAAATGTATAAGGATACCAAATACAACAACAACAACAAGTTGAAAATGAGTATTTGTCAAAAAATTGTTGCAGTATGTGCTTTAATCCTAGTACTGTGTTAATAGCTCACTAAACAATGCTAAGTCACTGGACTTGAGGGGAAGAATATCTAACATGTAGGTTAATATACTGTCTATTTTTGGAACTTTATTCAGGTACTAAATAGAACTTTAACATCAAAATAAAAGCTGTATTCTACCTATTTCATATGTAATGTTGCTGTTTGTCTTCTTTTGTTGTTTTGGTTTTTTTTTTTGCCTTTATCATCGGTAGAATATAGCAATAACTTTATAGCAATAAGTAGGCTATCCAAATAAGAAATAAAACATGATAAAGGCTTCAGATCAGTATCTGTAAGTTTTGTTAAGCCACAATATTCACTTTTTTGTCTTCCCTCATAATCTCATTACTTCTTCAAGCTGAACTTTACAATCAAGTTATTCAACTTGACATGTGACACCACACCTTTTTGTTAACACCTGCATGTTTTCAGTGTTTATTATGTCCTTTGTACACTTGTTTTCCTGTAAGTCAGTGTTTCTCAAGCTCTCTGAAAGCACACTCCCTCGGGGCTCTATTTTTTCATAGGGCTCTATGTGTTGGAACTGACATACGTCCTTTTTCTGGGTTAGGCAGTGAGAATCAGCTGGAATTACCGGCTGTCTTTTCTAACGAAGCAACTGAGCTGGTATTGAGTAGTAGTAACTATGGCTTCTGCAATAGCCAACTGCCAGCTCTTCCTGCTCCTCCTCGCTGGGAGCTGAGCTGCATGCAGTGAGCAGGATGAGCTCCCTGCCCAGCGTGCTTGTCTGCAGTGGTGAACGGAGCTGCTGCAGTTGACACAGTACCGAGCCACGTTTGCCTGACGTACAGTTTTGTGATAGTAATCTGAACACTTTAGCAATTTTCAAGTGGTTGTGACTTTCAGTTTGAGAAACACTACCCTAAATTACCCCACAGAGTCTTAATGTAAATGCATAAACTTTACAGGAATTTGCAATCTGTAATGCTATCCTATCTAATGCAGAGAATTCATAAGCAATACAGTGAATTTTATTTCACAAAAAGGCATACGTACTGTACACTTTTCTAAATCCAAAATGTTCCTCATTTCTACATTGATTTAGAAACAAGTTACAGAACAGTGGTGAATATTTGAAATATTAGGACATTAACTGGCTGCTTCTATGTATGTAACTGTACTGTCTTGCCTGCTCCTTTTCTGGAGATGTGTTTTTGTATTGGACGTTTGGGCCAATGGGAGGCTTCAAGCTACAATGTATTTTCCCAGTTTAAATATATTTAACATACGACAAACCCCAGACAAGGCTTTTTAAAATGTATAAAGAACTGCAGTGTTAGGTGGTTTATTTGCAAACTGTTTTCAATGTTGTCCATTTTTATGGCACCTTTAACAATATTCTTGTTTCCAAAGTACGAAAAAGGTTAAAAAATACTCTAGCCATAACTGAATGTCAAGCAATAAAAACAAATGACTTTTTGTGCATAGATTTAAAAGAAATACAAGTTTTAGACATCTGCATGTAAATGCAATCTCTTGTTTACTGCTTTCTTAAACTTGAGCAACTGATTCCTTATTTTACTACTAATTTAAGGACTTGTAATGGCCTGTAAACATTTTATCTTGCTCTATTCTTTCAACTCTTAACTTCGTCTCTGCTTTGGAGTCATAATATTTAATGTTGTTCTGCTCACCTCTATACAGTTAACTTTTTGCTTTCATTCTGTATAGATAAAGTTATACTATAAACAGCCTACACAGTGCAAATATTTATCTGTTTATCAAATACCACATTATGCTGTATAATATCTGTTTTACTATATAATCTATTTTAGACATAGCTGTTTAGAACTAGAGTGTGCTATTTTTGTGTTTTTCTGATGTGTGGTGCTAGATAAGTTACTTTTGTGAACAAAAGCAAACAAAAACCCCTTTTATTCCTAGACAATACCACCTTTGGGTCTTGTTAATTTCACTGAGTATAACTATATATAAATATATATATATTTGTGTATATATATATATACACCTACATATGCCCAACACGTACCTGTATCAGCGTACAAGATTTGGGACATGGTTCTCTCTTTAAACGCATAGTGTCATTATATAAATTATTCTATAGTATATTTAATAAGGAGAAAATTACTTCACCGGTACAGATACTTGATATCAAATGTAGAATTTTTTTCTACATTATTAACATTAATAAAAATGTTCTGTCCAGTTTGTTATCTTTTCGGTTACTAAAGCAGTCTGCCTGTGTTGTATCAGAAAAAACAAAAGCATCAAATCTACGAGAATAAAGCATTTACAGTATGCTGTCTGTCTGAAAGGGAGGTAGTTCTTTGGCTGCTCGGAGAGTAAAATCTGGTTGTGGCATCTGAGATTGACTGGTGACGCTCTGATGGGTGCCTTCCTCCCTCTTCACTTTAAATAGGATCTGCACACACTCAAACTGTGGATGTCACTAGGCCATGCCTACACGCTTAACTCCAGTTACTGTAAATAGGAATTTTCTGTAAATCTGCCGTGACAGATTGATGGCTAAATTCGGTCCTTGGGTATGCTTTATAAATCATGCATACATATCTGAGGTCAGCCATTAGCAACTGAAGTTAACTAAGAAGTGGAATTTGCAACATTCTGTCAGGTCTGGGGGTTTTGTTTTTATTTGTCATGTATACCTTAATTTACATAGTCACGTACCCTTAAAATTATTCCTGTCCCCTGTTCCTTTCATTCTAGATACTGTTTTTGTGTTAATTCTTAAAAACTGATGGATATCAAATATCTAACTAAGGAGGTAATTAACCTTTTAAATATTTATTAGAATTTTTCTGTAATATTACTGAATTTATAAGATCTTTAGCAAAGATTTTTGAGCAATTTATTAAATACAATTGTTTCTGTTTACTGCACTTTTTGATAATAGAAGGTAGTGAATTTTAAAGCCATGATTCTTGGCTTCCATGCACTGCTTTTATACCCTCAATTCAAGGAATATATATATATAAATAATTTTTTTTAAACAGCAAACATACTGTTGTCCTAAAAATAAAATACAAACTTTACTGCACCGTGGGTATATTTTCATAAGTGGAATGTTTAATTGCAAACACTATCAGGATAATTATAAAAACCTCTTGAAGCTACAATCTTATTTAAATATAAGCCATGACAATTTTGTTTTCCCTTGTTGATTTAAGTCACCTTTTGATATTTTAAAAAAGAAAAGGAGTCGCACTTAAATTTGTATTTACTAACTTATACGTAATGCTAGGAACAAGTTCTTCCTATTATTTTAATTTTAATAGTTTGATATCTTTATGCAAAATCATTTGGTTAACATATTTTCCCTGTTGACTAAATGTTCAACGTAACAAAACCAGAATAAATACTGATTTCAAATACATGTCAGTTTGAGGATTAAGCACATAAACTTCAGAAACCTCGTTGAGTGATATGCTCAGATTTCTGTAAATACACACAACTTTAAATGAAATTATACTGTACATGTAAATGTATGCTGTCTGTTATGTGTACAGTATGTATAAATTCCTTTTCTAGCCACCATAAAACGTAAGCCATCAAGAGGAATACTAAAGTGGTATTGTACTAAACCTTTGCTAATGATCTTTACCCAGTCACTTAACTTCTCACTTTCATGGACCTTTCCAACTCACTCTTATGATAGCCTGCTTATATTCCAGTTTGTTATTTTACTCAGTCCCGATAAAAAAAGTATTTTGATTCATTTTGTAAATACGACTGTAAAAATAAGAGATTTAATGTTGTCTTTTAAATACTCCAATTTTCATTCTAATATGAATGTTGTTATATTGTACTTAGAAACTGTACCTTTAATATTACATTACCTTTATTAAGTGCATTGAACACATCGATTTTAGATGTGCTTTATGTACTGTTATCCTGTAATAAAACTTCAGCTTCTAATGGAAAAATCTGTCTTGCTTTTTTTTTTTCTTTTTTTTTATTGTCAGTAGCACCTTTTTGTTCTTCTGAATCTTGACGTGTGTTAGGTTCAGTCTTTAAGGAATCCACCCTTACAAAATGAGCCATGATTCTTGGCACATATGTCAGTTTTTTGTTAGGTAAATAAAGTAATGTTTGACAGCAAGGAAATGAGAAGATTCCCAAACACCTTGTAAGTTCCCCTTTTGGCCAAGAAGAGTGTAAACATCCTCAGAATTACCTTGGATCAATCCAGTTTCCTTCTCTTTGAAAATGTCATCTTGTTCTACATCAGAGTACATTGTGTCAAGTGCACAATAGAAGAAATTTGTCTTAGAATATTCCCAGTGAATTTGGAGATGGTGCTCTGGGCTAGATTTGAGAGGATTCAGTTAAAATTTGCATGTAATTTAGGCATCAAAATTCAGAGTTGCAAGCCTCCTCTGGTGTGCTAACCACCTAAATGTCAGCAGTACCTTTGGTTTCTATCTTAAGATTTTGTACATGTAAAATTCTACTTAGACTTCTACCCAAAAACACTTCATCTTGACAGAGCTTTAACAGCTCAGTATTAGGTTGCCTGCCTGCAATCCAGAATTAGGGGTTAGCTTTCTGCTTTGAAGCACTAAATCTGGAAGAAGCCATCGCCTACTGATCAAGTCAGGAAAGTTATGGAAGCCATAGCTTTCCTAGAACTGTAGTGCCATTCGTTCTACAGCAGCTTCATGACATAAGCACTAAGACAGTGAAAGTCCAGGTTTAATTTTCTCACCCTCAAGAATGGATTCCTCCCCAATCTCTCAATTCACAGGAGAGGTCCTAACCTTCAGAAAATTCGACAGCTGTTCAAAATAAAACAGAGGAATGAGAGACAAATCAGGGACTCCCTTGCTTGCCAATAAGGAAAGCAGAACCAGGGGTTAGAATGGGGTGGTTTTGATCCCCAGTATATGTCACAAAATCACAGTATGGGTTTGGCTGGTAGGGACCTGTGCAGGTCAGATCATCTGGAGATCCACCCCCTGCTCAAACAGGGCCATCCCTAAGTAGCTTTCTCAGAACCAGGTCCAGGTTCATTCTACATACTGGGCTACAATTTGATACATCCTCACAAGATAAAGAGAAGGGGAAGGTTCTGATTTTCCTGATTTCTGAGTATCTCCAAGGAGGAGACTCTATAACCTCTCCGGATAACCTGTATCAGTGCTAGGTCACCCTCACAGCAAGAAATTGTTTCCTGATGTTAATGCTTATGCCACAGAAGTACAAAAATCACATGTAGGAAGTAGATAACTTCAATTGAAAAATGGACAGAATTTAGGAAGATGGTAGACTAAAGTTGGATTTAACAACACATTCACAAGCTGGATAAGTCTTCTGTTATGTAAACTTCACCATACCTCAGCTCTGAAGAAAGATTATTCCTTCTAAGGCTAACTCCATGACTGGGCTCTGGGTGATTCTGTTTTTATCTCCAATGGGAGATAAAAATCTTTCTGCCTCTGTCTGAGATAAACAAACAAACAAACAAAAGAACTGAAATTAGACAGTGTCCTTGCAAGCTAGGTAAAGACTCTCTGGTTGGTGGCTTTGGACACAGAATCATAAAACTACAGTGTCTTGACTTTGAAGGCACCTTAAAGGACCACATAGTTCCTACCACCTGTCATGTGTAGGGACACATCCCACTAGATCTGCCAAAAGCCCCACCCAGCCTGGCCTTGAATACCTCCAGGGAAGGGGCATTCAGCTCCTCTGGACAGCCTGTGCCAGAACCTCACAGCCCTCTTTTTTATGTCTCATCTACATCTATTCAGTTTAAAGCCATTATGCCTTGTCCTTTCACTACACTCTTTGACAAAGCGTCCCTCCACAGCTTGCCTAGTGGTTCTTTTAGGTACTAGAAGACTGTAAGGTCTGCTTGGAATCTTCTCTTGGCTGAACAACCCCAACTCTCTCAGCCCCTCTCTTCGCCAGAAAGGTGCTCCAGCCCAACAACTATCCTTACGGCTCTCCTCTCAACTTATTCCAACAGCTCCATGCACTTGTGGTGGGGGCCCAGGTCTGAATGAAGTATTCTAAGTAACCCTGAATTTCAGTATTAGCATGCAGTCCCCAGTTTTAGTTACAGGACTGGATGCAGTGAATGCTTTAATGCCTTCATTCTGCAATACCCCAAACCCTTATTTCTCCATCTGTTGAGCTGAACAGGGGATCACCTTTTCTTATAATGCCACAGGTTTCCATTATCTGAACCTACAGATAGACAATGTATAAATTCCACATTTTACCACACTGGAAAGCCTTATCATCAGAAAAAAAAAAAAAAAAAAAAAAAGTTGATTTTTTTGTGGCTCTGCCCTGATGGTAACTATCGGGAAGCAAGCCAAAGAACTGAAAGCCCACGGGGAAAGAAGAGAGAAACTGGGAAGTGCAGCTACCCTGAGACAGCCCTCACACACAGTCCCAACCCGAGGGCCTAACCGCTCTGTGGAGCCCAGCCCGGCTTCTCAACACACCCAGGGCGGGAACAGGCGCTGTGAGGCGCATGACACCTGGTCAGGACCACACCTTAGTAAAGCGTAAGAGTCGATGCCGAAAGGCCTTAGACAGACTTCATCACCTCGAGGTAAAGGCGAACAGGCTAGGGTGAACACGACAGCAGGCCTCAAGCCTCCCTACGCAGCTTCGCCTCCATGCTGCAGCCCGCCACAAGATGGCCACCCGCAGCGCCTCCAGCAGCCGCTCGAGCCGTGCAGCCATTGGCTGGCTCACAGCATCAGCTCCCGCGCGCCTCCATGCTGATTGGCCAAGGCCGTGAGAGCCGGCCCGCCCGGCAGCGAGGCGATGAACCGGCGGGTCCTTTCCCTGCGAGGCGCTCTAAGATGGCGGCTGAAGGACAGCTGTTGAGTTGGTGAGTACAGTCCCGCTCTCTCCCTGTAGCCGAGCAGAGGTGCATCTGAGGAGCGGAGGGCAGGAAAATGCCCCACCGGTCTCAATGCCGCTGCGCTGTGCGCATGCGCGGGGAAAGGAGAGAGCGGGGCGGGCCTGGGTTCTCGTGTCCGCTCCGCCCCGCCGCTGGGCTGGAGGTGGGGGCTGCGCGATGCCATTTTGTGCCGCTCTGGGGGGGAGTGGGAGTCGCGGCTTCGCTGAGGGGAGGCGGCTGCCTTCGTTGTTCAGTGCTGATAGCGCTCGTTTCGAACTCGAAAAGAATAAACTTTTTTGAAAAAAAAAAAAAAAAGTCTAGATGTAGTGTTTTTGAGTTCATCTGCGAAGGCGACGGAAATAAATCTTTCTTAGCACCCTTCAGAGTAGCTTAGTTAGTTGGCCCTGTAGGAAGGGCTGCTTCCCGTAGAAAAACGGCCGTTCAGGGGCTGTGTGGAAAGCAGTCTCCGTGTCGTGAAATCGCCGGAGTTGCGTTCTGCCCGCAGTTGCGGTCGCTGTGTGTGGGCTGGTGCCATCTGGGAGTTGAGGGCTCAAACTGCGCCTCTGCTACGGACCTGACACCGTGTTAATCTTCTGGGGCTGTGGAACGGATGCTTATCTTAGTGTTGAAAACCAGCGGGGTGTTAGGTGTAGTATAAATACATTCTGTGAGAAGAAATGGGAAAACGCTGTAGTGATGGGCTCTGATTTTTTTATTTTATTTTATTTTGTAATTAATACTGCTCTTTGTTTCTTGGGATCAGATTTTTGTCTTTAAATGTTATATATCACAGCGTTCTTTTTACCAACAGGGATGTTTCACCCAAAAATGGCAAAGAAGTGTTTTTCTCACGTGAAACGTATGAAAAATATTCCCTGGCTCCGAGCCTCTTGGAACTGTGGAATTTATCGAAAAGGTACATTCTGTTACGACTGGGTGCTGTTTGTCATCACTCTCTTGGTACACACGTGCAGTTACTGCCTGGCAGACAGCTGCGTGCTGCCCAGTGAGGAGTGCCTTGCCTTGTAGCGGCTGCTCTGTGCCTTACCCGTGAGGTGCCTCAGGAAGCAGAGGGAGTTTAGGTTGGGACCTGTGGTCTTTTCTCTTTTTTGAGAGATGGAGCTTTTCTTTGTGGGGATTTGTTTTGTTCTGGGGAGGGAGGGTTGTGTTGATTTTTTTTTGTGGCCGTTTGGTGTCTTTTTTTTTTTTTTGCTTGGTTTTGCAGACCAAGAAGTTATGAAGCACTTAGTCCTCACAAAGATTCTGTAACCTGTGAACCAAAACCCAGTCTCATGTGTTTATCTCCTGCTGTTGGTCTCCTGTGATCTCACTTTGTACCAGGCTGATGATACTGTACACTGAAATCCTTGTTACTTGTATCTTTTGGAAGTAGCCAACACTATTTGCGTAGAATCAATAGCTGCCCTGGAGTTGCACTTAGCTTCTTGACTACTCAAGGAATTGTATGAAGTGTTAGACGAGCAATAGGAGCTGAAATGCTGTGCACGCAAATCATTTTGGCATAGATGGTACAGCCTGCACACTTCTGATGCCTTTTATTTTAAATTGAGGAAATAGAATCAACTTTTCTTTGGCATGATGAAAAGCACAGGACTCACACTGCAAGATTTCAATAGCTGGAATATTATATGATATTTAGGCTTTGTATTTTTTTCTTTTTTTTTTTTTTTTTTTTTAATCTCCTTTCAGCTGTTAAGGGTTTCTGGAGTAGGTATGACTATACTTAGGAGTGAGATTACGTTCAGTTCTGTTGGATAGAAGTGAGCTTATAGCCAGGAAGAGATTGCAACGATAACATAAGGGTATCAGTGGATTGGGTTGAGTGGCCATCAGGAAGAGGAAAAGAAATGTAACCTGTTGGTGCAAATGTGGACGTGAGAGCTGGAAAAAACATGTCAATTTGTATATTGAGATTTGTGATAAATATTTAGTAACATATATGTTCACTCACCATAGAAGCTGTGAAGGCAGGTTGCTGATAAAATGAAGGGGGAAAATTTAAGCCGTCAGCTCAAATAAAGTATAATGCTGTAAATGTGGACAGAAAAGCTCTGTCAGATTATTTTTGTTTGCACCCTGATGAAGACTGTGACAGCACTGCATACTGAAATGATCTTGATGTGCTGCCATTTCATTCGTTGCTGAATACAGCCAATTTAAGCTGCTAGAATTTCTTGACATTCTAACATTGGCGTATCTGAGTCAGCATCTTGTTGCTGCTGCAGCTTAATTAAATTTGCCAGTTTGTGCCATAGGGATGGACATATTCTCATATTCAGAGAGACAGCTGTGAAGCATTATTAAGAACTGTAAATGTGATACTGTTGGGCTTGAATAACACTTGAGATGTTTTCTCCTGCTGAAATTGTATTTTAAAAATATGTTTTTTCCAGGGTCAACAGTTAATGTTCATTTTGTTTACCTTCAATATCTTATTTCTGAAAAACACTTTAAATAGATTAGGATAGAGATGGCCTTCACCTAGATTAGGATAGAGATGGCCTTCACCTACTGGAGTCATTATAAGAACCAGCTTTTAGATGTTACTGCTTTGTTTTAGTTAGGGCCATTAGTATTTCTTACTTTAGCCCAATGTAATTTCTAGCCACTGATTTCCGTCAGTGTTCAGAAATGAAAATGAAACTTGTATACCCTATTCTTGGGGAAAATTTTCACTGAAATCTGGGATTCCTGTCATTAAAATGAAGTACTTTTCTTTTACTTCTTTTGCAGTAAAAGAAAAGCTTTTTGTATTTAGTTTTTCTCCTTTATTATCATAAATTTTACTCATAAGATAGACCTTCCCAAGTGCAATTTTTTTCTAAATACCCACCATCAGCTAATGAGGAAATGTTGAAACTGTACCTTTTCACTGTTAATGTGTTTTTCCAGAGCACTCCATCAGTTTTGAATGTACCTTTTTGCCTCAATATCCATTATGTAAATGAATATGTGCGTTTATTTTTGTTTTTAATTGAAATCAGTAGCAAAGCTGCTGTTGGTTCTAAAAGTAAGTTTGGCTCACATGAAGTTTCAGAATAGGAAAATTCTTAGAGTGTAGGCTGTAAGTTGGGGTGGTAGAGTGCATTTTGCCGAATTTGAAATTTACAGTTTTGAGACTACCTTTATCATATAGTTCTGGCAGATACTATTTTCTAGGTAAAAGTATGTCAGTTCTTTCACTTGTTACTTTTCTTTCAGATTGGCAAAGAAAGATGTGGAGATATTGGCAAATTCTTCAGAAAACAAACAGATTGGTAACATACAGGCTACAAATGCAGTTGGGGTGGTGACTAAAACCACAACTGATGATCATCCTTTTCCAGAACCTAGACTTCCCTATCCATTTACCTCCTGTCTGACTGAGAAGGAGCAGAAAACATATTTATATCTGATGACTAAGTTCTCAAAAACACCAAATCATTTTCCTCTCAATGCAGCAAGTCAAAGAGAGTTACTGCTGTATCTGGTAAGTGTAAATGTGTGTATATACACATAGGAATATCACAGAGGAGAGTTGTACAACTTCTTCAGCTTTGAAGAGCAAACAAAAGTGTAGCAGAAGTATTTTCAAATTCTATGTGTCTGAACTTCCTTTTAATCTGTATATTTTGATGCAATTTTTGTCAACACCCTGTATTCAGAACTTTCTTCATCAGCATGTGAGAAAACCTACATGTTGACCTTAGATGCTTGCCACATTCAGACTTTTTGTAGTAGAAATGCTCAAGTCCACACTTACTGCTTGGTCAGCAATGTGTAAATACTTTGTTTCATGTACGTTTTATTTTATCTGAATCCTGTATATGGTAAATGTTTTCAAACTGTACTACTTGGTGTGCAGTGCATCATTATTAATGCCACTTCCTTTGTTCTGCACTGTATCACTGGGAGTGTCTTTTCTAAGCAGATCAATACCTACTGCACTGCTGTTACTTACAGCGTAATGCTTATCAAGTCAGAGCTCAGATACCTTTGTCATTCTATCATGTAAACTTGCTCCACCAGTGTTCTCTAATTCTGTTTTATTTAAACCACCTATGCATGGTCAAAATAAGCCTGCTGTGTATTTAGAGGACGCAGACCTAATGTTGCAGAGTTTCTTTTTTACTTAAGTGAAACTAAATGCATGGGAAGACTTGCCAGATTGATCAGCAAGTGGAAGCTGTGCCCTTCCTCATACCATCACCTGTGCTACATCTCTGAAGATTTTGCTGTTTACATACCTAGCCTAGGATTCCATTATGTCTTAAAAATGAGTTTGTTTTTTTTTCTCCTCGCAGAAAATGAAAGAAGTAGTAAACAGTGAGGTTGCAGAATTTATGAAGTTCGCCCAAAATGCTGCGAAGAGCTGTACTCAGGACTATGATTGTATCTCTGAAGATGCTCTGCTTTATACTGAGGTAATTACTGATGCTGTGTTTAATTCTGCTGTTCAACAATGATATTGAAATTGTGATGAAGTTGCATACACACTGCTTGTGGGATGCAGTTTCCCAGAGCTGCTGATTTGAAGTTGGAGCGAGACATGAAAGGTTGCTGTTCCACTGATGCTGTCCAGCACAGCATGGTCCACAGTTTGGGGCAGTAACACAGGATACGAGTAAGGTTGTTGAATACAATACAGTATGAAGATAGTCAGCATTACAGTGCAGGAGATCTTTATATTTGTGAAGGAAGAAATTACACTGTAAGTGTGTGTTTATATTGACAAGTTGATACTGAATGTATGCTACGGGGGCATATATTGAGCAAAACATGAAGTATGTTGCAAAGTCACTTTAATCAGAGGTTAATCAGGCTGTAATCATAGCTGTCTGGAAATTCATACTGTGTTAAATCACCAGTTTGATGATTGTGCAATTGAACACAAATGTAATTTATCTATCTTTCTTTGTTTGATACATTTTGGGTAAGAAATTCCAGAATGCAGGTTTGATCAGCTTTCACATTACTGAGTTGACTTGCTGACTTGCTGTTGATTTTTTTATTTATTTTTTTTAGTGCAGTGTGATGCCTTATTTAAAGTGTTGTAGTTAAATACTTTCTACTAAAATTCCTGTCTCTTCTAGTAAGTGCCATAACACTTCCTACAACAGATTAAAACAGAAATGCTTTCTGACAGGAAAGCAAGTTGGAATACATATAAATCCTTCTATGTCTTTACCTCTATAGCTTTTTCCCAGGCTGGTATAAAATTAGGTAGTGAGTAATACAAAGAACCAGTTTTCCCTGTAAAAATAAGGAAAAATTAAACAATGGCAACAAAAAAAACCCTGAAAGCCAAATAATGACCTTTTCTAACACAATTCAGAGTACTGAATTTAGTGGGAGTTTTTTTGTTTGCTTTTTGTTTTTGTTTTTTTTTAACTGATTTAAGCCTGCATGCGTATATTGCTAGACTTGCCTGTGGAGGGCTGATGGGAATTCAGAATGTGTTTCAGTTCTGATACCAGTGATTGTAAGATTGTTACGGGATGATATTGGTTGAACAAGTATGTGATCTGCTAAATGTTTCTGTATTCTTTACAGGAAGTAAAACTAATGTAACTATTGCAGATGCAGAAAATAAAGATATTCAAGTTCTTATGAAATATACAAATGCTTTTTTTGTTTTGTTTTGTTTGTTTCTGTTAGGAATTATTCAGGGCTTGTATTGGACATGTGAAAAAGTATCCTGAGTTTTACATGTTACATGAGATAATGAGCATTATGGGAGGAAAATTTAACACGCAATTGACCTTGAAGCTGGAAAAAAGTCTTCTTGTAATGGTAATATCCTATGTACACTTATTCTTCTGGTGTTATTCTCAAATAGGTAGAACTATACACAGATCATATTATGCAAGGATTTAAATTTTATAAGTATTATTTAGTTCTTGGGTTAGAGGGTTGTAATCCACAGTGAAAACGTTTCAGTAAAACTAATGGAGTTATTCTGGCAGAAAGGCTGTTAATTATTGTGTGCTCCCTAAAAATGTGATGTTAATAGTACTTCTTTAATTCCTGACATAACACTAACTTGCATCTCCATAAGTTCTTAATAACTTTCATCACAAAAAGTGGAATGTTGGGTCATCATGATTTCATTTAATATTGTTTCCTGGTCCTGCTTGATTTCCTTCAAGGGTACAGCAAGATATGCGAAGACAGCATTCCCTACCATGCCTGTTCAGCTCTGCACAGATTATAAAACCGTTACATCTATTATAACTCCAGAAAAAAAGGCTTCTCTTATCCACAATGTAAGTAGCATTTTTATTGTCATCTTTATGGCACATATTGGAGAAAAGAACCATTTCATTTCTGTGGCTGCATAATGTCATCATTTTGATCTTACTCTTACACATCTTGTAGTGTGGTGGTGCACACTGTGTCGTTGTTTGTGTAGTATTTAATGTATAGCTGTCATACTGCCTTCTTCCAAAATTGGTTTATCGCAATTGTTACGCTGGTGCATCATGGTCAAGAAATATTTTAGGCTGCTCAGTTTTCTGAAGAATGAGTTAGGTGTCCCTTATCTAACTGTCGCTTTTGCTAAACAATATAAATTGCATTCCTGAGTTGAGCAATTCTTAGATTCCATTCTACCTCACTGTTAAATACCCGGTGTTGCTGTTTGTGTTGAGAAATGGATTTGTTTTGCTCATTCTGCAGAACTTGTTTTTTGACTATTTATTTCAGATAGTTTGCTGTGCACTTATTTGAGGAGTTTGTTTCTATATCAGAAACCAACCTGTCAACAGAGGTATTATGACTGCAAAGAAGTTTGTTGGTTAAGAAAGCAGTAGAGATGACACAGGAAAATAATATTCCACAAAAGGTGTTAGATCTGTAAAATATGAGATCTGCTCTGAAAGTAGTGCTTCCTATTTTATTATCTTGCCTCACAATGTCAGAGGTGGATATTGGTGGTATGGCAGTACAGGCTGAACCTTCCTGCCAACATTCTGTTACGTTTTGTGGCTGTGTGACAAATGGCAGCACAGGGACAGTCTGACAGGATGGCATCTGATGTGGAAGTGCGTGTTAAGCAAAGGTGTAGAGCTGAATTCCTCCCTGGGGAAAAAAATGGCACCCACTGACCTTCATTGACAATTGCTGAATGTTTATAGAGACCAACCAGTGGATGTGAGCACAGTGAGGCAGTAGGTGTTTCTGCCGTCGTAACAGCAACATGAAAGATGAACTCCGTTCCAGACAGCCATGCCTGGCGTATGACATGCAGGCTCTTCTCTGTGGCTGGCAAAAATGCATAGCTAGTGGTGGTCACTATGTTGAAAAAGAGTGTTTGTTGTAGCAGAGTGTTTGTTCTATCGTGTAGTGCTATTGTGCTATTTATATCTCTGTAATTTTCCTGGAAATAAATAGGGGGCATTACTTTCAGAGCAATGTGTTATTTCTCATGTTGTCTCAGATGAACAAAGAAAGAGCACTGCTAGATTTTCTTACTTACCTTTCGTGGCCCTTAATGCTCCCAAACATCCAGTATCTCCATGGTTCTTACTGTTCTTCTCCCACCTAATGAATATGCCCAACCTTCTTTTTTCCTGGAAACTCGTACTCCTAATTTTTTATACTTCTTTTGTTTCAATTCTGAATTTGTTTGCTTCGTGTTTTTATATTTGCTTTGACATTCTTTACAGGCAATCTGCATTGAAACAAATGTGCAGTTTTAATCATACTTTAATGTTAGGCTGCTCCATGATGCTATTACTTGTAAGAGCATCTGAGATACACGTGTGAGTGAATGTGTTGCTTTTTTCTTTTGCATTGCACTCCCTTATGTCACTACCCCTTTGTTCTTGTTTGACCTAGTAATTCAATTTATTAGGAATTAATAGAAAGGTAGAAGGCAAGATATGTTTTCTTGTGCTACAAGTTAGAGGTGTAGGATTCAGCTAAAACTGTAAAGCTGTTTACTTCGATTTTGAAGCCTGGCACAGTGGTGGTAGTTGGGTGTCTGCAGCTGTGGAGCTAATTCATGTTTGTTGGTTTGTTTACAGATTTAAATTACCTGTCTTACCTGAAAACCTTTAAAAATCTACCTTCTTTTGTTGTTTAGGATATTAGTTCAGATTCAAATGCAGAAAAGCTTGCTTTGAAATACTCCCCTCAAGTTGTTCTAAGTAACCAGTCATTATTTACATTGCTGAATAATCATGGATTAAACTACAAGGAACAGTGGGAAATTCCAGTTTGTGTTAAGATGATCCCTATTGCAGGTATAGTATATTTTTTGCTATAAAAACTACATTTTTGTCCAGGAAGTTCTTGATATTTTTTCATAATCCCTTTTCATCTGACAGAAGGACAGAAAGTTAGTAAATCAAGCAAGATCAACTGAGAAAAAGGAGAAGATAGTCTAGATTTGTTCACACAGTAAAATAATTTAACTTTGATTTGATTTAAAGGGGAAAAAAAAAACCCAGACCTGAAGTTAGTTAAAATCATAGTTGTCATTACAAATTAGGGTTCTTAGCATTTCTTGAGAAGTTGCCCCCTAGAATGCAGGAATGAGTTTCTCGAGTACTTCCATGGTTTTTAATTTAAATAATCAAACAAAATAATAAAATCTGACATCAGAAGGGACAGAAATCCAAAATAAATGATTTTTATTGGCTAATGAGTCCAAGGCCTTTGTTTTTGAAGAACTGTGTTTATTTTAATTTCAGCTATCACAGAAATGAAGGTTAAAAATCCACCGGTATAGTATTCCTTCTGCTCTCAAGGAGGAAAGCTAATAGCAAGGTCATTTCATAGTTCTCTGCACCTTGTCCTACCTTGTTACTGAGAATAGCAACAGCCTCTAGAGATACTGCCAGTAACATTGAGTTTGGAGACGCTCAGTTATTTTCCACTTGGAAAAAAGCAAAGTCAGTTAAATGTCCTTTTTGCTTTCTAAAACAGGAAACTCCTTGGGAAGAAAATAACTGCATGTGACTTCTGCAATTAAAAGAACCAATTTCCATCACTGTTAAATGAATGTTCATGGAGTACGGCCTTTTTCCTAATTAGCAGAAAAAATGTTTTCAGTAAATTGATTAGCTCATCTGAATACTGTCCCATCAGTAATTTGCGTATAGATTTCCCTTCTCATTGTCCGTTCTGTTTTTAGCTAGTTGAATTACAGTGGAAGCTGTCTTGAAATGTCAATGTTGTGTGCATCACACACAGATCTGTATGGCAAACTTTTGGGTAGTAGTTGACAAATATCTGCAAGTCTTAGAAATTCTGATCTTTCTCTACATCAAATTGAAGTACTTTGTGCAATGTTGTGCGTGGCTCCTTTCCTGTCACCTTTATAGTTTTCAGACTTAATTTTTTTGCTTCAAAGTTAACAGTCAAAGAGTCACATGAAGTACATTAGCAATACAGTGCTGCGTAAAGATTTTCTCCTGTCCACCCTTAGCTCCCACCACTTCAACCCACCTCTTGCATTAATATATTTTTCTTCCTCACTCAGATTTTTCTAAAGCAGAGATAAGGTGGCCCACGCGTTCAGAGCGTGCCATTGATTTCTATATCACATTGGCCAGAGTGTCATTGTTGTTTCTTGATGAATTTAATTATGATTCATGTTTAAGTTATAAACAGCAGTGAGGGAGGCAAAAGTGCCCTAACTTAGTTACTGATCAGAAAGAAATACAAACTTCAGCCATCGCTTTTGGGCAATGAATCTTTAAAAGAAAATAACAGTCCCCAAGTCAGATTTACTAAAGTTAATGTATGCAGAACAGAGGAAGAAGAAAATCTTTTTGGAAAATAGGGTACATTTATTTTCATAGTGCCATGTGAGAAATGTTGAATCCTTAGTTCTTTAGGAATTCCTTATGTAGTATGACATTTAAAATCTGATCAACTGTCAATGTGTTGTGTGTTGGTGCTTCAGGATCATAATTCAAACTAGCTGGACATACTTCTCTGATAGTGAATGAGAGCATGGTTTTTCATCTGTTTGCAAATGTGGAATGGACTGTAATATATTTGGAAGCTGAAAGATTTATGGCGTGAATTCTAAAGTGATATTCTTTCTTTCATTTAATACGCGTTTCCTTTCTTGAGAAGATAACAAAGCAGCTAAAGTGGTTTTTGTTGACTCACCTCTCCTGAAAAAGGAAATGACAATAAGAGAGAGGAACCAAATATTCCATGAAATTCCTGCAGACTTCCTAGCAACTAAGAAGTCTTACATTGCGATTTCCGATGTTTCGATGGACAAACCAGATGAGGACAATCTGTTTCAGTGGGATGTACGTAGCTTCACTTCTTTTTTGGAGGGGGGGGGGACAAAAAAAAACTGTGTTTTAAGGTACTTGTGTGATAATGGAGGAAAATTTAGGTCTCCTGTTGATTGTTTTTTGTTGTTTTTTTTTTTTAACTACTGGGCTTCGGGCACTGTCTGTGAGGATGTCTGTCCAGTTCCTCTAAGTGCTTCTATTATATCTTCAACTCAGCTTTAATGTTTATTTCATTAAAATATGTTTTAATGGGTTTATTTAGGCGCGACAAGCTTTATGGAGTTTATTTCTGTTTTGAAAGACCTTTTAATACCTACAGTCTAAGAACATTTCACATGAAACAGAAGGAATTTGGTTCACTAGCTGCCCCTCTCACTCAACAGTGAAAATTTGGATCCTACAACAGTTTTCAGGTTTCCCCTTTGGTAGTGTCTCATTTGTCATTAATGCATTCTATTTCTTGGCTTTTTTGATTGTGCAATATTTATTTTTTCTCCCTTTGTTAAGGTGTCTGCTGATACCTACCAGTGCAGGAAGATTCCATTTACAGATGATGCAGGGATGGATTTTGATGATGATTTTACAGAACTGGAAACTTTTGGAGCAGCTGTCAAACTTTCACGGACTTCTAAAACAGAAAACACTTGTTCAGTTGGTAACACTGATAAAGTTTTGTCATGTGACTTACAACCAGAAAAAAAACTGACATCTACCACAAACAGTGAAGCTCAAGAGAGAAAAACTCCTCTTTCTGAGCAGGGATTTTCAGCATATTCCAGATTGCAGCTTCCATCATGTGGCAATGTATGCTTCAGCCCTGAAGGAAATTGGTCTCATAAAAACTTTCATTCTGAGGAGGTGGAGTTGAAGAAAGCACAGGATGTCATGACCAAAAAAGTATCAGACAATGAAACTAATACTTTATATCCTGCTGTAAGTTGCAAAAAAGACTCTCATGCTGCACAGAAAAATGAGATATATGCTCCTTTATGCAGTAGTGACACCGACGAAGATCGTTTAATAATTGATATAGAGCATAAAAATACTGAATGCAAAAAAACTGTTCCAAATGCTGTTTCTCAGACCTTGGTCCAGACTTGCAAGTCACCTTCCCCCACCCCAAATCCATCTGCAAGCATGGCTGATAGCTCAGAAACTGTGCATCAGGGAAAAAATGCCTCCAGAAAGGCTGCAAGAAGGTTGTCCAAAGAATTTGATCCTGTTGGACAGATTTTGAAAATGCAAACGGAGCTCCTCAAGTCACCTACCCAAAAAGCCCATGAGCAGCCAGCAGTGAGCTGTGATAATGCTAATGCTGTACAAACTCACGTGCCTCAGTCTTCAAAGCCACCAGTGATCTCCCACACAGCACCTGTGCTGGGCCCTGCCCCAAATCCTCATGGCTCATCTAGGAATACCTGGACGTGCCTTTTTCAGGGGGTGCCAAGGAGTGAGTAGTAATGTTTGTTGTCTGTGGAGAAAAAATGAAAAATTTCAGTTCAACTGAAAAGCATTTTAATTCCCTTGCCTGAAGAGGATCTGTAGTATCTCTGTAGCTCTGTTACATTTGTTCAGATATGACTTTTTTATGACCCCAAAAATACTTGGTGTTTGGCAGGTATTATGTTGCACGAATAAGGGAGAATGTGTGGAGCTGTTTATCCATAGAGGTGAATAAGAAATGTTAATTTAAATTATAGAAACAACAAGGCTTCTGAGAAAGGAGAAGTTGTTTGGTGATTAGTTACTTTTCCATAGAAGTTTCAATGTTTGAGCAGTCTGGTCTGTCAGAAGGTCTACAAAAATCATTTCTTCTCAGTTGAAAGTGGAATTACTTTACTTTTTCTGTAGATCAAATTATGTAATTAAAATTTTGAAGAAAAGTTGGTATTGACTTGTCCAACTTTTGAGAATCCACCCTCAGCTTCTGTTTATCAGCTCTTACCAAATCTATTCCAGAGGGCTGCTGAGAACTCACTACAAGGCACTTCTCCAAGTTTTCAGTGTTCAGCTGGAAATGCAGCCCAGACCTCTACTAGAAGGTCCTAGGGGCCATAAAGTTTGAGGGCTTTTTACTTGCCTGAGTAGCTTCTGAGCTGTGTAAAACTGAAACTAGGAACCCTTGCTTCAGGTAAATTGGCAGGAAAGCGGGCAGTTGGATCAGCATGGATACACTTCTCTCAAATATTTAATTCCAATGAATCAGTGCTTTTTGGTGGGAGAACATGTTTTATTGGTGTTTTCTGATTAGCTGTGTGCTTTATCACATAGGAATTAATTATTTAACTGTTTCCATTGCAGATGGATTAACACAGGTAATACTTTTATGAGCTGAACTTGTTGTTAGGTACGTTTCCTTTGAGTCAACCGGATTTTAATTATTGGTCAAAGACATGTCTCTTTCTTCTCCTCCCATCTAAAGGACTAAGCAGCATGATGCTCTTCCAATTTCTTATCTTTTCACAAAGCCAGACCATGGAATTCAAGTGTTATTTATTTTTAATCGGAGTGATAAAACCAATATTGCTAAGAAACTGAAATGTGGTATTGTGAACAAATAGAAAACCGAGTTCAACAGCTTGGAAGTGATATTGCAAGCTGATAAGTGGCTTTACATGTCTTTTTGGCAGAAGGCTGGAATTAAGTTAATTATTTAACAAGCAGAAAGTTATTTTTTGTCACTTGAATGTTAGTACATCACACAGCGTTCATTCAAAGATGAATGTAAACAGTAAGTATAATAGTGAATGTGTTTATTAGTAGCGCTACAGCAATATTTCTTTGTGGTGTAGTTTTGATATGTATTTCCACAGGTCTGCAGTACAAAAGCAGAATTGGATAAATAAACATCAGAGCTTGTATTTTGTGGTTTTGGTGTTTCGTTAAAATATCTGTGAAGGACACAGATATGGGTGTCCATCAACCTCAAAGCAGCATCTTAAGATCTGAACAAGTTTCTTTTTAATATGCAAGTTAACGTAATTGAAATTGAAACAAACTCAGTTTGGAATGGAGCCTCGAGCCACCAGCCAAACCTGAGGCTTGAGCTGCTTCTGTAATTAATAAATGGATAACGTCTCTCATTCAAAGTAATTTTGTGGGCTCTTTGTGCTGAGTGAAAGTAACTGAAAGAAAAAAATCACCTTTCCCCTCCATCTGCACGAAATGCTCTGCGTAAGAAATTCAACAGCAGGATAAAATATGGGAATAATTAATAATACATTCTTTAAAAGCCGTTGTAGGCATTTTGTGGAATTATTTTTTTAAAAACAAACGCCTTAACAAGTGACTTACTGTGCATAATGAGCAAGCTTTTCACCTCCAACTATTATCAAACAAAATGGCTTTTAAAAAATCCACTACTGTCGGAAAGGGCAAAAAAAGCCCTCAAAAAAAGCCCTTTGATTAGCATCAAAGTGAGGAATGCCCAAGTTTGTTGTTTTTGGTTTTATTTTCTGTAGGAAAGCTGCCAGATGAACTTCAGATGCTTGTGGAAGACCCTGGAGAGTATAGAGCACCTCAGGATGGCAACCTTGTGTATAAGCTGTTCAGTTTGGATGACCTGTTGTTACTTGTGCGTTGCAATGTGCAGAAAGTGAGATCGTTGTCACGTTTCAATAAAAAGAAGAAAGCTCAAAAGGTGAGGAATTGGCTCTTTTTTTTAACCTACTTGATTAGAACAGATTCTAAATGTGATTCTGCATTTGCTACTACGGCTACATTTCAGTAATATGTATGAATAATTCTATTCATGTAACATGATGCCTCTTGGAACTGTTTTTAAAAGGTAACGTAGAAATTTTTTTTTCCAAACACTTCAAGATTGTTTGGAATCATAAAAACATTCTGTTTGAAAAGGCTCCAGAATACATCTTAGCAAACTGTGTGTCTGAAGGGCTAAAATGCTTTAAGTGCAAGTGAAATCCAATATTCTGTATTATGACAGGAGAAGGAAAACTTAGTCTGGAATCCTCAGTAATTCACAGTTTTGTCAAGAGTCCTCATATAATCATTTGTCAAACTTGATCTGATATAGGCTTCCCCAAAACACCAGAATTATGATAGACAGGTAAACAGCTTGTAAGGTGTTTGTACTTTATTGAAATAGAAATAGATCTTAGTAGTTTTTACTTGTGAAAATTATATGCTCATAGTCTTGCTTTGAACTATCTTGGCTTTGCTTGATGTGAATAAAAGGCAGAATTCTAACGGGCAAATCCGTGTCATAATTGCATATCTAAATTCCTGCAGAGGGCAGTAGAGCATAAAAGTGAGAATGTCAAAATAAGTTTCATGGGTAGCGGCTTAATATCAGTTTATTTTTTTGTGAAAACATGCCTAGTGTTTTCCTGTTTTATTTTAACCTCTCTGTTTTGCCTTCCTTTATGCATGGTCTCCTTAGCCTTAAGCTTGTTGTGTGGGTTTCATAGGGCACAAGCTGTTACATCTTTGTTGCTGCAGTTGTAGTGGAAGATGATGATGATTATAAGTGTCAAAATGCAGCTTATTGCAACAATCATTTTTGCACAGCATGCTGATTTTTGTCTGTGTGTTTGCTTTGATAGCTTATTCCAATATTCCTGTTGCCTAAACTGGAATACCAAGCCTATTATGGTGTTGAAGCTCTTACAGAAAGTGAAGTATGTCAGCTGTGGACAGAGAGCATGCTTCATTCTGAATGCTTATTTTATATTGGTAAGTCGATGTGTTGATTTGTGCTTGCTTGTATGACATGTGGATGTCTAAACCTCCACGAAATAACAGAAGAGGAAGGTGTTTATGGCAGGTATATTCCATACATCCTTATTTAGTTTTCTAACTTTGGTTTTCACTTTTATCTTAAGTTCTTTTTCTAAAATTTCTCTTGGGTGCTGAAGGGGGACATTTCAACTTTGGTTTTCACTGGATAACATCCAGTAACCTTTGTTTGCAAGAACTGCATTTGTTTGCTTTTCAAGGAAAAATTTATAACCCAAACTTAGTTCTCAGAAATTAGCGATCTTCGTGACTTCAATTATTGATTTTTTTTAATAAGTCAAATGCAACACAGATTATTGTAATGTAAGAGCAGTGAGAATTCTTCTCGATTAAAAAATGAACTGTAAATGTATGCTATTTTGTGAAATCATTTTAAATCAATTTGTTATCACGTGCCAATTGGTAAATAGAAATGATTGGGTATGTGGCTCAGAGAATACAGATCTCTTCGCTTTTGAACTTGTAGCAGGGGAGAAGGTCAAACATAACTTGTTTTTCTTTGGAGACATACAATAGTGTTTATAATTCAGCACTAATATCATGCAGACAGATAAGATATAGGAGAATGAGGAAAAGCAAGCAAGATATGGCTTGTTTTGTTATTCAGAAATAAGAGGAATTGCAAGCTTTGGAAACAGAATATTTGTGTCTCAAATACAATATACTGGAAGTAATTTTGTCTTTGTAGTAACAAGAAAAATAGGTAGCATGGGTTTATTTAAAACTGCTTTCTATAGATGTGGTATTGCATAGGATCTCTGAACACCAGTATGTAATGATGTTTTTCAGATAGTTGAACAGAAGTTGTCTGTGCCTAACTGGTCAGTGAAATTTCATTTCCCAGTACATGATGTGGTCAAAATATCCCGAAGGGATGGGTATGATAAACTTGTCCTTCATCTCCTTCCCATCTGCTGTTCAAAAATGTAATAGGGCCTATGCATGCAGAGTAATCAATACTCAGAATGAAGCAGTAAAAAATCCTGTATAGAAGAGATTACATCTGTAATTCGGAGCATGGAAAATAGAATAAACTGGGATGAAAAGCAAAAATGTTATTAGAAGATGTCTTACTGTAAAGTCTCTTTTCTGCACAACTAAGACCAAACACGAGTGCAGTGTTACAAGGAAAAAAAAGCTACGTTCAGATTTGTACAGTGACTGTTTTAGAAGTCAAGAAAGCTTGTCTGTTCCTCTTTCTGGAGAGAAAGAAAAATGATACATATAAAGAACGGGGCCAGATAACTTTACCAAACTTTTTAATATATGTGTAGCTCTTTGATATCAGTTATCTAGTGATTAATTAAGTTTTAAAAGGACCATCTGTTCAAGTGGTACGTCACAGTGCATCTTAGAATATGCTTAATGTTTGCTGTGGGATGAGGGCAATCCTCTACAGTGAGTGAATGTTCTGGAGCCGGGACTGCCTCGCTTCCTGTTATAGAAAGATTTGTCTGTTTTTATGGTTGTTATGGCAGCAGTTGTGGCCTGTGGTTGCCTAACCTTTCCACTTTAGCACTGAATGACACGTTCTGCTCTTGGTAGCTCGTCAGAATACTATTTGAGAAATGCTGAGTTCGTTTTTTTTTTTTTTCTAGTTTTTACATACGAACTTTGCATCTTAATCACAGAACTGTAAGGCTTATATGAAATCAGATATGATCTAAAAACCTTCACAAAGCCAAATTTATTAAATCATTATGCACAAAGTTCTCCTATTCTTCTTCTCTAATTTACCATTTATTTACCTATTACCATTCAGCAAGACCTGGAAAGGCTGGAGAGCTGGGCCAAAAAAAAACCGGATGAGGTTTAACAAAACCAAGTGTAGAGTCTTGCATCTGGGGAGGAATAATTCCATGCACCAGTACAGGTTGGGGGATGAGCTGCTGGAGGGGAGTTCTGCGGAAAGGGACCTGGGTGTCCTGGTGGACGACAGGTTGGCCATGAGCCAGCAGTGTGCCCTTGTGGCCAAGAGGGCCAATGGCATCCTGGGGTGCATTAAAAAGAGCGTGGCCAGCAGGTCGAGGGAGGTGATCCTCGCCCTCTACTCTGCCCTGGTAAGACCTCATCTGGAGCATTGCGTCCAGTTCTGGGCTCCCCAGTACAAAAAAGACAGGGATCTGTTGGAAAGAGTCCAGCGGAGGGCCACGAAGATGGTGAAGGGCCTGGAGCATCTCTGCTATGAACAAAGGCTGAGTGAACTGGGTCTGTTCAGCCTTGAGAAAAAAAGACTGAGAGGGGACCTGATCCAGGTCTATAAATATCTAAGGTGTGGGGGGCAGAATGGCGAGGCCGGACTCTTTTCAGTGGTGAAGGGTGACAGGACAAGGGGAAATGGCAGGAAACTGCAGCATAGGAAGTTCCGCACAAATGTGCACAAGAACTTCTTTAGGTGAGGTGACGGAGCACTGGAACAGGCTGCCCAGGGAGGTGGTGGAGTCTCCTGCTCTGGAGATGTTCAAGACCTGCCTGGATGCCGACCTGTGCGACCTGCTGTAGGGAACCTGCTTTGGCAGGGGGTTGGACTCGATGATCTCTGGAGGTCCTTTCCAACCCCTACAATTCTGTGATTCTGTGAACTTGATGCAAGGTCCTGAAGTTGTTTTTTTTGTTTGTTTGTTTGCTTTTTAAGTACAGTAGTACTAAACTACACTGAAATATTTCTCCCCTTCAAGAAAATGTTTCTGTTTATTAGCTTCTCCAGAATCACAAGCAGTGTGAGGAAATAATGTAGCTGTAAAGAGAGGGCTGACTGTCTTAAAAGGCATGCAGGCTGGAAGAATGCATGTCTATCTAATAATCTGTCAGTAACAGGACACTTAGCATATGGCTAGGGCACGGAAGTTTGCACACAGCTCAGCAGCCAACACCCGTTTACTGAGGCTCTCAGGATTGTAGGAGAGAGCGGTTCTTGTTCCGGCATGAGCTGTCATCCCTTTCTGATTCAGAAGTTCCTTAGTCTCCACTGTACCACGCAGGCAGCTGTTAGCCATGGAGTGGGTGTGGAGCCCTGAGCAAGCAGGCTCCTATGAGCCAGCCTCTGACAGCTCTGTGTGCTTAGGGAGAAAGCCGTAGTGAAGCTGAGACGCTGATTATTGCAGTGTGTTTGGTTTTCGGTTCTTGGATGCACTTCATCCAACAGCAAAACCTGGAATCCTTTAGGGGTTTGTACTGGTTATCGTAGTTCTCCTAGCATTTGTGAAGGCCCCCTCCCACCACTGTTTAAACAAACAAAAAAAGATTTAGAATATTGCTTGTATTGACTTGGACTTCTGGTGTATGAGTAACTTTGGGTGCTTGCAGAATATGGGTTTTATTCAGATAGGCAAACTGGGGACTGTGGATTTTTGGTACCAGTATGTAATTTCTAATATAGCTAGGTTAACAGATGCCTGGAAGGCATCAATCAGTTTTGTATAAAATTGAACCTACAACTGCTATTAATAGGAAACTTACCACATTCTACTTCAGGATTCATAGAATAATTTGATTTACAATGAACCTTTAAGGGCCATCAAGTCAACTCCCCTGCATGGACAGGACACCTGCAGCTAGATCAGGTTGCTCAGAGCTTTGTCCAGCGTGACCTTGAATCTCCAAGGATGGCCTGTCCACCGCTCTCTGAGTAACCTGTTCCAGTGCCTCGCTACCTGTATTGTAGAAATCTTCTTCCTTACATCCAGTCTGAATCTCCACTCCTTTAGTTTGAAACCGTTTCCCCTTGTCCTGTAACAACAGACCCTGCTAAAGCCTGCCCCTTTCCTTCTTACATCCCCCCTTTAGGTACTGAAAGGCCACTCTTGGCTGTCCCCAGAGCCTTCTCCTGTCCAGGCTGAACACAGCTTTGATTTTGCCTTTCATTTTATATTTCTGGGGAGCTCTGAAAAATCCAGTCTTGCAAGTGTTCTGATTTAGTTACGCAACTCTTTGAAAGGCTTTCTTTTTTCCTGAAAATCAAGTGGCAGTTCCCCAGTGGTGATAATATCCCTGTATTATGGATGGCTTAAAATTGGGTGAATATTTCATTCTTTTTCATTGCAAGACTTGAACTATCACACATTTGTTGTAACCAGAAAGGCAGACATGATCTAGGTGTCTTCTTAGGTCATGCTATAATTTGAAATAAGTGAAATGTCCTATCATAATGGGATGTTTGAATCAGCAATAGTATAGCCATAGACTTACTGCTCTTTTCAAATTTACCCAATAACGTGTGAAGGTATGAAAAAAACTATTTGAAAACTTTGCTCTTACCATTAATAATACAGCACCTATCAAGCTTCTGTTCTTATTCAATTAGTTCTAGGAACGCGTAGATCTGAAGAGAACCTTTCAAACTGAGGTTTTGAATGGGTAGCAGATATCAGTGGTAAATTGCTTAGGCGTTCTTGGATCTTGAAAGGATTTGAATTCACTGTATTAGCAACCTTTTGCGTTGCTAATAGGTATGGGAGAAAAGTTCTTTGGACCTTGGATAGTGCCCCATAATTTTCCAGCGTTGTTCTTCTGTGTGACTCAGGGAAGTACCTCACAGTGCCTCAGTTCAGCAGATGAAAAAGGAAACGGAAATGGAGGTATTGCCTCCTGCATACTGTGCAAGGTGTGCCGTTAAGTTGGGCTTTTGATTTCTGGACAAATGGACTCTCCGTTTGTTCAAAAGCAGATGTATCATCTTCACACCAACCAAAGAGTGCTGTCTTTCTGTAGAGCATCTTGCTCAGTCGTTTTAAGTCCTGTTGCTGCTCAAATAGGATAACATGCGTACAAAAAGGCTGTGACATTTCCCAAAGTATCTGTACCTGTTTTAATTGGTTAAAAAGAATTGTAATAGGCGTTGCTGATTAAGGCTGGGAATGCTTTACCCCCAAAATTCACTTGTTTGCATTAAGCACCTGAGCATAGTTTACCTTCACCTGAATGGAATAACAATGACTCTTAAATAAAGATGATTTGAAGACTGTTTGGAAAAAAGTGCTTTCTGTATAGGTAACTTACTGAACATCAAGTGGACTTGGTCAGTCACTTCTGAAATAAAGGTTACAGTAATATATATCCAGTATGAGTAGTTCATAGGTATTTTTCTCCAGCTATGCTGTCAACGAGTTTAGAAACGGAGATTTTGAGAAGATGCTGACAAATAATGGGCAACACAGATTTTTTACTTTAATGATTTCAAGTTTCTTTCTTCATAGTTAGCAATGCAGAATATTAAACTTAGTGTTTAGTCGTACAGAAAACACTGCTATCAAGAAAAGTAACACGTGTGTGGTGTTTTAAAAGTGAACCAGGACAACTGATTTCATTTCAAATTTGTTACAAATGAGAGTTCGTACTTGATCATCACGTAACAGATTGCTGAGTAACGTTTAGCCTTGAATGTGAAATAATTTTGTTTAGCAGTTCTAAATATACTGTTGAGACTTTTAGACTTCCTACATGGACAGATATATAGCATGTGCAGTAAATTCCACTGAGTAGGTTATTTTTATTATACTGTGTTCTCCTTCTGATTCTTCTTATGGAAGCTGAAATAGGGCAGTTTTCTGCAAAAACCTCAACTTGAGAGAGAATCTCTCTTGGTAAGATGCAGTCACTACATCAATGTACAAGCTATGGTAATTATCTTTATTGCTTTTCAAGTGAAAACTTGGGCTAGCCTGTGCCTGTTATAGCAGTATGTTGGGGAAAGCCCTTAGTTATGTGAGGGATAAACAGTCTTAGCAAATTTGCTGTGAACAAGGCCAGAATTGTAAGCTGTGTTTCACTGGAAGAAAAAAAAATCCAAAGACAAAGATACAGAATACTCCGAAAACCAAATAATATCCATGGTCAGATAACACAGCAGAACAGAGAAACGAGTGTGTTCAGCTCCAAGGTAAATTTGTCTTAAAAGTTGAGCTTATCATCTACGCTGTAAGGAATTGTAGCATTAAGCATCAGGAAAATTTGAGAAGATATAAACTAGCTGACAAGAGCAAAGCCACAGCAAAGTGAGGTTGCACATGCTGGACATCACACAAGATGTGAGATTTGCAGGAATCATGGGCCATCCTTGATCTGTAAGACAGCCCACACACAAATGCCCGTGCTTAGAAACAACTGTACATTCCATTTTCAGTTATTGTGCAACACTGACAGATGCTTTCCACCCTCTACACTGTGAAACAAGAAAAAATACTGCTTTTAGAATGCTCTAGGTCTGCAAATTATGCCTTTATGTTTGTTTGTTCTCTCTTTTTTTTTTTTTTTTAATGTATTGATTAATGTTTTCCAGGGCATATTGATGGTCTGACATCAAAACTTATTATGCTAGAAAAGATTTCTCCAAAAATATTAAGAGAAAAACTTGGATTGATTAAGTGAGTATTTTTTTAATGATGAATCTGAAGTTCTAACAAGGCTTGCAAGATACTCCTTTTTTAAGTGCTTTTACTTTTTTACTTTTTTAAATACTTTTTTACTGTAATTTTTTTTAACAGGCCAGCAAATTCATTGAATATACTTCATCACATTTTGAAGAAAGTGTCTGAGTAAGTGCTTCGTTTTTGTACATTATATTCCTTTCCAACTGTGCCCATGCAACCCTGTTTCTTATGTGCAGTGGTTGTCTGCTCTTTGATTTTTGTGTCTTTGGATACATGAAATCTTTCAGAGATTCTTTTAGGTCTAGCATAGCATAACTCAGTGCCACCTAAAAATGTGCTTAGGTTTGAAGGTTTTGTATAAATGGTACAAAAGAACAACAAGTTGACTTTTATGAACCACTTACTCAGGAGAGGAGATGGGATACTTCTGAGCTGGCCTAACAGTACATAGGAGTAAGCTGTAATAGTGTGTAGGCTGACACTTCAAATTTTGATTTTTGCTAGCAATAACAAAGTTCCCTTCATATGTTCCCTTCTGCTTAACTTTACAAATAACAGCATATATCTTCATCTGCACACTGTTACAACTTCTCTCTTGTTCCCTATTTTTCTTTCTTTGGCTACTCTGAGGCTTTCAGTCTGCAAGATTCTTTGCATGTACATGGGCTGCTCTGAAGTAATGCCATCTATTATGTTTGTTTGTGACATCACAGGCAGATATTGGTGGCATGACAGAAGAGGTTGGACCTTTTTGCCATTATAAAATATAAATGAGCAAGATCTAATTTAATTTATTAATGCAGTTTAACTTCCTCATTTGTGTCTATAGTCTTTTTATAAAACAAGGACTGATAAGTAAATACCTAAAGATGTTTTGCTTCTGCATTAAAGCTATTACTAGCTATCCTGTTCAGGTTGTCAGATAAAGTGAAACAATTAACAAAGCAAACAAAAAAACATTTTTTTTTTAATTTATATCCTTTTAGTTTGCAGGAGGGCTCTTATCTATTGACTCATGCTGCAGGAGATTCATCAGTTACAATCTACAAGAGTTCCCTTGACAAGCCAACAAGAGCTTCATATAACCTACATAAGGCTCATGGTGATCTGCCTACAGTACCTGCCATGCTCTCAGTCCCCTGGGTGCCACTGGATCCCAGTCTCCCTTTGCCCTATCACATGAAACATGGAAGAGTCCCATGCACCTTTCCGCCTGCGCCCCAAGAAGCCACGGGGAAACAGAAGGTCGGTGTTGCACTTAATGGAAAAACAGAGTAGCAGTTTGGAAATAATCTTTTCCAATCCACTGGTTATAGGTGATATATTTGTTTGTCATCTTGTGGGTTCGAAGAGACCCTTTAGAGTTCTGCATCCACAGCCAGGAACAGGAATGCCTTTTTCCTGAAAGGCATTTCAGATGAGATTCATCTTACCTAGCTTTTAAGTGTTACAGTATGGAAAAGCAATGTTGAAGCTTGTAGTACTGTCAGCAGAGAGAAGTGGAATGCTTTAATAGGGATCCGTCTGTAAACTAGGATAGATCTCTTCAGTAGGTTGCAGGACTCATGCTGTAATTATTTTTTCCCCAGTGACTACAGAATTATGGATGATTAGTGCAACTGTAAGACAGGTGCAGTCAGGTGAGATGAATTATACTCTCAGGGTCTAGTTTGTGATAAATTATATTGAGCTCTTGTTCCAGTTTTACATGATATGGATGTGTTTTTCCAAAAAAACACACTTTTTACCCTGTTTGGCAAAATCTCTTCAAAATGTGGGCTAATGATACTTTTGGACAGTGAAAATGATGCAGCATTTGCCCTACTTAAAAGCCTTGTAATTAAGGCTTTCAGTACAGCTGGAACAGGTACAGTATTTCTATTCTTAAAGATTTTCTGGTGTTGCCTCTGATGTTGCTTTTTATCAATATGCTTTATCTTCAGACAATTTCAGGAAGGATCTGAAACTATTTTAACTATTTTGCTGTCCTCAAGTCCCCACTTCCCCTCCATTTTCCCTTTTCTTTACTCCAAATCTCAGAATCTTGAAATCTTGGACTGTTTC
Source organism: Lagopus leucura (assembly GCF_019238085.1). Classification (NCBI taxonomy): domain Eukaryota; kingdom Metazoa; phylum Chordata; class Aves; order Galliformes; family Phasianidae; genus Lagopus; species Lagopus leucura. The sequence goes on from NW_024962269.1 coordinate 2,389,085, forward strand.
AGTGAAAAACTGACATGCCTTGGAGGCATGTGATGATGAGTTCTGAGGAGCTTTGTGAAAATAAGTAACAAGACAGAGGAGAGGAATCTAGGTTAGTCCTTTCTCTGTGCACTCAGCTCCAGTATTTGTACCAGAAATCTCATGTGGGCAGCAAAGATTGTAAGGAAATCACCCACGTCAAAAAGAGATTTTCTGTTGTTAGCTGTGGCATAACACTACAGGACAGCAGACCCAAAGAAGTTAATCTTTATTAGAAGTTTAAGTTCTTTCTTTTGTCTCCTCATGCTGTTCTTTCCTGATTTCAGCACACAGAGTATCCTGAATCTGTTCTGGGTTGATTAGGATGTGGAACAAATCTCATGTATGGATAATGGCAAATTCTCTGCAGCAAAAAGGTTTCATTTTAGTCTTTTCAGGTGTGTTAGCTCAGGCAGCTAGATAACAGCTAATCACCTGTCTTTGGTTGTTCTGAACACCTTTTAGCTTTGAGAAAACTTTGATTGCAGTTCCGGTGGTTTCCCTGGCATAGGGAAATTCTCGTAGTATGCTGTTCCCTACACGGGGCAACATTCCTAGCAGCATCTATGCAATAGTGTTTAAGAGCAGCATGCTGCCTAGTGCAGAGGTAGGTATGCTTTGTGTAGCACCTAGGAGTAACTTCTTAGTTAGGAAACATTTCTCAGACATGCGTAATAATTGTTTATATGGATGGCTTACTCCTAACATCTGCTTTTTGCTGCTATTGTTTCTATAACAATAGAATTTATCATGAGCAGAATTGTTTGTATCCAAAGAGAATTTTAATAGAATCTTTTAAATAAACTGTTCAGAACCTCAGCCTGCTTTGTAATTTACAGTGATGATTCAACAGTGCATATCATGCTGTGGAAACTTCCCAAAGATCCCACTCTTAGCTCTTAATATTTTGAGCAGGTAACACGACAAGGTACCAGCAGGAAACTTCTCAGGCATTATTGTTTTTCCAGTGCAGGTTTACCAATTTGACACTTTCTGTGCCAGTTGTACATTTTAGCTGTATTCTGACCTTATATGAGGGCAGTGTAAAGTTGGACATCAGTTTCTGATGGCCTCGTGTACTTTGGTTTCTGCCAGAGGGAAATTTGGGCATGAAAGGAGTGGGAGTGGTGAGATGCCACTGGTGCCAGGAAGAGCATCCTGTCTGAATGTGGCCCTGAGTCTGGCTGGCATTAGAAGGCAGTTCTCTGAAGGCAGTTACGTCTTTGCTTAATAGAGAAAGAGATTAAGATTACTCTTTATCTTTTTTCCTCTCTCCCCACATGTCTAGATGGCTGGGGTGAAAGGGCAGTCAGACACACCCTACGAGGGAGAGCCAGTAACTATGGAAACAAAAGGCAATCCAGCTAAGCCTAACGAAGGTGTGGCTGCAAAGAAGCTGAGGAATCACTGCAAACAAAGAATGATGAAGAAAAAGTGGAAAATGAAGCAAAACAAAACACAGGTGAAGTAGGAACGTCTGAACTCTGCTAAGCATGGACTGGAGAAGTTCAAAATGGAACAACAAATCTGAGGGCTTTTGAAGTTTCAAAGGAGCCAGAACAAACCGGTAGGGGAAGCAGCTCCACAGCCATATTTAGGAACACTGAAAAGTTCTATAAACCTTTAACCCCTTCTTACCTTAGTGGGCACGGTTCAATTGAAAAATCTTAAATTCAGTTGGGTGTAAAACAAGCAAACAAAAAAAATGAGTGCCTCCTGTTGAAGTCAGCGGAAAAGGTATGACCTGTTAGCCTCACCATTTTCATAGAATAACTACAGCTTGAAGCGTGAAGATGCAGTGGTCTACAACAGTGTCTGATATGACAGCAACAAGAAAAGCAACTCTTCAGTTTGCTTACTTCTTCCAGAATCACTACAGAATTGTATTCTGGCAATTTTAAATCATATTTTACTTTACGTGGTATAGCTAAGAGATTTATCTAGTTAAATTTTTAACATAATATCTTCCAATTTTTTACAATTATTCACTAAAACACATTCTCTTTTTAGGATGGTGTAGCAAATGAGTCTGGGGAAACAAAAGCTGTGTTTTATAGAAAAGTACGTGCCATAAATTTGCACTGGAAAGCCTAAGCTTTGCTAATAAGCAAAGTATGAAACAGTTTCTGCTTCCCCAGCACAATTTCCAGGAATTACTTTGGTTTCTAGCATGTCTTCAAAAATGAGTATTGATGGTTTTTTATTGCATTACTGAAAGGTTACAGTCTAATCTCCTATCAGAATGCAGGGCAATATGCGGTACTGTTTACCTCAGGTATTAAGGTTTGCCTTAGTTGTCACTGGAAAAAAAAAAAACAAGACTATGCTGAGTCTCAGCAGCTCACTTAGAATTTTGAGCCAAATTGAGTGTGAGGTTAGAAAAAGAGTACACTGACTGTCTGTTGCAGTTTCCTAGTAAGAAAAATGAAATTCTTACAATGGTCAGTATTGAAGCACCTTGTAAGCTGTGATGCATTTGTAATTATTTTCTGGATTTCTGGGTGTTTTTTATGTATTATGTGTATAATTGTGTTTCTTCATTAGGAGAACTGATTTTAGAAAAGTTAGGAATTCTTTAGTCAGTAAATTCTTTCCCGTGTTTGCCTTTTAAATCACAGAAGTATTTTAAAATGAGCCAATTTCTGTTTGAATGATGTTCCAGTGGGGTGTTTGTGTATGTGCTTAAACAAAAGCCTTCAAGATTTTCTTCCACTTCTTTTACTTGGGGACAAAGTGCATACATCTGATTGGAGTTCTGCTACATAACGTGGAAGTTTTGCTGTTGAATTTTTTTTATCATAGAGTAAAAATAAACTATTTTATTTGTTTACTGGGTTGTACATGATTTTTAAAATCCCGAGGACAAGTTCTTTTAAGGAGGTTTAAGCAGTGAATGTACATTAAAATCTATTCTTTGTGAAATACAAAGCATTTTCTGAGCTTTTTTTCTTTTGCTAGATGTATTTATAATATTATTCAGTTTGTTATGGTATTGGCCACCACTTCTGTTAGCTGCAGTGATATGTTGCTGACAAGCTGAAATGGCTTACAGTTGTTTGCAGGCTACAAGTCTTCCTGACTCAAAATCCTAAATCCAGCCAGTGACCTCTCTTAATGGGAATACTTTAGCTGTGAGTCATTTCTGTGAGATAACTCTGTGTGGGGAGTCAAAGCAGTTTTCAGTGTGTGTACACAAAAATTGAGCAAAACTTGTGTGGAATTTAGGTTTTTTTATACCATTTCTTTAAGTTTCAACTGTATGCTCTATATGCCCATGTGTCGGTGCAGCTGGAAGAGTTCTGTCTTTTAATATTATTGTGTGTGTGTGTGCATATGCACCAATTGTAGTTTATTATCCATTTAGAATATGTAGGCAGTGTGGAGCAAACAACAAATTCTGTTGGATTTGTTCTCTTTTGTATTAAGTGGGACTGGGGTAATGTGCTCTAAGTTGTTTGGAGGGCTGCTTTTGTTCATACAGCACAAGAACTTGTTGAACTCCATCATTAGGTGTATAGAACACATGTTACTGAGAGCTGTGGCCTGCTTGTTTTCTCACAGCCGTGTAGAGCATGCCTTCATAAAGTTCATGTACCAGTTACCATGGCTTTATGAGCCAGATTGAGCACAATAACATTTCTGTTGTTAGAAAGGAAAGTGATGCTGAAACAAATCTTGGGGTATTCCTTGTGAGGAGGGATTGAAATACAGTCACTTGGATAGCTCTTGGATGCAATAGTACAGTTGTTTTGTGACTTGTGTGTGTAGATGCTCCCTAGATCTGCATGGACTTGAAAAGTAATGATAGGTTGTTTCTGCTAATGGTTGTTGCTTCCTAACTCAAGATCACGGCCTTTTCCTGTGTCTGAACATGAGCAATAACAGCGGGAAATTCTTAATATAAGTTGCCTTTATAGTCTGCCACATCCTGATGAGGTTTGATGGGAAGAGGAATGCTACTTTTAACAACATATGAAAACCAAATCTCGACTTTGAGAGCCTGATACAGCAAAACAACAATATGCCTTTGATCATCTTGCTGCTGGATATTTCTGTTTCCCAAAGGATTGCCTTGTTTTTCAACAGCTCGTGATTGGTGAAATAAAAATGGAGGATTATGCAACATCGTGGACTAAAATCTAATGTGAGTTTGTTACTTTACCTAAATTGCAGCTTTGTACTCCAGCACAATTTCTGTATTTAAAGTCAAATTACATTCTTATTTTCTCTAGTAACAGTTCAGCAGAATTCCACCTAGTGAAGTGGGTCTGGTAGCAAAACGTGTTATTAAATGCTCTTTAATTTGAGGCAAATGTACAAAGGTATACTTCAGTTTGTGTTAAACGAAGTTCCATTTAAAGGAGTTTGATAAAAGGAGAAAGAGGAAGGGGTAGCATGTTTATTTTGTGCACCAATATCTGAACTTTGAAACAAAGGAAACACAAAACAAAATAACATAGTTAGGTCTAAAAAAAAAATCAAGTCTGAGAATGTGCTGTGTATCAGTTGATGAATCTCTGATTCTGTGCAGGCTAATCCCAAAGGAACAGCATCTTTGGAGAGAAGGAACACGGGAGCCTGACTGTTATGGTACCACCAGAGTATGAATTCCTACATCTAACACAGACTGTACAGCTGTGGAAACTACAGCTGAAGGAAAGTGTGCAGGCCTGGATCTTATTCTGCAGACATCTCTGCTTCTGCAGCTACTTAGTACTGATATTTTACATGGCCTCAATCAGCTGAGTTTAGGAACAAATTTTCAGATACCACCATCTTCTCTTGTAGTTTCAGTCTTCAGCTTTGCATTTGGAATGAATTACATATATTTGTATTGCAGTTTGTGATTCATTTTTAAATGCTACTTTGTCCATCTGTGTTATGAGAATATCTTTTGGATAAGCATTCAAAGTGCAAAATTAGATGTTACTTACCGGATGAGAATCTTCCAATTTTATGTATTTATTCTTTGTTAGCTTTTTGTCTTTGCAGTTATGAAATTAATGAATTACCTGGTTATGAAGGGTATGTACTGTCCTGTCTGTCAGAACTGGAAGTTGTAACTGCTGGAGAACTAGACTGATTTCAAAACTCTGCATCTAGTTCTCTCCTGATTGGTGTAGATGCTTGTAGTCCAGTACTGATGGAGCAGCCAGAGCTGCTGCTTGTGCTTATTTTGTCACGGTGCTGGAGTTAAATGCCATGCGGTCCTTACTGACCTTGCTGTGCCGCCCCAGTCTCTCTGAATAGTGGCTCTTCTGTCCACCGTTACTCTCCTCTCCATTCTGCGTCATCTGCAGACTCACTGAATGCTGATTCCTTTGTGCTACCCAGATGATTTATAAGAAAACTGGGAAGTACTAGACCTCGTGTTGACCCCTCAGGAGCTCCACTCATGACTATCTACTAGTACAGCTCTGAGCCACCAGTTACCTCGGTGAACATGGAAGAAACCCTCTGAGAACATAGTTTTCCACGTTGGAAAAGATTGCAGATATTAAATCTGTTTCTCTCAAATTCCTGGTGTTTTTTGTTAGATTAAATTGGCAGATAGTCTGTATTTGGTTCTGAAGGTCTAGAAGAGGAATTCTTACCAGTCATTAGAGATTATTGATTGATTATACCTCTGACAGTATGAAACATTAGCAGTTCTTCGTATCAGCACGAATAGCTGCAATGGGCTATTCATTGTGAAACTTTTTTTTCTGCCATAATAAGTGCTTGCAAGCTTAATCTGCACTGTGCACTGAAGGATCACTGCGCTGCTTTCCTTGGCATGCATTGCTGGCGAGACCTTCACCATGTCTGGGTGACTGAAAAAAAGTTAGGAGAACATTTACTGTGTTTCTTCAGTGTCTTGTAGTGTAGCCTAGCAGGTGGAACCTTAAGTATGAGCCATGGCTGTAGGACAGGACATCCACTCCTGTGCTGGCAAGTGAGAGCTACCAAGTCATTATCAACCCAATGCCGTGAAGTTCAGTGCCAAATACTGGAGCATTCGTACAGGTACTTCTGCTTCTTACTTGACTGCTGTATTTTAGATAGGAGAGTGTCTCTAAAAGATGGTTAAGGCCAGTTTAGAGGTAGTCTTTTAGAATGTTTAGTGATGACCTCCATTTAAGATGGCTCTGTTTCCACTAGTAGAGGGAATTAAACCATTTTCAGTCTCTCCTCTCCTCTGAGTCTGACTGGATATATATATATATAATGTCTCAGGTGCTTCTCTGAGAACTTATGTAACTAGGCTCCTTCTTTCTTAAACAAAACACAGCCTTTCTTACAAGGAAGGGCACAGTCCTACCAGAAGCACTGTCATTTCTTGATAGGTTTCCAAATTTTTCTTTCCTGACAATAAATTTGGGCTTTTTAGTTGCTTTTAAATTGTATTTTTCTGCAAAGATCTTTAGATTTTACTATTGTCATGCTTCTGAAAGAGATGGATTTTATAGTTAACACATCCAGTTAGTGCCATCATCTGGATCTGTCCCCTTGATTGGCTCAGATTTCCTTACAGCTGAGATAGATTGAGGAGATGAAATACAGTGCACTTCTTTTGCTTTCAAATGACGAATGTCTGTGGCTTTGTGTTACTCTGTGTGTTTTAAGAGTCTGTGCCCTTGTCAGACTGTGGCTTAAACTTTGAGTTCTGGCCATTACATGGCAAAACTGAGCTGAAGGCTTTCTTTGGTACCTCCTCCAACTCCAGGGGACAGGTATCAGCTGTATGTCTCTCCGTTCTGCAGATGGCTCAGCTAGTCTTGGGCTCCTTTCCTCGGCTGCTTTGTACTCAGTTATTGTTTACGAGCTGTGATGATTGCTTGTTATTGTGTTAACAACTTCCTTGATGATGGCAATATCAGGCAAGTAAACTTCAGTGTTTAAGACCTGTTTGAAAATCATCTGTAGTTGTGCTGTCTCTGCTGCTTTTTTTCTGCTTTAGAGTTATAGAACTGTTCCCTGTGGAACTAGTCAGCAGGGCACAGCAGTGAGAATTGTCCATCTCAACTGTTTGTTGAAGGCTTGTATGAAAGCAAACCTTACACATAACACAGCTGTTTTGTGATTCCTTCATGCTAAAATGACAAGGCTTTAAAAATACATTTCTGATTCACTGAAAGGAGGGAATGCTGTTTTTAGAATTCAGAACTGGAAATGTGAGTCTTAGCCTGCCTGGCAGAAACAGGTTTCTTAACAGCTGCTCCTTTTCACTGCCTCATCATCTTTGTATGAAATCAAGCGTCTTAGCCTTACATTTGATCTAAAGGTGTATGCCATTTGAAAGAACAGAAAAGGATGTCTGTGTAGACAGCGATATTTAATGAAGACAATTTTTTGAATGTGACGTTGTTTTGTGTTGCAAGGCATCCTTTCTTCCCCAACCAGTACAATTTCAGCTGAGCCTTATTAAGTAATAAAGTTCAGATCGTGTAATGACTTTTTTGTTATTTGGTACTAAAACAGGGTTCATAGGCTTAAGAAAAAAATGCTGTTTCACAAAATCATCAATGTGCTCCTTATTGCTGTCGTAACAGCATGTCAGTTTCAGTACGTGATCTTTAATCTGCAAGTGACTTCTTTTCTGTTTGTTTTCAGAGGTTGCATGATACTAAACAAAAAGGAGCTATTTTTTTGGTTTGTGGTTAGTAGCCTGCTAGTTTGACACAGGAATCTGGCATTTAGAGTAAGCTTAGCTGGTGCTAGGTCAGATTCCTGAGACTGTCAGAATTATGCCTATGAGCCTCAGGCGTGTAGTGAGGTGTGAGCCTCCCCACTACTTCAGCAGAGGTCAGGAGACCACGGGACTGTTTGTGTTCTGAGTCACTAGAATGAAAAAATGCATGGAATGGACTTGGTCATATGTGACTCTTTTATCACTATTCCTAGGAAAAAGCCCCATGCTGTAAAATCTTGTATAACTGTTTCTGTCCTTTGGCAAGAGAAACCAAAGTGATTATTCTTGCTGGTCTGTTCTAGGTGATGTCAGGGGCTCCACGTGCACCAGTAATATTTCCTACAGTGTTTTGCAGTATGTTGGCAGTCTGGGGAATGTTATTGTAGAGCTGGCAGCTGTGATCATTTTATGCACTGTGTCATCTAAATGGCTTCAAAATCTCTCTTAATGCTGCTGCAATGTACTGGTAGCCTGTTTGTGCTACCAGCGTTATGCTGATATTGGTGGAAAAGCTGAACCTTTCATAGCTGTTTTTAACCCGTTAATGTGTATAGGACCAAGAACAGCTTGGTATATCAATTTAGGTAGAATTGCAACTCTCCACTACCAAGGAAATGAAACTGTGCTTGCCAGTATTTGTGATAATCAGACAAGTAATGTAACCTTCCTTCACATCTGACCTATGTTCAACAGCCTTTGTAAAGCATGACTGTATGATTTTTACCCTAGCAAAGGTAGTTGGCTGTGAAGCAGGAAGTCACGAAATCCCCGTGGGATTTGAGAAAATTCACTGAACCATGGTTACACACATAGTGACTGTTTGTTTGTACATTCTGTGACTGTTTCATTCACAGGAAAGATGCTGAGTTTATTCATGCTGCCAATACCACCAGCACAAGGAGTTTGGCAAGTGTGTTTCATTTCTGTTTGTGTATTTGTCTAGGCAGTGCCTCCTACTCAGCACTCGATGGTTGCTTCTGTGAGGCACCCTTGAACACCAGAATGCTAGGGATTAGCATGTCAGTTTGGAAGTCAAAATGAGGTCCAGACACCGTGACTGCTTATGAAGAAAGTATGCTGGAGAAGTTACGTGTGTCCTAAAGAACAGAAGGTTTTCTAAGGTGTTATCATTTGTTCCTGATGTATATTCCTCACTGAATGTCTGTGTTACCTCACCTGACTGACTCCAGTGAGCGCGATGAACAGAAGGAAGGAATACGTGATAGCCTGCTCTTCAAGGCATGGGGCAAACAAGCCTGCTGTGCCTTTTTGCTGGCCTGTGTTGTTTTCTTGTCAGCTAGATGAAAGTAATGAAGGATTTTGCTTCCTTCTGAGCATCTTGATTGGAGCATACATGATTCCATTTCATTTTCTGTTAGCAGTGGACAGCTATGCAATGAGATTTCACTATAGTGTTAAAACTTCGGTTTTGGCTTTGTTTTTGATAGGGACTTTCATTAGCCTGTACGTATGCCTTGTGAGGCAGCTTTTATTAACTTCTGGGTGTAGTTAAAGGAGCTTCTTTCTGACCAAGTCCTGTGGTTGTAGTCCTAGCTGATATTTTACTTTGGTTCTCCCTTGCCTTAATGCAGATCCCACATCACCCAGGCATCATTTCCTTGTGGAGGCAAACTCCTTGCTACCCAAAGGCGTCCACTGAGATGTGAGATTAATGAGGATGGGTGTGATATTTCCATTGGTGATGAAGAAGATCTCTGGAAAGAGATTAGAGTTCAGTCTATGAGCAGCTGAAAGTGAAGTTGCATGTATAAGGAGTAGAGAAGTAGCTGAAGACAAGTGCAGTGATAACAGAGTATCAGGAGATGGAGACTTCTTTAAGAAACTGGGGGGAGAGGTCAGCGTTTCACTAGCCATGGAAGCTAGTTGCTGTCAGGTTCTAGTGCTACGGGTAAAACCCTTAGAGTTCAGTAGGAACTGTAGGATATAACTGGCACTTCTTCAGCTAAAAATATTTCTAAAAGACATGCTTTATAAGACAGTTGATGTAACCTTGTTTAGTGTGGACTTCATACTACACAGATGGAGATAAACCGAATACAATTTACTGAACATACTGTATTTCTTTTTGTTGAAGTAACTTGGAGAGTCAGAAGGCAGGACCTGATCAGTAAGGCAGTGATCCGACTGGTTGCACGCCATACCGCAGCACTACGGGGCGTACAGTGCAGGGTTCCTGTTTCTGACTGGATGGTGTGCTCATAAACACACTGCCTGCCTAATAGAGCACGTGTAGCAAAATAGGTGAGAGCTGGCCAACACAAAAGGTCGCTCCAGAAGGAAAGCCAGTTCTTTAAGAGCTCTTTCAATAAGTACAGCTCTGAGTAGAAAGTCATGTTTGTACAGGGATATGCCTGTGTGTGCAGGAATTAGATTGCACAGAACAGAATTGATCCCAAAGGTTAGGATATTAAGAGGAACATTTATCTAGAACTATGTCTATTTCTCTGGTATTCTATTAGGTAAATGATGAACTTGGTATTAAGCACACTTATCAAAAGCATACAGCACTGTTACAGTTTGGTAAGATTTAGAGGAAGTCACAAATGAAAAATTTTGCATTTCACAGAGAAAAATAAGAACTTCAGAACTTCCAGTGTTAAGAACTTTCCTCATTTAGTTCAGGTGTGCCTTTAGGAGTCTGCCATAGCTGTACCTTGAATAACTTGCCAAGGTAGTGTCCTGGGAGTCCAGCTAGCATGACTTTGAGGTTATACTTTACTATCTTTGAAACCTGTGATCACTCACAACAAATCTCCATGTATTTGTATCAGAGCAGTTCCAAAGATAAACCAAATAACCAAGATACAAAAATAATACCCAGAGGTCTGCCTGATCATGCAGGATGGAATTTATATTACCCTCTTGCAACATACTGCATTCAGTGAAGCAATACTGGATGTAGAGGTTCAGCCACGCCTAAACTAGAAAGTCCTTTTGTCCCGTTCCCAAGGTTTTGGTATGCAAGAAAAATGTTTAAGTAGGCAGCAGATGTTGACAGAATTGTGTTCTTCATAACTACAGTGTTAATGCAGCTTTGGTTTTTTGGTTTTTTTGGGGGGGGCATTTGGGGGTAGAAAGAATTCTGAAAGAGAGTGAGCAAGATCTGTGTAGATGAAGGAGCCAAGCATTCCATGGGCAGACACGAGTGAGAGAAAAATCTTTTCAGAGCGATTGACCCCGTTTGTGTTCATGCTGTTGCAAAAATAAATGTTGGATCAGAGGGGAGCTTAACATTCAGGTTAGACACATCGATTCTCCAGTAGTGTTACGTCAGGTAATGACAAGAAAAATCAAAGTTGTTACTGGAGTGGAAGAGAATAATTGAAAGTAGTTGTCAAACAATATTTAGTAGTAACAAAATAATTGGAAAGTTAGCAGTGTAAATGTCACTTGAGACTAAAAGGATGGACGTGTCCATAGGATGAACAGTCACAGTCGGCTGTCGGAAAGGAAGAATGAGAATTAGCACAGTCACAGTTGTTTTTCCATTCTCAGGTCTCTGGGGAGCTGCAGTCAACAGAAGTGCTCTCTCTTCTGTGGTCAGCACACAGGAAGCCAGAGATCACAAACAGGTAATTGGAGCTGAAGTAGATTAAAAAATTAAAGTAGATTAAAAAGCAGGTTAAAAAATCACTTTCTGTGCAAAAATTTTAAGGGGTTGTAGGAACTAAGCAATGGAAAAACAAGTAAAAACCTTTCCTGGCACTGCCTAACTTACAGGCTAGTTGCAGCTTGTCTCTTCGAGTTAAATATCTGGGCTTGTGATAAGTGCAGTCCTTGTCCCAACCCTCCATCCAGCCTAACGCTAACTGCAGTTACACCAATAGTGCTGAGGAGCAGTGGCTGTGGATCAGAACCCATTGTGATTTACCCTCCAAGCTTTGAGGTAAATCTTCAGAAATAACCCGTGTGACTTACAAGCTAATACCTCATTTTAAAAAGTGATTCAGGCACTTGGCTGCTGTTCTCCCATTGAATTAATTTCCTTTCCCTTTTTGGCAGATAACAGGTCTTTCCTATTTGTGCAGTTTGACTGTTGCCTTCTTTTCAGCTAACTGGTTTTGCAGAGTGTTTTCCACAAAGAAGAGAGGAATGTGTAGTATTTCCAGGGGCAGGAGCGCCAGCCTTTGGTGTTAGGAGATGGTTGGTTGTCTGCCAGAAACGCTGATGTCTTTTCTGCAATTCATACTGCTTAGATTCCCCAGCTGGTACAAGTGCCTCTGATGTCGGTTGATCTACACAAGCAGAGACCAATTCAGGTAATTTATTATGATATTAACACAATGTGCATATATTCATAACTGTAAATGCAGTTACTCTTTTCCCTTACTGTTTGTTTTTTGTTTTTGATCACTGAAGCTTGTGGAAGTTCAGACAGGCTGCTGAATGTGAGAGACTGTTTTAAGCTGAGGTGAGTCTACGATTCCAAGATTGAATAACTGATGATTTAGCTGGATATTAGAGCCAATGTGTCTGTGCTCTTTCAGAAGCTGTTGGAACTGTGGGAAAATCCTTTTGTGCTTACTGAATGTAACTAGACCAATAAATGTTCACCTGCTATCAGAGCTTCTTCAACCTGTTCATGTGAAGATCTAGTTAACTAGAATTAATGGTACCGTGTGAGCTGTACAGCTTATTTCTGGAAGTATTGAGTTATTAAAAATAGAACAATTTTCTAAGGAAGTGGGAGTAGAAGTGTCATTAGGAGAGGCTGCGGTAGAGGACGGAAAGGCAAATGGACCTTCTGTTCAGAGTGTGAATGTGCTCTTTGAGATTGGATGGATTGGTTAGTATGTGGCTTGGGAGGTTTTATACAAGAATGCAACATATGCTGCATGTTGGCATTATGTTTGTTATGTGAAAATATTTTTTTTCCAGCTGAGGGTGTTCTGATTGTTTTCCTGCTGCTTTGCTCTGAGAATGTTTGACAAGAAATTGCCCCACCACCCAGACTGTCCCTGAGCAGCCATTAGTAAGCACATGGCTGTCTGGCATCTGCTCAGCTGCTCATCCCTATTTAGAGCCCCCGATGAATATTGCAGCACAGAGTGGCTGTTACTTCCAGTATCTGTGAATCACCTTTCCAAGTCTCCAGTGATTTTTCTAAGAAACCTAAGAGGAGGGGAAATTGTGTGTTTAACTGCTGGCGGCAGACTGGTGGAACCGAGGTGCCCAGGAATTGATTTTTAAAGCTGGTCCCTGGTCTCACCAAAAATAAAACCTCACAAAGTGAGAGCAGTGCTTGCAGTGAGGTTCTCCGCCAGAATGCTGTGCCACAACAAGCCTTTTCCGACGGCTGTCCCCATGCCTTATTTTCTTTTACTCGGGAGAACTGTTACCATGATTTTCACATTCTGCAATGACTGGTCCATGCAAGCCCAGTCTAACGCCCCTTCCCTTCTGAGTGTTCTTGCTCCATCCCCGCGTTACTGCTTTCTTTTTCCCATAGCCTGTGTTCTGCCTCTGGTGGTTCCCTGCTTTTACCACTGCTGTTTTTATGGCCAAGACTAACGCTTTCTAGAAATGTATTTTTTCTTTTTAACTATATCTTGTTTTTTTTCTGACTGGTGTCACATCTGCGCCTTGACAATTTGTTTTTCCCTCGTTAGAGTAGCGTGAGTCTGGGTTTCTTTTTCCCGTTTCTTTCCTTTTTTTGCCACCCTTCTTCTACGCGGGGTTTACACTGTTAGGGTTAACCGAGCGTGCACCCTGGAGCGTGGGGGCAGAGGTTGTCTATCTCGGGCTTCTCGTACGCACTGCTTGCGGCACCCAGACTTCCTGTACTTCGGACTTCGCACACCGAGCTCTGAGGGCCGCTCCTTCAATAGCGTTGCTCCGAACGGGGCTTGCACGCCTGCACGCCGCAGGGAGCGCGGGCCGGGCCGGACGGGAGCCGCCCTAAGGGCTGCGCCTCGCTGGCAGCGCGGTGCATGGCAGAGGGCCGCTGCGGCTGACGTGTCGGACCTCCGACGGCCGCGGCTCGTCTGCTGCGTGCTAAGGAGCGGCGCCGCCCCACCTGCCGGCCTGACCCACCGCAGCCGGGCCGCTCCGGGGAACTCCGCGCGGGGGAGGCGGAGGATCTCCGGAGAATCTCTGAGCCCCGCGCCCCGCCCCCGGGCGCCGCTCTGGGCGGCTCTTTTAGCGCGACCCCGGGGGCTGCGGCTCCGCCAGGCGCGGAGCGACCGCCCCTCCCCTGCCCTCTCCCACCCCGTCCCTCGCCCCTTCCTGCTCTCTCGGAGGGCGCGGCCGGGTGAGTCAGCGCCGCGGGTGGGGGCTCCGGGGCGGGGAGCTCCCGCCCGACCCTACAAAACCCCTCCCGCGCGGCCACCGGCCCCAGCCGCCGCCGGAGCCGCCGCCAGAGCCGCCTCGCCCACCCCGGCCAGGTGAGCCCCGGGGCTGCCAGCGCGGCACGGAACGGGGCCGGGCCGGAGGGAGGGAGCCGGGGTACGGCGGCTGCCGCGGGGGGAGCGGAGCGGGTGCTGCCCGGCAGCGGAGCGGAGCGGGGCGGTGGTTGGGTGCGGTCGCCCCGCTCCTCTTCCTCCGCCTTCGCTCGCTCGCCCGCCGTTGTCCCGTGTGCGGCTTCGCGCGGCGGAGCTGAGCCGGGAGCTCCGTGCGCCCCGCGCCGCGGCTGGGGGTGCGGCAGCGCCCGGGTCCCGTACGTCGTCGGGCTTCCCCAAAAGCCTTCCTGCGAAGGCACGTAACGGTTCGGCAGAAGTAGCGGTGGGGCCGTAAATTCGCTTTCCACCCCGAAGCTTCTCCTGCCGTTTAAAGCCAGCGGCGTTCGTGCGAGGCTGCGGCGAAGGCGGCGGGATGCGCTCGGCCTCGGGCAGCCGCCCTTGCCTGCCCCGGACGCTGCCGGCGCCCCGCAGCCCTTGCACGGGGCGGGGCCGGGCTCCTCGGGCTGCCCCCGGGTTCCCCCCGCCCACGACGGCAGCGCCCGGCTCGGGCGTGGCGCTCTGGGCCGCGGCGGAGGTTCTTCTAGGGGCTGCTGCCCGTCTGGGTCAGGCCTGGCGCGATTCCTCCTGCCTGAGCCGGAGGGCAGAGGGACGGAGACTTTTATTTCAGCCGCAGGAAAAGCGAAACGCTCTCAGGGTGGCGTTCTTACTCATAGTGGGCTTAGTTCCTTTTACCTTAGCTGTTCGGATGTTGGTGTTCAAATGCTGTGTCTGCATAGCGGTACATTGACCCTGGTGTGCAAATGGAGAGTTAAAGGATCTTTCAGGTCCTCTGTGCCGCTGGGTGATCCCTCTGCGCTCCTTCTGTAGCAGCTGCCTGTGCTAAGCAGTCCCAGTGTGTGTGGTTTGCATTACCATGGAATGGTTTCCACTGGCAGGAAAACTCTTCCCGTTAAATGTAGAAAATTTAATAACTTGAATTCAGTGAATTAAAGGCCCTTATTTTTGTGTGTGCATGGCATCTTCTTGGACTGGGACATCTCCTGGGCTGTTAGTAGGATGAGAGCAGTTCAAGAAGGTGTGCAACGGTGTGGTTGAATGGTTTTCTGGATCTTTTCCTTTAAGCCTAGTTTTTCTCTGAGTGGTGACTGACTTTGGATGTCCTGCTAAACCTTACAGCACGCCCTGCAGGGGGAGGACCTGGCCATTTGTACCAGCAGTCAGCAGTATGCAGTGAATGGTTTTGAGTCCTTAATTCATTTACACTGAGGCATTGCAGCTCCTCCCTGTTGCATCTCCTCTGTTGCCAGACTTCGCCCTGGTTTGAGACCTGACACAAATATGCTCTGAGTTCTAGTTTCCATTCTCTCATTCTGGGGATGCCGTTTCCTTGGCTCATGATTTGGGAACACCCTTTGCCCAGTTTCTGACTTGAAGGGTGGATTAAATTCTTAAAATGGTAGCTCTGCTTATTGAGCAATATTGATTGTGCATACCTGGCATGGCTTTCCTGCATGAATCATGGTGGGTGTTGTGCTTTATTTTTTCTCCCCTAACTTTGTGTACCTGAGCTGTCCCTGGGAATCAAGATACAGAGCTGCTTCTATGTATGCTCTTCTGTCGCCAAACAGCTGAGGGGATGAGGCACTGCGTGTAGGCCAGCCACAATGTAAGAGTAGCTTTGGAAGTCAGAGATTGCTGGCAGTGGTGACGGGGCTCAACGCAGGTAATCTCCCTTAGTAGAATAATATTGTGCTTTAGAACTGATAGTTTGTATTTAGGAGTAAAACCAATTGCAGAAGCTTGCCTGAAGGTATTGAAGTGTTAGCTTAGGAGGGTAGGTGTTGGTCGTTTCCAAGTAAGGAAGAACAAGTTAGTGCACGTATTTTCTGTTTACATGCTCAAACCCAGCCAGAACTTGTCCAAACAGCATCAGAATCAGTTCTCAAATATGACGGCGTTACAAAGCAGGGTGTGACAAGACGTGCATTTGTTCTGAGTAAAGCTCTGCAGTTTCTTGCAGAAATGCGGGTTTCCTTTTGCCAACATGCTTCTGCGGAGCAGGCGGTTGCTATAGCATTGTTGTGTGCTGATGGCACAAACCTCCCAGCTCCAGCCCTACGTGAGGGTGTGATCGTTCTGTTCTTGGAAGCTGTTCAAGTGCTTTGTTCCAGCAAGCCCGATTCAATGTGGTTTCTAATTGACTTAAAAATAGGAGTCTTGCGAAAAGCTTTGAGAAAGATTACACTGCAATCACTTTGCTTGTTTTCACTGGTGGTTTCCAGTTCTTTGTAACAAGGAAGGCTGAAGGACCGGAATTGCTCCTCTCTGGTACTGGCTGTAAAGCTGTTAGAGTACAAAGTTCTCATTGTTAGGCACTTCATTTTATTAACATAGACATGAAGAATTTCACAGTGCAGGAATGTGTTGTCCACCTCCAACCAGTGTCATTGTGCCAACAGCAGGTAGCAGCTTCTTGCCCTTTCTGCTGCCTGTCTTAAAAAGGCCGTGCTGGAGTTTTGCTCCAAAGAGGATTTATTTATTTAATTTAGTGGATTATTTATTTTATTGAAGGAAATTGATGTTTACTGTGCTTTGCATTTCTCATTTTCTTCCCTTGGGATCTTACTTTCCCTTGAAATAGATTTGGTGTTTGTTACTCACGTAGGTTATGACAGAAGATAGCAGGTTTTCTTGCTGTATTTTAAGCAAGGAAATGCGCAATTACTGCGTTTATGCTAAAAAAGAAACCGAAAAACCAAAACAAAAATAACCCCATCAAAATACGTTACTGCACTTTATTTCTGAAATCCAGAATTTCTCTGCTTTTTCCTCGTAGAAGACTTCATGAAAAAAAAGGATTAATAGGTGTTTAAACAAAGAAAAAGTCTTGCTCTGGAGTCTTTACCAGGTCTCTGTTATTTGGAAAATATTTCCAACCTCTTACTGTGCTCTGAGCTCCTGGGTTCAGATCCTGTTGATGAGTGGAAGGGAGTGGGGAGACTGATGTGCATGGAAATGAAGGGAAGAGCGCTCCGTGTGGCCGAGAATAATACCATTTTTATTCCAGGCCCAGTTATCAGTTAGTTAAACGTCTCTGATCTTGAGATCTCCTGTCCTGTCTCCTATCCAGCCAGCTCTTTTCCCTGTTTGATAATGCTGTCTGTACAGATGGCTGAGTTCTTGAAGAGCAAGCTCTGGTTTTGAAAGACCTGGTAACGTTTGCTGTAGTTGCCAACCTGGTTGACTAGCTGGAAATACGATGGGCAATCTCTCTCCTGTCAGTGGAAGAATTTGTGAGCTGAGTTTTGGGTCTACAGTAAGTCACTTACACATTGCCTTTGGCTTCTAATCTTTGGGAAAGAGAGTCCATTTCAGCAAAACTGCTTTACAGCACTGGTGAACTGACCAGAAAGCAGAGCTGAAAAAAACTGTGGTGTTGTAAAGCACAGTTATCAAATTGATGTTTATTCTTGCAGTGTGAATAATTTGTTTCAGGGTGATTTTTTTTTCCCCTAATTTTCTTTGCATGTCTTAGCAAGATACCATGTGGTTTAGGGAGGTGGACAAGTGATATTATTTTATGTTGCAAGGCGTTACTCTAGCTGTCAGAGTCTGTTACCTGCTGTCTAATGATCGTGTTGCCAATGGGTGTTTGCAGTCTTGTCCCAGTCAGGACAAAAGCCTCTCACTTGCATTATTAATGGCACTGTGGCTTGGAAACCCTTAAATCAGCAGTTTTGCTTGCAATTAGCAGATTGGATTGTATTGGTTTCAGTGGTGCAGTATTTCAGGGCTGTATAGCCTGGACTGTAACTGTAAGTATGTTTATGTCTGTAAATATGTTTATGTCTGCTTGTTTCTCTCCTCCAGCGTTCTGTCAAGATGTCTACTGTCCATGAAATTTTAAGCAAGCTCAGCCTGGAAGGAGATGTAAGTATTATTATTCAAACCAGAAAAGTTTGCTTGCCTTAAATGCCATATATTTTCTTGCTTTACAGGATTTTCTTCCAGCAGTTGTGCTGAGCTGTACAATTTTCAGCATTCCACACATTTCTTCTACTTAATCTTATCTTGACTAAAAACTTAGTTAGCAATGGTCTGCTTTCAGCCATAAAGCTGCTGTAAACCACAGGGAAGTTGTGTGAGGTGACGAGATCTAATGACAGCTCAACCAACTGACCAGCAGCATGAGCAATCTTCATGTGCTAGAGGCCGTATGGAGACCAGAGAGCAAACTGGCTGCCTAGTTTGGTCGTTCATTTTTTGTTGTTGCAGAGCTTTCAAAATCCTGGTGTTGGTTGGGTATTTTCCACCACATCTACACTTACTTGGTAGTTTCATCAAAATACAGGACAGCCACACTTTGATTTCTTGTACTGCAACATTGATGGGAAAGTTGCCGTTGCAGTGTGAAGATATTGTGTCATCACTCTGTGGTTCTGCAGTTGATACTGAAGAGGAAGTGAATCTCATCTATGCATCATTTCATTGGCTGCTTGCAAGCTTACTGTAATTGTGATTTTTATAACCAGCAAATGCAGACCTGAACATGGTACAGGCAAACTTTTTGGCTGTTTTTGCTACTCGTGAAGTGAGTTACTTGTGAAATAAGTTGTATTTGATCTCTGAGAAGGCGCTGTTGAAAAGAACTGAGTACTGCACTGTGGGTAAGTAGCAAAGCTGATTTTGTACAGCAAAAGCAGTTAACTTCAGATTTCTTGTCAATTTCCATTTAAATGGGGAGTTTCTTTTAGAATAATATTTTAGCAGTCGAATATTAGCAGTAGATCTGTTTCTTCTGTGATACAAATCAATAATGGCAGAAGTCAAACTTGAGTACTGCTGGATCAGCATTTTCATCAGATTTTACCATAGAGTCTAAGAGATACTGGGGGGTGTTTGTTCTGGAGGGCCTCAGTTAGAAGCCAGAGCTGAGTAGCTAGTCCATATAAATGTTCTGCCCAGTTCCCCTAAGCAATGATGCAGCTTATTAACTGATGTTAAATGCAAACATTCAGCCACTACTTTTCTCTTAACAGTTTTTTAACCTTGATGGTAAAGGATGGTCACAGCTGAACCCTGTATTGCATGTTAAGGGATCTGTACATTCTGCATCATTGGTCTAGCAACTGATCTGTTTAGGACCAAAAAACTGCATTCACCATCTGGCTTGGGCTGTCTTCTCTTTCCTAATACGGGAAGGAAGGGGTTGAGCTGAAGTCAAGCAGCGTGTGCCATTTCTGCTTCTGTCTGCAGCAGAGACTAGAGAAATTAGGTGGCAAAGATCTCCCCAGCGCGTCTCATCATGTGCTCTCTGCACTGGAAATTGGAAGCCTCTGTTTTTAGTCATGACTTTATAGGTTACTTGCCTGATGATGGCAGGCAACTCAATTTTCAAATGTAACTGATGGTTTGTTTGAAGGCAAAGAGCTCTTGAGATATAAATGTCTTGAGAAGTTCTTGTTTTGTTTTGTTTTTAAAGAAGAAATTAAACCTTATAAGCTTTCCTGTTAGTGATACATGTCACCTGATGTTCCTTTCTTCCCAATATGGTTCAGTTCCTCAATCTTGGAGCAAGTGAACCAGTTGTAGGACCTGTGAAACACAATAAATATGTGTGGAGAGAACAATCTTTCTCTGCTGTAATCTTGCCCAAACTGCCGGTGTGTTTACACAACTTTCAGTGCCACATCCTGGAAATGTTTGTACTGAACCAAATGCAAAGTCAGTTGGAAAAACTCCCTTGAAATCATACAGTGGCAGACCACAGTGTCTGGAGTGGCTGTTTTTCATAGGAAGAATAATAATCCTGATAAGACTTTTCCCTATTCCACTGACATACACAAGAGTCAATAAACATCACTTCACAGAGTCACACATCTTTACGGATGCTGAATTTAGAGATGATCCATTTGCTGGTGGAGCAGCCAGCAGAAGGTTTCTGCCTTACCTGTACATATGGACATGGCACTTGCTGGGTCTTTTGATCACTGCCAGGGGGTCTGAATCTACCTGGTTACATACGTGTGGAGGGACACACGGTGGCTCTGACCGGCCTCCAGATGGCTCTCAAACAGCAGATAAGCTGCTGTGTGTTTTTTCCATGTGTGATATGGTCTCACAGTCCAGCCTTTGTCCAAATGACTCAGAACAAGTGGAATAAAGACATCCGACTCTGCTGAGCTCACCGGGTGGCATATATCAGGTTATCCAGCAGTGGTTAAACAGAAGTGCCACGTGGTCGTGGTGTACTGATGGGCCTTGGAATCTTTCAGGCACCCAGATTTCTCTGAGGCAAGAAGGTGCAGTGCCTGCTGCCGGAGGGATCTGTTCCAGGTGGTGTGACCTCTACAGGACAGCATCAAATGTACAAACAAACAAAAAAACCACCTCTTAGATTTCTTAGTTAAAACTTGTCCTCTTTCTAATAATTTGGGTGTAAAAAGGTCCTCCAGATGTACTAAGATAACTTAGTACTGTTTATGAACCCTGTTTCTGTTGCTTTTAGGGACTGAAACAAATGTTTCCAGGGATCTTTACCAAAAAGCTTAGTCATTCATTCACGAGGGAAATAGCTATGGCAATTTCAGATGTTAGTCACTATGTATCTCTGCTGCAGTTTTAAGTGTCTAAGTTGGACTCACTGTGTTTCTCAGCTGCTTATACCAACGTCTGAGGTTTAGGTTAACCTGCCCATGGAAGGTGATGTGAGCTAATATTGATACTTGCAGCAAAGCAGCTGAGATGATTTCAACTTCTGTTCTACTGATCTCCTGTTTGAAGCTATAATCCTCAGGAAAAGTAATCAGGAACAGCTGATACAATCTGGTAACTTCTAGAGCATTCCAGCTGTTTGCTTGGTACCTAAATGTCCTCATTTTCTTAGCGGTGGTAATTTGAAATGTCATTCAGTTTTGTTAGCCTCATGATGGTTAAACCAAGTCATCTGAGGCATGGACTTTGAGAAGGAGATGGTAAGTAGCTTGTGCTTTATAGAAGTATAGGCTCAAAAAGATTTGGTCTTGCATTTAGAATCTGTGAGACAGAGCATGAAACTTGTTCTGCCTTGTTAATTTTCATCTTCTGTCTCCCCCGTCTTTTTTTTATTTAATCTTTACTTTGTGTAACTGTGGCCTGAAATGTGAAGTAAAAAGCTGGCTTCAAATCTTAAATATTTCAGACTTAATGCAACAGATGTTTAAACTTTTGTTGAATTAGCTTTTGCTTATCAATTTCCTTCTACTCTAGCCTGAAAGCACCAAATCTGGGAAAATAAAGATTTAGTGAATAATTTTTGAATGTCAGATTGTTGCTGTATGGCACCAGTTTGTACGTATTCTTTTTTAAAATAAGCATGTCTCTGAATGGACTTAGGGACAGTACACCTCTGGAGAGCAGAGAGAGCAGAGTTTGCTAGCAGAATTCTGTCTTCATGAATACCCAACAGTAATTCTTGCATTTAAGAATTTGAGTAAATAACAGTCAGCTGCATATATTAACTGCAGCAAGAACAGATTGCATTTGCATAATTTAACTTTGGGACTTCTTCTTCCTTTATTTCATTTATTTATTTATTTATTTTTCCCTTAGCATTCTCTCCCTCCAAGTGCATATGCCACAGTTAAGGCTTACTCAAACTTTGATGCTGACCGGGATGCTGCAGCCCTGGAAACAGCCATCAAGACCAAAGGTGAGGAACATGGGCTGTGGTTTTGACCCTGTTTTTAAAGTTAGAACACTGGCATGCAAATAAAAAGTACAGTGTCTCACAACCGCCGTGTTAATATCCTTAATCTGGCCACCTGTTTTAGGAGATTTAGGATTTCTCTGACCTCACATAAGCGTGACAGAGCTAGATTGAACTGCGTAAATCCGTGCTTTAGAATATGTTTTAAAAGTCTGTGCCCAAAAGTTGTTCAGACTGTTGCTAAAAATGCCCACTTTTTTACTCTCGATTTGTCAGCACTTCCAATTCCAATATTTTTTTTTCCTCTGGAAATGAAGTGGCAGCACTTTGAGACAAAGCTCTGAACAACTGATTTCTAAGGGATTATTGGATTGGACATTTCTCCTTCCTTACAGCTTCCCAAGCAGCTGAACAGGGGTGGTTTGAAGTACACCTTGTGTTACTGTAGAGGTCAAAGTCCTAGAAACAGAATCCAGTTTCTGAGATGATATGGTAGTATTCCAGGAGCAGGGCAATGTGGGAGTTCCCCACTTCACAGAACCAGGTAGGCTGGCATCTCCTTGTCTGTGCCAGCATCCACTGATTGGGGGGGAGACCAGGATGGAGCGGATGAGATGCAGTCCCATGGAAAGCAGGAGCACAGGGAATATCAACTGCAGCTCCCGAGCAGTGGAACCTTGTTGGTGCTCCTAGGGCAGTGACTCTTGATCCTCATCCTGCAGAAGGGATGTGCCAGGCTTTCCAGACTTTCTCCAGGCCAGAGGAGCAACGGCTGGGCCCAGCTGGACCTGCCAAGTCTGTTGCCTACATTTCAGGAGACGGAGAAATTTAAAAGCCAAACAGTTTCTCATCAGGAAGAAATGCCAAGTCAGTGCCAACAAAGCACATGTCTGACTTGCTACAAAATGTGAAATTGCCCCTCCCTAACAAGCGTGAGGCTTCCTCTCACAGGATTTCTTTTATTTAACTGGAAACATCTCTTGCATACTCATTGAAGTAGGCTAAGTAGTGGCTTTTAATCATTTTACGGTCTGTTTTAAAAAGTCCTCTTATAAGAGAGGAGTAAAGCTTATTGTGTTTGACAGAAAATGCTTTGTGAATATGTGGACTTTTGTCAAGATTCAGTGTTTTTTAAAGTGAGCAACAATGTCCATTCTTGTTACTCATTGATAGAAATGCACTGATGAAATCCACCCTGAAACTTCCAGAGATTTTAGTGAGCAGCAAAGAAAAATGTTTGAGCAGCTCAACTGCTTCACCCCGCCTCAGCAGATGTGAGTCAGCATCCTGTCCATGCAGCATGATTCCCAAGTGTGCAGGGCAAGCACTCATTTTCCATGAAATGCCAGAGCAATGCATTAGCTCATGTTTCCATCCTCAAAGCATTTGAATTAGAAACTTGAATGTAGTCATTTGTGGGTCTGTCACAATTGTTGTAAGAATTGAAAATGTCATTTAGTAGTTTTGAATGCAAAGTATGGTTTAAATTTAAAACTCATTAAAACGCCTAAGAGATTGCTCTGTGCTGTAGCTCTCTCCAGGGCTGAAAAGCTGTGTGTGTATGCATGGCTGTTCCTGGACTGGGAGAGTTTGCTTTCTTTTACAAAAGAAAAACACTTTAAAACACACTGGCTGTAGATTATGGCTGAAATGTACAGTCAGCATGTTTTCAAACCAGAATTTCTAACTGAGACATGATGATTTCCAGAGCTTTGTCGTTTCAGGCTGAGCTTCTGTAAGAGCACAGATGTAGGCCTGCCTCAATAGGAGCTAAGGTCATGGAGTACAGCATTTCATCATGAAAAATGTGGGCAAGAGGGAGAAATAAGTCTGAATATTTTGTACTTGACCCCTTGTTCCATATTCTGTAACTAGTGGCTAAAAGGCTTGTTGTATGCAGGTCACTCTGAAAGTAATGCCTCCTATTTATTTCCATGGGAATTGGAACAAAGGGCACAACAACAGTATTTGATATAACAAACTCAACTACAGAACACTCTTTTTCAGCTTTGTCACCACTATTAGTTGTGCATTTTTGCCAGCAATGAGCAAGAGCCCGCATGCTGCACTTGTAAATATCTGTATGGCCACCTGAAGTGTGGCTTGTCTCTCGTGTCTCAGTACCACTGCTGAAACACACCACCCACTGCCTCACTGTGCTCACATCCACTGCTGGGTCTCTGTACACATTCAGCAAGTGTCAGTGAATGCCAATGGGTGCTATTTTTTCCCTACACGGAGGATTTCAGTTCCACACCTTTGCTTCATCTGCACTTCCATGTCAGACACCATTCTGTCAGCCTGCCCCTCTGTTGCATGGCAGCAAAATGGCATATTGGTGGGAAGGTTCAGCCCCTACTGCCATACCACCAGCATCCACCTCTCATGTCATGAGTCAACATAATAAAGTAGGAGGGCTGCTCTGAAAGAAATGCCTCCTATATCTGCTGTGGTTGCTTCTGGTACTAAGGAATATAAGTGTAGATGGGTTCTGGAGGGGATCTGAGACCTGCCAGTTGCTGCTGATCCATTCCTTACCGTCTGGTTTCTGTTGAAAATATTCATTTATACAAATGTAAAAGAAGCTATTTGTTGTGTTTGTTGTAGTAAATACAGAGATCCAAGTCAAAACTCTGGGCTTAATAGGACATCCATGTCAGAACCACCTGTTTTCTTCAAAGTCTGGCATGCAATTCACTGTGTAAAAATAAGGACAAAAAAGCTCAGTTCCTTCCAGTATCCAAAAAAAAAAACCAAAAAAAAAAAAAAAAAAAACCCCAAAAAAAGCAACCCACAACAAACATTCCTGTTACATTCTGAGTCAACATAGTGCACTGTTTTATTTTCTCATTTTTATATTTGGAATGTTAGTTAAGTGACTTGAGGTGAATTAGAAAACGTAGCTGCTTTATTAAGAAGCCTTAACTAAAAACACTCAGATGAAAGGCTTTAATGAGTTTGCATTTGTGTCAGTTTTAAAGCGTCTGTTCTCGAGCAAGTTTCTTTGCAGAGTGTTGACTGAGAACAAGTGAAGCAGGAAACAGAAGCAGTGAAGCAGGTCATGGATGAGACTTTGTTGATGCCTGTGCACGTAAAGATCTTCATTGCACTGAAAATTTGGGCTGCTTTCAAGGCCAGGATGTTACACATACCAACTAATAATACCAGGGCAGTTGAGCTCTGCTCCAGACTGCACGTATGCTGTGTTTTGAGTGTCAGAGAACACGGTAATCCAAAGAGAAGAGATCTGCTTTCATTCTTTATCTTATGTCTTTGTAGGTGTGGATGAAGTTACCATCATCAACATCCTGACAAACCGCAGCAATGAACAGAGGCAGGATATTGCCTTTGCCTATCAGAGGAGAACCAAAAAGGTAGCAAAATACGCAGAAATAACAGTTATTTAATATTTTTCTTGTGGGTAGTTAGACTTTCAGGCCTTGTACATCTCACAATTAACTGTGAACAAATGAGATCATATTATTGGGCTTACTGTTTCACTGGAAGCAAAGATGCATTTACTTTGTTCGAATCTGTTGAAGATTTCCTAGCAGTTGCAGAGATCACGATGGGTGACAAATGAGCCAGCTAGCCACCAGGCATGTGAGTGAAAAGCCAATCTCAGGGAATGTCTCTATTTGAAGGCAGAAGTGGAGAGGCTTGGAAGCATAGTTACTCATTTGTTTATTGCATGGCAACTTTGCATAAGGAAAACATTCTGTTCACATGGGTAGTTTAAATGAGAAAGGATTGCAGCCAGTTGTGCTGAAGTTCCATAGGCATTAAACTAAGTGATATACTGAGCTGAACTTGTCAGAAATATATGCACTCATCTGTTGATGGAAAGAGATCTCTAAAATGTTTGCAGCAGTCTGCATAATAAGTCTTTTTGTCTGGAAGGCAAGAGATGTTCTCTTGACTTTTGAAGTTGAGAGTCTTACTATAATTTAAGTTTTACGCCCACATAGAAGAAGAAATTTGTGTAGAATTGGGTTAAGATGAATGTATCTCTTCCAGGTTTGCCAGACCCCAAACGGTAGTCCTCCAATAGCAGCCCAGAATGCACATCCAAATGTAAATCTAGAGTTAACGTTTGGAAATTCACCAGCTTTATGCATGGCTGATACAGGCACATACATGCAGGAGCACGTACAGTTGGACATATGCATGTGTTTCCTGTCTGCACCCTGACTGTCACTCTCTTGTGAGCACTGGGGGCATTTCCCATGTAGGCTGGACGTTAGTAATGAAGTGTGTCACTCAAAGCTCTGTTAAATGTTTTGCATGACCGCAGAAATGTACAATCAAGAAAATATACAGCTTCTTTCATCTAAGTGTTATCTCTTCTTTTACCTTTTCTTCTGCGCTGCAACCCAAGAGCAAACTGAATTTATCAAGTATAACAAGTGCCAAAGGATAAGCAAGTACAAAAAGAATGGAAATGTGCATTAGAAATCTCTCGGTGAAATAAGCAATTGCATGATAAGAGAGGAGGAAATGAAATACAAAAAGACATATCTTGAACTAATATGTATGTTTCAGGGCAAGTGTCTCATGGATTTCTTTGGCAGTGTGTTGTACTCGGCTGCTCATTTTGCTCAATATAGCTGCTTGTTTTGTGTATTGTTGAAATAGTTCATTATAATAAAAAGCCACAGATTTACATCTCTTTACATTCCTGTGAGTTGAGCTAGGTTTAATGGGAACTACTGATAATCTTGAGGAACGTTTTGATTTGTGAAGTCCTTCCCTATTACCAACATCAATGGAACTATCACTGACTACTGGGGAGTCTGCATTTGTGTCTCACCAAAACTTTGTGTGCGTGGAACTTTGGATCCAAATTTGGAACAGTATACTAGAATATCTGTTGGACTAAAGTAGACAGATGTCCCGAGCTCACTATCTCGGTCAGTCAGCATAGTAAGCACATAGAGTGTTAGCATACACTAACATTCTGGATGGAGTTGGTGGCTTTGGAAGCAAGTTAAATGCCCTGGCTGTTTATCTCACTGGTATAAACGTATCTGCAGTTTAGCTGAGGTCACTTTCTCTTGCAGTTAGCTGCTGTCCCCACCCTCACCAATTGTTCACATGAAAAGCAGCATCTCCTAACTTATGGGACAGTATTAAACTCAGGAACGATATGGGCCTGTGTGGACCCTGAACTTGATTCCAGGGATTTGAACTTTGGAACTGCACTATAATGAAGCTGGTGCTAGCTTTATTCAAACTACATATGAACTCGTAAAAGATGAAATGCCACTGACTTTATTTGCTGCAGATTTGCATGCATTCTATGAAGCAAACATGCCTGTTGCTTCCTACAGGACTGACAGTTCACAGTAGACTCAGGATACACAATCCTGGTTGTATTCTTGAAGTTCTTGAATTTTTCTGCTTTCAGGGATTTTTGTTGTCCTTCAGCCAGCCGTTTAGGAACTGGACCTTTACAATGGAAAAACTGTGCAGTTTTCCAACTTCTCAGCTAATGTGGGGCTGCAATAATAGGAAAAACACAAATAATATGGTGCTACAGGAAAATATGAGCATCTGATGGAGAAGCACTGACTGCAGGGAGTCAGGCTGAGATCCATCGGCGCTTATTAGATCTAATGAAGTGTCAGTGCTTCAAGACTGGAGCTGAGCCGTTCAGAGTCACTTGGATGTCTCTGCATCGTGCTCCCAGCACTCTGCCAGCCGCCGGTGAATTTCTTATTTTCAAAGGATGAGAAAATCTCCATTTGCCAGGCTTCTTTCTTAGACTTTCACAAAACAAAAGCTCTTTGTGTTCCTCTTCCTTGTCAGTTGTGTAAGAAACACTGTGCAGACTTGGAGACTTGAAGTGCTACAGGCTAAATTTTCAGGAGATCAGAAGTGAGCTTTAATTTTCTTCTTCCATCTTGCCTCCTTTATTTTACAGGAACTTTCTGCAGCACTTAAGTCTGCTCTGTCAGGTCATTTAGAGGCAGTGATCTTGGGCTTGCTGAAGACACCATCACAGTATGATGCCTCTGAACTGAAAGCTGCCATGAAGGTAAATGAGCTTTGAAATTCAAATGTTTTTCTGGTGTGACTTTAAATGTTATTCTGGTGTCACTATGTTAAGAATGAGTCTGGCCTTTGTATCCAAGGCCGCAGTTTTCAAGTATGTCCACTGTTAGTGTTTTGTTTGTTTGTTTGTTTTTGTAGCACAGTTCTCATATCCATCTGCACAGCATACAGCATCCGAGTGTGAAATAAAATAGATTCTGGAACCGTGTGGTTTTTGAAATGGTAATTAAATCCTCTTTTTAGGGAAGAAGTACAGTCAGGAATAATTGATCGGCTGCTATGGCTGGTTGCTGCCCTCAGTACTGCCCTTAAAAATAACATACAGGTTTGTAGTACAAAATGGCCTAAGAAAGAAACTGTTTGCTGCAACTCTTAAATCCTTGGCATTTGTAGACTGAAAAAGTCGTTCCCGCTTACTGGGTCATTTTGCTGATTTGGACAGAACATCCTGTACCAGATCTGCCTCTGCAAAGAATACGAGGAGGAGGAGAATGTGATAATGAGATATCAAAGCAATCTTGGAGAAACTGCACAGCAGTGACTGAACTTGCTGAGTTCAGACCCCTACGATCACAGGCAGGCGTGGAATAAATGGCTAGTTTAGAAACAGCTGCTCTGCTGAAAGAAGACTTGGAGCCGTGCTTATGCCAGTGCTTCTACTTTTCTAAGCACGTGTATGTTTGGGAGTTTGTACTTATAATCAGCCCTTACATTTCAGCTTCTTTATTAGGTTGATTATTGATTGATTGATTGATAACTAAAAACAAGCATTGAAGTACATCTGCTGGCACTTGTGACAAGACAAAGAGCGGATGGACTCATTCGTCCAATCAATGAAAAATGAGTAGAAAAAATAAAATGCCAGTACTGAGATGGTAATCCTGTAATTGGAGGCCAAATCCATTCCTCAGCAATCAGGTGCTGCCCTCTTCTGGTTTCAATGTGCACTATCCATAATTAGCTGCAAATCTGATTTTTTTCCTTTTTTTTCTATTTGCAGTTATTTTACATTTCAAATGTCTAGGATGGCCATATACTTATACAGTGTATCTGCTGCATTTACAACCTGTATCCTGAGCTATTACCTTATTGTAGCCATAGGTATTATATTCTCTTGGTTCATCAGATATTCTCATCTCCCAAGCACTCAGTCTGAGCTTAAGTTTATCTTGATACTGTTCTTAAATTACAGCTATGACATGAAAACCAAAGTTGGGTAAAGACAGGCCATCACTGAAGAGTTAATTATTTTTCTGGAACATATGCTTACAAAATGCTTTGAAAACACATAGAAAATCTTCAGTTTCATTAGCCTTTATTTCTCCCCTAGATATTTATTAGAAGCGCTCTGTAGAAAGCCTTCCTGATTCTCTCAGCTGTGATCCATTTCTATAAAATTATTCCGCTTTAGTCCTCTAACTGTATCCAAGAAGGCAGTTTTTCTCATAATTACCTCAGCTTTCCAAACATGAAGCATGAGAAAATTTCCCAGGATGTTACCCTGCACATTTCTCTTTCAGTTCTGTGCAAACATTGCCTGTTTTTGCCAGATACCAAACACTTTGTTAAACAGAAGCTTAACAAATTCTTAACAGTAGGCATCAGAGGCTTTTTCTGCCTGCTCTTGATGCTGAAAGACAAAGGCATTGGGATTAGCATGAACAATGGTTCACTGGTAGGCAGAACAAAAACAAACTCAGTCCATTCAAAGAACAGGTTCTTCTCAAAAAACTGAAGTATCTGTCTGCCAGATGGCTTTACTAACTAGCAGCTCAGATGCACTCAGTGGTCACTGCACAGGGAAGAATCATCAACATATCCAAGTAAATCTTCTATTTTAAGTGATCTTTCAGAGGCTCCTGTCTCACTCCAGTAACAAGATGATAGCGATGCTGTTAGCAAGATACCCATATTTTATTTAAATATGTTTTTATATAAAATAACTGAGTAAGTTTAGAGCACATTGATCGAATCATGTTATTCTGGAGTACTGAATTTCCTCTAAGGTTTAACTTAGATGCTGATGCATTTATGTAGTTTGTTATTTTCTTTTAGTGCTAATACCTATATTGTTTATCAAATGGTAGTACTGCTGCTTAGCTCAAAGTACTCTGACTTCATTAAGTTGATTTTAGTCCTGCAGAAAGGTAAACAGAAATTTTATTACTATAAGATGGACCTTGGTTCCAAAGCAAAAACTGCTTTGAAATGTCATCTCAACCCATTCTGCTTATTTAATATATACATATAGATTTCATTTATGTGTATATATATATATATATATATATATATATATATGTAGGTTATCATCCCAAATACCTTTTTATTTCTTAATATCTCTAATGGTAATACAGTTACATCTGTATTTATGCATTGAGAAGTACACAGTGTGGCCAAGTGAAGAAGGGACTTGGTCTTATGGACCTTTTTCAACCTAAATGATTATGTGCTTGTATTTATTAGCTGGAAATCCAGACATGCTTAAATCTTTGTTGACTCAGAAACAAAGCTGAGACAAATGAACACGTCGTGCTCAGACTTGCATTGGTAGTAGAGGAAGCCTGTGGAGGCAGGTGGGGCAGAAAAGCAGGAAAGAACAAATTTGTTGCTGTCCATTTGCATGCTAAGAATGAACGTGGGCTGCAGTTAGTGGACCTCTCTCATTTATGGTGGTGGTGAGGTTGCTGAGTATTATGGGAGACACTCGTAAGAAACATGTTACACAGAGGTACCATCAGTTAGACTGTCAAAACTGTTAGAATAATATTTGGCTGCTAAAAATCTGGTGTTTTTCTGACACATTAAAAAGCATCTCTACAGCTACCAAAAGTGTCCCTGAATGGTTGTGAAACTGTTGGAGTTGGAGAAAGGAGAAAAGATAATGAAACGTCAGTAAAATATTTTGAGGCTGTTCAAGCATGTCTGTGCATTTCTGGCATCTAACTCACCTGTGCATATGTTCCAGGGCCTGGGGACTGATGAGGACACACTTATCGAAATCATTTGCTCACGGACAAATCAGGAGCTTTATGAAATTAATAGAGTCTATAGGGAAAGTAAGTTTATTTTGAAAGTTTTAATGCAGTTTGTTTGTACGTGAAGTTGCTTGGCTAAGTTCCCTTTAGGGTTGGTTTGACTGAGATTCTTACGCCACATCTGCTCTGTTTCTTTTATGCTGGAGCATAAGAAATGTTGTACTGGCATCTTGGATATTAATGTGTTTATATAGTTTAACCTGTTGCTTGGTAGCAAACAAATTGGAGATGACATACTGCTCACCTGATAAGTTGCATACAAATATTCTCTCGTAAGCTACAGATGTCCTGTGTGTAGGGACAGAACGGATGATGACGGACTCATGGGCTGTAGGTTCAGTTACGTAATAAGTAGGTGAAACCAGTGAAGCATGTTTATAAGTTTATTTGGGGACCTGCCATTAAAGACATGAGGTAAAACTTCACAGAAGTATATATTCTCTTTTGTAACTGTTCCAAAGCATTTTATCTGATTTCAGGTATAATTCTTAGTTGATTATAACTGGAATTGAGAGTGATGTAAGATCCACCCTCAAAAATATTCCCCTCTTTTAATATTCATTATATTTTGATATTGACTACTCTGGTCATGTTCATCATAATCAGTAGTGCAGCTGTCAGTGCCTGTTTGTTTCCCTGAGCTTCAGAACTGAGCTCACCAGAGATAGACTGAAATGGAGAAAACTGCTGGCAGTTAATGCGTGATGTTGTCCAGCAGTTCTGCTAAGGTACTGGCTGAGTCAGAAAGGACGAGCAAAATCAATGTGGTCTTAATGATGCATACTGAATAAAAATGTGTATCAGTCAGGAGAATGTTGCTGCTGCAGTTTAGATTGCTGTTGAACAGGAGACAGAAAGTGATTTTGTAGCAATGTAGCATGTGATCATTTGAAAAACAAAGATGTTGAGACACGTACTGGAATCTTACGCAGGATTCCTTTCTTTTATAATAGCGGTTTCTGTCTTTTTGCATTAAACTTGCAGTTACAATTGTCTAGTTGTAAATCCATGAATAGTGAAGGTCTAAATGCAGTGGTTGGCAAACAAGTGGCCACTGGTTCAGCTTAAAGCAATATTCCCTTCTTTTCAATATGCTCAGTTTCAATATTTTATTGTTCCACGTTTGGCAGGCAGGCTTTGATTGCCTGGTATCTCCAGTGACTAGCTGATAGCAACGTTCTTTCTTTTGTATGCAAGCATGTGTTTGTTTTCCTTCCCCTCTATATATGACCTTTATATGGTTGCTGTTTGCTGATGTCATAAAATGCAGTGATTAACTCCTGTGCTTGTAAGCAGGTGTTTGTGGGATGCTCTTAAATGCAAAATAATTGTTTGTTTTCTAGTGTACAAAACAGAACTGGAGAAGGACATTATATCAGACACATCTGGTGACTTCCGCAAGCTAATGGTTGCCCTGGCCAAGGTAGATCTCTTCATATCCCTCCACTTCTCCAAATGCCTGCCCATTGGGAGTTCTCTGCTGATTGCCAGTAAAATAATAGGATTTCTAACTCACCTTAAAATTTTCTTGTATTTTCACTTTACAAAAAATAACATAAAAACTGAAGGGCAATGTATTTTGACAGTGACACTGTTTACAGCATCTTCACATGGAGATGAAACAGGCTCATGTAGCAAATAGTGACTAATTACTGATTAGTGAAAGAAATATAATAAACTGATTGAAATCTATTAAAGTTCTTCTTAATCTTGCTATTCTCATTTAAAGGGCAAAAGGTGTGAAGATACTTCTGTGATTGATTATGAGCTGATTGACCAAGATGCTAGGGTAAGTCCTAGTAATGGCCATTAAATGTCTTAAGTTGATTAAACCTGGGGGGATATTCAGGGTGCAGATGCTGTGAAAATGAAGAGTTTATGAAAGCAGATGTATTTCAGATCTCTCTTGCATAGCAACGTGTGAGTGATATCAAGGTATCTGCTGTTTGCAGTCCTGATACCAGTTTTCATGGGACACTTACCCCTAGGATCTATACAGAGGCACTCTGGTATTCCCTGTAGGTCTTTTAGCAGAAGGAAACACGTGCCTTGTGAAGACTGATGGCAATGAAGCAGTTACAAAAGATTAAGGAAGAGGTATCTTTGAACTTAGTGGCTGCTAATGCTGTTGATTATATCTGTACCTTACTAAGAGCAGTTCTGCTGAGGTAAACAAAGCTAAATTTGGAGCAAAACCTATAAATAGAGGTAAATAGAAAAGTACTTAGTCTTAGTTACAGGGTAGATCCATAGATCCTGTCCTGAGTGATCTGCCCAAATCTGTCCTTTTGGGTGTCTCCCACTGACACAGCTCCTGTAGTGCTGTTTTTCCAGTAAAGAAATGCTCTGTGTTTGAAATGGCTTTCTGTGTAACTCGTGATTTTCATTCTTTACCCAGGAGCTCTATGATGCTGGTGTCAAGAGAAAGGGAACTGATGTTCCCAAGTGGATCAATATTATGACTGAAAGAAGTGTTCCACATCTGCAGAAAGGTACAATTTGAAAGACAGATTTACATTTTTTCTCCTGTAAGAAAATAATAGTCAAAGCGCTAACTATTTTGTTCCACGTGGCTTTCAAGTAAGTGTGAAAAGCAATCAGATCTTATTCACACACAAGTTGTTACAATTTTTTAAGTATTTGTGTACAGATCTCTTTATTTTTACACATGTGCAACCACTGTTTAATGGTGTCATGTACTCCAAGAACAAAAATGTCAGAAACCTAGAAAACAGGGCTGCATGAGACCTTTTCATTCCATCCTGGTTAAATTAGCTATATCATGTGTTCAAATCTGAACAGGGGAAAACCAACTGAAGATTTTTCATTTCAGGAAGCAAATCACTGTTGCTTTAAGAAATACTCGTGACACAACTACCACGGTATGTTGTGAGATAATGGAGTTGTGAGCTAATGGAGGTGCTCAAGGAAAACAAAAAACTGTACCATCAGCTGGGTATCTTGGGCTGTACTGAAGAGACAGTTCCCAGAAGGACTTGGACAGGTTTTTTTAACCATGTCAGCACATTTCTCTCTCTGCATTTTTTGTGTGGTTACTTTTAACCATTCCTGGTTTGGTTTTGATTTGATCTGCTTTCTTGTAACAGTGTTTGAAAGGTACAAGAGCTACAGCCCGTATGATATGTTGGAGAGCATCAAGAAGGAAGTTAAGGGAGATCTGGAGAATGCCTTCATTAATCTTGGTGAGTTACCATAAAATAAACACTATGTTTAAATAATGTCTTTTCAGTGCTCTTGCACTTGTGATGAAAATAGGCTCGGCTTCCTCTGTATTGCTAGAGGAGAAAGAAACTGGAAGGGCTGGTATTATTGGATCTGTGTATTTCAGGACGTTACAGGCATTGAGAGGTAACAAACTTTGTCCTTCTGCAAAATGTAGATCTTGCTTTCCAAATGAAAAGGAAAATGCACATGTTCTGTGATCTGTTGTTAGTTTCAGTTTTGTCCAATACAGAAGCTTAATGCTTGTTTCCCCCACATAAAAAGGTTGGAACTCTAGCTGTGCACATCAATTATTCAACATGGATAGGCTGGAAAGCAAGCAGTATGTGCGTGAGGAAAGACAGGCTGTGGAGGATACTAGAGGCTAAGAAAAAAGCTAATTTTGCTCTGAATTCTCTGAAATAGGGGTAAATGAGGGGGATAAATAAGGTGAAATAAGGTGGGGGTGACTGCTGTTGTGGATGAGACGAGAATACAGAGGAAGTTGCCAGGTTTCCCAGGACGTTCTTTAAGAGGAGAATCCATTTCAGACTAAGGAGGAAACGAGCTGTCTAAGGCTAGTGTAGAATCAAGACAGCTCAACCTTGACAGGGACACTTCTCACCTATTAGCATACAATGAATGCTTCCAGAAAAAAAGGTTGTTCATAAAAGTGAAAGATGGACTTAAGAGTGAATTGTGTGGAGGAAGGTTAGCCTTCTGAAATTACACAACAATAGAGGGAAATATTTCTCCAACTGCGAGCATTTGTGCTTCAATCATAAGCGTAGCCAACCAATTTATAAATAACAATTCAGGTAAAAACAATTCCTCTTTGCCCCTTTTTGGGGAAACTTTTGGAGAATACCTTATTTTGACAGCTTACAATGCCTTTGAAAAAGCTCCAATATTTTGTGTTCTATTCTCACGTGGGCAGGATGTTTACCCATTTATCGTATCTCTCTCTTTAGTTGAGTGCATTCAGAACAAGCAGCTATACTTTGCAGACAGACTCTATGATTCCATGAAGGTAAGAAAGACTGCTCATTCTACTCATTATCTTCTAACCATTGTTTCATCAAATTTTTATTCCTTAGGTGGTTTCGTTCATATGATGTGTAACTGCCGTGTGGATACACAGTGATGACTTCGTATTGTTCACAAGCATTCTTTAATAGCTCAACTCATAGGCTATCTATTAATATGCATCTGGTATATGGAAATACAGGGAAGAGTCATATAATAATTATCTTCATTATATCAGTTTATCAAAATTACCAAAGTTAGATGCATCTTTTGTAGGTAAACACAAGTTGATAGCAGCAAATCTGTTTACTGAAATGGAAAAATAAATAACTAAGTTTGCCTCAAAACATTTTATTGAGAAAAGGTATGAAAGAGAAATACATGATGGGCAATATATATAGGCAATAACAGAAGATGAGGACGACCTCCTGGAGAGCCAGAACTGTGGCTTGCAGTCTAAGTAGCTAGATTGGTATCTAGAAGTTAGTTGAACACTGCTAATGAGAGAGGGATGTTCATGATCAAGTTCCTATCTTTTATCTATTAAAAGTTCTAAATGTCACTGTGCTCATAGGGCAAGGGAACCCGTGACAAGGTCCTGATTAGGATTATGGTCTCCCGCTGCGAGGTTGACATGCTGAAAATTAAGAGTGAATTCAAGAGGAAATACGGAAAATCCCTCTATTACTTCATCCAGGTAAATTTTCAGCATTCTGTATATATTGATTGTATGGATCTTCCAAGTCCTTTTCTTTGCATTAATTCTCCATTAAAATTCATGTGCGGTATTTCAGAGGCTGCAGTGAGAACAGTAGGTTGTTACCATGCACAATTGAAAAAATGTTTAGCTTTGTAGTCTACCACCAGTATAATTCCTGGCAGCCATTTGACTGCCATAGGCAAGTTTTACCTTTCGGTTGATGTGTTGCAAACCAAAATTCCATTCACCTGTCTCTATCCCCAGCCCAAAAGGAAAGAATTGCTCTGGGTTTGCTGAATTAACATAGATCTTCTAAATTGTCACTTCTTTCATTCCAGTGCCTAAGGAGCAGACTTTTATTGAGAGTGATTTTTTGTGATATTGGGAAATATTAAGTGTTAGGTTATATATATGTTAGGAAATATATTAGAAGAGGCCATGCATCTGTTTAAACCTGGTCTTCTGCCCACCTTTACATCTGCATGGATGTAATTGCATCAAAACCTGGAGCCCAAATCTTTTTCTGAAGTAAGATGACAGTTTGAAATTATAGGTAAATTTTCAAAACAGTGAATGTACTGTAAAATTTTTTGTGGTGATCAGTGAGAAGGAACAGAATCAAGTCCTCCAGCTTTCCTTTGTTATCTTGCTTTTCTTTTTTGCATTAGATCTCCCTAGGGCCTTGCATATATATGTTGTAAGAACGATAATCTCAATTCACAAACAAGTAAAACTTGGTCTAGATAGTTTCCTCCAGGCTAGCATGGCTTCAGTTGTGAAGATCAGTTCATCCCCACAGGTCTAGAATATAGTGTGTATACCCTCATGTTTTGTAGCTGTTTCCTAATACGTGTTTTGCGTTTTTTCCCCTTTATAGCAAGACACAAAAGGTGATTACCAGAGGGCGCTGCTGAACCTGTGTGGTGGAGAGGACTGAAAACTGTGATGTGGGAAACAGAAACGCAGAGACATGCCTGTTCTGCTCTTCCTTTTACTGTAACCCGTGACAAAATCGAGCCGCCATGCAAACCCTGCCTCTACCCCTGCTTCACCACTGACGCAGCTCCCCAGCGCTGCCTGCACATCTCAGCAGCAGCTCTGCTTGGCTCTGCCAGAGTTCCTAACAGCGTAAAGCCAGAGAAACTAACATTCCCCAGAGATAAAGGTTAAACGTGCTAGTGGAGAATGCCTCTTTGTGTAATGTTTCTAATAAAACATAAATAAAACAGATGGATCTGTCGGACCTTTAATCTGGAAAACTGGTGATCAACTGATGCATACTTGGCTTGTGTCAACCATTGGCTTTTTTCCCTTGTCCATAATTCATTTTCTTGTCTTTGTACCCCAAAGCCTTTCCTGTTTAATAATTTTTTATTTTTTTTTAAGTGAGAAACAGCCATTCTTGTGGTGGCGTTGTTTTGTGTTTTTTTTTTTCTTTTACTCAAGTGCAACAGCAAAACTCAAGCCTCACTCATGTGTTGTGTCTGTAAAACAAGGGCTGAAGGCACTGAAATTCCATTTAAATGCTTACAGCGAGCCGTCAGTCACACGACTGAAGGAAGGAACCGTTCCGGAGCCGCCCGGCGCTGCAGCAACGGGTGCTGCTCACCCCTCTCAGGATGCAGCTTCCCGCCCTTTTTCTTCCCGCCGTGGGACCGCGTTCCCCGCGCGGCAATAGCTGGGACGGCGCCTCGCGCTGGGCGGGAGCGTTCCAGAAAGTTCTGGTCCGCCTCTGGGCGGGAGCGCGGCTGGGCTTTGCGCGGGTTAGGGAGCGTGGCGGTGCGAAGCAGCCGGGAGGCGTTACGGATTGCAGGTAAGCTAAGCGCCCTGCTAGTCCTGCGGTGGAGACCGGTATTGCACGCTGTGATCGCGTCTGCAGCGACTCGCGCCCGATATAACGCACTTTGCTCGTCCTGTGGCAACATTGTTTCTTTCTGCGGTATGACAGACGCAAAGTGCGAAGAGCAAAACTTTCTCTCCGACGGTGAGTGCTGCAGCTGTGCCACCAGGCAGCGGGACGGAGTAACTCACGTCCTCCTTCCTCAGCTTTCTGCATTTGGAAGTGCAAAACTAACAGCCAGCGCCCGCTGCTCTCGGATGTTTGCTGGTCTGTAGCCCTGTGCCAAAGGCAGATCGCTCCTACAGAGTCGGTGAGACTTTCAGACGAGCCCTTCTGAGAGCAGGAGCACACAGCTCCTGCTTCAGGTCGGTGTTAGGGGCTGAGAGGTCTTGCTGCAAAGGCGTTGTCCATAGACCACGAGAAATATTTGGTATAAAATGCCACAGCTGATAAAATATTGGTAACTTAAATGCATAATGATAGGATTTTTCAGGAGCAGCTCCAATTTAATGCCTGAAGGAGCAGAGTCGTTCGCACCTGTTTACAAAATGTCTCTCTGGCTAGATTTGTACATCTAAAAACTCGTGCTGAGATAGCAAATCACTCTTTGAATTTAATTAGCTAAGTCATCTCTATAAACTTTGCTTGCTTGAATGTGGCCTTGTAAAAGAGATCAGAGGGTAGGCATTTTTCCTGTCAGTGGAACAGAGCTAGAATTTGATGGCTAGTATGCACTGCCTCACTGCTACATGACATTCAGAATTGCAGGCAGTCTTTCTCTGGGAACAAAGCAGTGCTAAATAAACCTGTGTGATCTCAAAGGCCAGGTCTATTTCAGCTAAACGTGGACTAGAAACCAAATTAGCCTCCTATGAGATGTGGAAGCTTTCTGTTTCCTTCATGTAACACTGTTTTTTTTTTTTTTTTTTTTTTTTTTTTTTCTTTTGTTGTTGTTTGTTGTTGTTGTTGTTGTTGCTGTTGTTGTTTTTGCTGGTGGCATTGATTGATTGATTTGTTCTATTGGCTTTCTGCTGTACCAGACAGGGAGAAATCTCCAAGCTCCTGTTGGTGCTGTGATGTGGTTGCAGGCTTGCTAGTATGCAAAGTGGTTGAGTGCCCTGAGCTTCTTTGGTCAGGAATACCTTGAAGAATGGTGTTCGGCAGTGCTATAGCATTTCACTAGTAATTGCCCACCTGGCAAGTGAAATGTGTGATTTAAAAAAGAAAAAAAAATAAAAAATAAGGCAAAAAACATATTTTTAGTTGCTAATTGTGCAATTTAGGCTGTTACCTTATTTAAGGTATTATTTACCTTCAGATGACAAATATTAGATATTTAAATTTTGCCTCTCCAGCTCATTGCTTTCCCAAAACTGTGAGAAGAAAGAGTCTGAACTCATTTTCGTGGGATCAGGCGTTGATACAGCTCGTTGTGTTTGCTCACTGGTGTCCCATTCCAATAATACATAACAACCAAAATTTTCCAGGGATACTTGACATTTCTTTGGCACAATTTCTTGGAGTATCCCGAATTGTACAACAAATAACGACAGTAGAATTTGCTTGGATGTGATAGTGGTTTCTTACCAGACCTCCTTTGCAATGCAGGCATCGTACCAGGACTGAAGAAGCACAGCTGTGCACAAGTGTGGGCTTGAACACCTATGAGGACTGTAGTGCTGCTTCTAAGATGGCCGCAGGTGGTTTCCTTGATGTAGTTTTCAGTCACACAGATAAGGGTGACTTTACTGTTTTGTTTACACCATTTCCTTCCTCACCTTTTGGATGACTTAGGCTAAGATGGTCCAATGGTCCAATTCAGAATGAGATCAAGTTACTAACTGTGGAATAGCTGTCACGCCTGTACCAGGCTGAACTACATCCTTGATGCAGAAATCCATATTGCTGCAGTACCACTCCATTTGCACAGCATGGAGTCACCTCAGTTTGTTATTGCAGTGCATCGAGTAATGCAGGCTGTTGTACAAGTGGGAAAGTGAGATCAATTAATTGTAGTTCAGTCAACAGTGAAGCCAGTATTTACATCCTATGCAATGAAAAAGTTTCTTTCAAGATAGAAACTTTAAGTGGTTGCTTTTAAGATACCTTTTTTTTCTTCGGTGTTTTAAAACTGTGTAGTGTTTTTACTTCAGAAGTGGTAGCGCTTGTTCTCTGCACTCTACGAGTGTCTCCAAGCTTGTCCCTCACTTGTAATTTTTTCTTGCTGCAGTGAGAGATGAGGAAAATAAACACCAGATAGATAAACCGTATTACTATCTATATCCTGCTTGTTTTTCGGAAAGATAATTGTATGAAAAATATCTTTGGACCCAAACCTTGCGATTTGCAAGGCCGTTTGGGGCATGGCACATCAAGAAACAAGTCGTAGGAAATAGCAGCTCGTAGGTAATTCAGGTCCCGCTGTTGGTGGTGCTTTGCTGCACTTTCAGCAGCTGCTCACGAGAGGGAGCTCACAGAAAGCTTCAAGCGTTCCTGCGGTTAAAAGAATATTAAGAACCAGAAATATCTCTGGATGTTGTGAACTCTGCTCTCTCCAAACATTTACATTCCGTGACTATAAACCTTCTTGTCAAAAATTCAGTTTCATCTTCCAGTGTGTTTTCTATATCTCGAAATTGACTGTGTTCTTTGGAATAATTACCCCAATTTTATAATTGCTCTCTTTTGGGCAGAGGGAGCCAAAATATTTTCTTACATTCTAATCTTACTATGAATTCTCAAACCCAAAAGGTCTCCTATAAATAACCCTCAAAAGAGTAGATTAATAATGACAATATCCATAAAGGAATTTTCTTCCTTCTTTAACAGGAAGATCTTGAAAGATCGAGGTGCTGCCTCCTGATTTAAAGCAGGTGCCCAGTCTCGTGTTCTCTGCATGAAATTAAATACAGGGTCATTCATATTAGCACTTCCGAATTTAGCTGCGCAGTCTTTGCGTTTTCACTCTCTTTTCTGATGATAAAATAGATGTGCCACGAATGTCGCTTTCCTAAAGGAGCTGTTTCCAGTTGTGCACTGCTGCTCCTGTTCCTCTCACACAGACTCTGTTTGCGCTCAGGAATGTTTTTATATTTCTCATACAGTGAGAATTATTTCAGTGATGTGAAAGGGCTTTGTTTATGTCCAGCTTACGCATTTTCAGTGTCTTAATGAAGAAGACACTGGCTTATTTAAGGTGCTATTTGGTGATTAATAGAAAAAAATCATGCTTTGCTCTTTCAGAGGGCTGATTGGAGGGAGTACATACAGGTGTGTTAACAGTCAGAGCATGTGAGTTCCATGCAATAGCTAGTAAAGGATTTGTCTCCTGCTCCTCTGTGCCAGGTGTCCTTAGCAGGCTCGTTTAGACCTCCTGGTCAGGGCCTGGTGTTCTTGTGAGGGGAAAACAAGCTCTAAGATTTGTGGGGAATATTTCTGAACTTACACAGGATGTAGTTGTTGGATGAAAATCTGCTTTTATTATTGAAAGAATGTTTGTAAAATACATTTTTATCACTGTAGTGCTTAAATCAGGGTGATCTATCTGATCCGAAATGATCATTTTTCTTACAAGAGGTTTGTTTCATGAAATGTTTTTGAAATTATGTTCCCCACCAAAAAAAAGGGTTATTTAAATTAGCAGTACTGCTGATTGATTTTAAAATAAATGCAACAATGAAAAGAATTGAGATCTTCTGCGTTTATGTAGCAGTAAAGAAGAAGAAATATTTTGGAAACATAATTTTTAAAAGATTTGCTCAGAAAAATATTAAATGGGATGCTTTGTGCACTTGTAGGCTGTGTTCATGTAGTTAATTTTGTTTTGTTTCTGAGGCAGTACTGCAATGAACTTATGCAAATAGAGTTAATAATGACATACTCAGGTCAATAAAGCAACAGTTGGCATTTAGGAATCCATGCACTAATAACAGGGGATCTGCATCCTTTCCAAGTGGTGCCAGGAGATTTTAGGGTGTGTTTTAGGTTTTACTGTGAACTGTTTGGAATTTCCATTATCATTGCAGCAAGTTTTCTTCTTGCAAGCAGGAAAGCATAAAAGTTTATACTATATAGTGGTTCTGAAGCGTGACTAAATCTTAATATTATTGTAAATGATGGATTACAGGAGGATTGTTTTTTTTCTGGACTTCTAAAAAAATTTCATATTGCAAGTGCACTCAGAATTACAGGGCTTTCTTAAGTTAATTTTATATCCCTTATATTATGGGGTTTGATTTAGTAAAAGCTCTGGATTAATCAGAAGAGGCTGAGATGTGCAGTAACTGCAGCTGGGACGGAGGAAGGCTTTCCTTTGTCTATGAAAAAAAACAAACAAACCCAAACAACTTTCTATTTTCCAGTGACTTTGGATTGTAGAAAATGCAGGTGTTGAGGTATTTCAGAATTAGGCTGCTACATCTGTAATCAGAATAGGATGTTTAAACTGGGCAGGAGCCAAAGGCTCAAAATAATGAATTTCAGTGCACTAAGTGATGAACTGATGTAACATTCAGTGGCAATCCATGTGTAGAGGGTTTGAAAGCTCCCAGCAACACAGAACATAGGAAGGGAAGATGTAATCTAGTTCCTTCTCTTTCTGCCTCTCATTATATGTGTTACATGTATTTTAGATTAGCGTAGGTCATAGCTTGGGAAACACCTTCATGCTAAATGAATAAGCTGCAGAGATGCCTCTAGATTCTGTCTGTAAGTCATTTTAAAGGATATAAATGTAGGTAAGTAACAGATAATTCACATGGAGTGATTTGCTGTGATGAAATATTAGGAAAAAAAGGGAACATTGTGTGTAATTTATCAAAGAAATAAAGCCCATGAGTGGGGAGAGTCATACTGTAATTCCTGATCTGATGCATTTGCTATGCTGTAACAACCCATCTGAGCTGTGCCAGTGCGTGAAGCGCTTGGCTTGAGTCAGCTGTCAGCTCAGGGCTGCCTCTTTGGTCAGGACTGCAGAGTATTTGGTACTCCAGAGCCTCTGAAGACCTAGGCCTGTCACTTTTAGCAGTGGGAACTCAGTGTACACGTTCCTTTGGATCCCTGCATCTGGTGCCATACAAGTGCTGCTTGCTCAGGTATTTCCCAGGTTTTGAAGTTCTGGGAAGCCCTTCAGCCAGGGCAGTGTGCCACTGACCTCGTTCAGAGCTTCTCTAAAACAGTGCAGAAACGGAGCTTGCAGCCATGCTGTTTGATCCTCGATTTTCTTTGTCTGTTAGCTCGATCTTTATAATTCTGCATTCCTATGCCAATAAAAATTCTCTTTGTTTTAGAAAAAATAACTGTAAGATTGTGTCACTCCACACCAGTCACAAGGAACATGAATTAGATGTGAAAATACTCTCAATTCAGGATTAATCCAGTACTTAATGTGCTTTGTAAGTATAGCTGTCCTCTTCTTCCCCCAAGAAAAATTAAGATGCTAGCTAACATTTTCTAATTTTTCTTAGTGTATTCATGACTGCACATTTTAAAGCAGTCTTAACTAAGGTATGCGGTTCTCAGCTTAATTAGTTTGGCAGCAGTTAGGACTTGATGCTAAAAGAAAAAAGATAGCATGTGTGGTACAGAATTATGTGACTGTGTTACTCTGTTCTTTATATATCGTGTGACATTGGATAAGTCATTCAGCTTATCTGCGCCTTAATTTCCTTTTGGAATTAGAGATAAATTTCTTCATTAAAACAAACAAACAACCACTCCTACATTTCTTAAATAAATCTTGACCTATCGATCCCACAACAGGTGAGCTGTTCTCATTAATATTTTCATTTCCTAGGTTCAGATCTTCAGCACTGATCTCTGTTGGTTGTGTTTCAGCTCAAATGCTGCCTGACAAATGTATTTTCAAGTACTGATCAAATTTTCGTAGCTCGTGTACCTGAACTTATTTTTGCAGATGGGCAGGTACCATCACAGCTGTGTCTGTTGCAGGCGCAGGTCTTGCACTGCACCAGGGTACAAGTGAGTCTTGAGAGCTTGGGGACAAATGTTTGGAAATCAGCAGTTGTACAAAGAATCCAGCTGGTGACTGAGTGAAGCCTTTGTACGTAAGTGTTTCAGGAAAGTCTGTTCAGTGATGGGAGAGCTGTGACGTCTGTCCTGACAGTGTTCTGTGCCCTGTCTTCAGCCTTCTGTGGGTCTGATCTGTGATTCTGGATGATTTTTTCTGAATCCAGTTCAAAACGATTGCATGTCCTCCCAGTTTCTCGCAAAGAGATGGAGCATAAAATGCATAACTTTTCAAACCATTTTCCCTGCTACCTATCTTTGGTGTACATACTGTCCAAGTAACTGGAGACTCTGGCATTGCAATGGATTAAACTTTTGAACTGCAACTTTCCCAATGCTTCTGAAGTCCCTTCATCTCTTTATGTCTTTTTTTTTTTTTCCCCTGACAATTCTATTGATTTTCCCCTCTCAATTATTGTGGAGTGAAAAACAGGGCAACTCTTTAGAGCTTTAAAAGACAAGGGAAATCATCCACAAGGGTGGCTGGTGATTTCAGTATTTGGGAATATTCAGAAAGGAGGGGAGAGGGAGTAATTTTGTTTTCTGTACTAAATATTATACCAGGTCATTGAAAAAGAACTCAACTTTGTATTAGTGTATAGATTTGCCATTAAATCGTTAAGAGGGTCATTAGACTGATTCAAATTCACTGTTGGATTTTCCAGATGGGCTTTCTTGATATTAGAGGCGCTTGTGTATTCAGAATGAATTGCAGGAAGGGTGTCAAACAACTGTCAGGGTAGCTGCTGCTGAAATCTCTGCTTGGCTCAACTTAGAATTTATTGATATTTAGTGAAAATATTGGTGAGAACATAACCTTTTGTAATGTTTAATGTTTTATTGGCTGTAAAAGATAAAATATAGAGTAAATGGAAGTAAAATAGTATTTTGTTAGATCAGGAGCTAGATTTATGCTTCTGCTTACTGATAGAATAATCAGTGGGTCATAAAGATCAGACCGCCTGCCTCCTATCTCTTCGTTTTTTATGTGTGTATTCAACAATCCCTTCTTTGTGATAGTTAGACCCATGGGAGCTTACCAAAACACCAGGCCCCTTTTGTCCAAGCGTATTAAATTGGCTCTTTAGATCAAGAAGAATGTAGTGGATACTTCTATTTCAGACATTAAGCAGTTGGGATAGGACTAAATAGACTAGGATGCTTGACATGTGCAAATGGAGCACTTGCTCACAAGGGACGCTCGGCTGTGTTGGGAGCTAATTCAGTGCACAA
Source organism: Lagopus leucura (assembly GCF_019238085.1). Taxonomy (NCBI): domain Eukaryota; kingdom Metazoa; phylum Chordata; class Aves; order Galliformes; family Phasianidae; genus Lagopus; species Lagopus leucura. The sequence goes on from NW_024962269.1 coordinate 2,434,018, forward strand.
AAACCAGGCATTAAATAAATCGTGCATTAACATTTGGTGAGGAGTAATAAGCAAATAGAGATGTCTCGACCGTTCAGATTAAAAATGAGTGGAAATATGCACCTCAGCATTTTTTGCAATGTCTGTAGTGTGCTCTTCTTTAAATAAATAGTGGAAATATAATATTTGAAGGCTTCTCTGAAAAATGGAAATACATTGAAATTAGTACTCTGGTCATACTGTTGATAGATAGTCTGTGTGCTGTTAATGAACTTGGTAAGCTCTCGTGATCGGTGTTGAGGGAGCAAAGTGTGTGTGCACCATGAGGGAGTGCTGATGGTAAAGCTGGGTGCTGTGGCAGAGAGATGTGAGCAGCATCTTTGTCACAGTGCAACTGTCCAGTGGAGGCACAGGGAGTTTCCTACTCTCCAGAGCTGACAGTGCCGGGCTTTTCTGTTGCTGTTTTGGGTTGGGTTTTTGTTGTTGTTTGTTTGTGGGCTTTTGTTTTGTTTGTTTGTTTGTTTTCTGTGGGTAGGAGAATAGGCTTGTAGCTTTGAGTTATTGTAAAAACTGTGGTGATTTTACTGGTGGCATTTAGAAGGCACTGGTCAGGATGTGTTTTTTTTAGATTAAGGTGGTGTTTCTGATTGTCCTGTTAAAGCAATTTTCTCAGAGAGTAGAATTCATCCCAATGACCCAATCATTTAACTGAGTAAATCTTGCAAGAAAATGCCAGCCTCAGCAATGCCTCTTGTAGACTTGGTATCAGCACTCTCGAGTTTTGTTTTGTTAATTGTACCAACTTTACTAAAACTCTGAACCTCCCTTTTCTCTCAAAACTAGGGCTATAAATGTACTTTTTTTTTTTTTTTTTAATTACATGAACTTTGTAAAAACCATGAACCTGCTTTTCTGCTTTAAACAAGAGGATCAGTTTTGCTTTTGGTTACTTTTCCCTCCTTCCTTTCCCAACCAAGGCCTCCTTTCTACCCCTCAGTAGGAAAAACGAAACTCTTTTTTTTCCTCTCTACAGAATCTCCAGTGCTGTACAAGAAGTAACATACCAAAATTCAAAATGTGAAGTGAGAAAACCTGGACAGTGCATGTCATTCTTTCCAGAATTATATTTAGTGATCTGTTCTTAGATTTCTAGTAATACAGAAAGATTTTTATTACGGTTTTACACTCTGGCTTACCTGCGCTGAAATAATCTCTTCAAGCAAAAGCAACTGAAAACCTTGCTGTAAGAATGCAACACTGGTTACTGGTGCATTTCTCTAAGTCCTTTACTCTCTGAAGGAAAATCTAGATGAGTTTTTAGCCACCACTGTGAACTGTAACAAAAAATCAGAATTATATTTGATCTGGGTTATGAAATGGGCTGTTTTTCAGTGCTTTCCTTTAACATCAAGGAATGTCCTACTCTCACAGCAATGGCAGTGTGGGCAAAATGCATGAAAAATAGTACTTTACATATTATTTCTATTCAAGCTTTTATCCCAAGAGATCCCAGAGATCTTCAGTAACTGCAGTGGAACCCGCTTTTGATTGAAGAGGACTGACAGGCCTCAATTGTTGCAGCACATTTCCATTAGTTGTGTTGTGGTTTTTTTTCCTCTCACAATAATAATTTTTTCTGCCTCTAATGGCTGGGTGGGGGAAGATAGCTGTATCTGAAGAGACTTCTATCTTTGCAAAGCTGCTGATATCCCAGGAGACAGAAGTGAAGAAGTTTTGGTGTGTAGCTTAAGGATAGTAGCTCACAAGAAACATTCTCGCCATGGCTGTGCTTTTCTGGTGTAGTGAACTGTGCATGCAGACATACTGCTGGAATGCAGCTGTAATTCAGTGGAACAAAGCATCCTATACACCATGATAGAAAGGGAGGGAAATGAAATTCTGCTTCTGCTGTCTTTCCGTATCACTAACTATCATCCGTCTGTTTTCTTCTAAGAAAAACAAAGATTTCTCTCTGATAAACTTAGCCAGATCAGTTATGGATTTTCCTGCAGCACTGATTTCCTGGCTTCTGGAGCATCTTGACCAATCTACTTAGAAAGTAACTGATTGAGTGAGAGCTTGAGTCACAGGAGATGAAAGAGATCTTAGAATAGAACCATGCAAGTGCTGCTCCATTTGGCTCTTAACAGCTCTAGTTGCTACTGAGGAGCACAAGACTCTTTTTAAAGCCTAGTTCCACTAATGAAATATGGCACTTCTATTAAATATGTAAAACCACCCAATTGTCAAGTACATACAACATAGAGAAAAGACAGCTGAGCAATGCTGCTTGGCTGCAGGCAGGGATTTGCAAAGTCTGCAAAAAAAAAAAAAAAAAAATCCAGCAAGGAATGGTAACAGTCTGCATTGCAGTACAACTCCTGCAAGAGTGCACTGTACTTTTCATCTTCCTTCACTGTACCTACATGAAAGGATCATCTGGAAGGGCAGCTGTTGGCCTCGCACCAATTCTAAATAATGGATGGTACCAGTGTTTGCGTTCTTCTTTTGTGCAGCCAGTTTATGTGTCATTTTACTGGCTCATGGAGCCCAAGGAAATATGATTTGGAGCCAACTCTGGTTCCATGGCTCTGGTTTGCCTAGCTCAGGAAAAAGACAGGGCTGTTTCAGATGGGCCATCTGGCTCTCTTGTATGGGCATATTAGTAATAGTGGAGGTGGGTCTATTAGCTTGGGACAGGAACTCAGAAACAGATGCTTTGTTTACGTGAAAAATATGGCTGGAAGCCAAAGCACTAATCATGATTGCCTCTGAAGTGGTTCTAATCATCTGTGTGAGACTGCCTCAGCTCTTGTGTTGTTTGTACAAGCTGGTAGTTTAGAGGTGTTGTGTACAAGATATTTGTAGTCATAATTTCTCCAAACAGGTTAAGGCAAACATTATGAGAATCAGCATATTAATGTGCTGTGTTTCAAATTAGAATTATAAACACTTTCCTCATTGGAGGCCTAATCTGCTAGGAAGAAGCCAGATGTTTACTGATGACACCATTATTTAGAAGGACCTATCAAACTAAAACAAATTATTATTTAACTGGAGGAAAGCCTTGTTTTACACATCAACCCGATGAATCAACTCTGTGCTGATACGGCCTGAAGTAATTTTTGCTTTTCAGGCAGCAGACCAAACATGAATCCCACCATATTTGCAGGTTCCTCTTATTGGCTTAAGGAAAGCAAAAGGAGGAATGCCTACATTTGAATCACCTGTACAGAATAAATTGAAGTAGGAAAAACACAGGCAGAATGATGGTGGGGGTGTTGCCTTCTTTTTACCAGAAATGACTGAGCAACAGACTAAATTGCTTTTTAAGACTTCAGTGAATATTTTAAAAAGAATAAAATAAAGTTAGAAAGCTTTGAGAAAAATTGAACAGTTGAGCATACTCTCTTTAATTCCCTTCCCCTTTTTCTGTGTTGTTTGTTTTTTACTGGTTTAAATACGTTTTGGAGATGTGGGAATTATAACTAGCTTCATATATGCTTGTATTCTTAAATTCTTTGGAGTGTTCTGGAATGGTGTGATAAGAAATGATGCTTTTAGACAGGCTGGCTTTATCTGTTCACTTTTTTTTTCCAAATATCTGGCTCTATAATCGCCTTCTAACAGAGATTTGCAGGAAAGGCAACTATCTGAATCTGTCTCATGATCTTCCGAAAATGTTAGTATCGTTAGTCTCAGAAAATATTCTCATTTTACATAACTTTGCATCAAAGCAACTTTGTTTTTCTTTCATTAAGTCTTTCCTGCTTTGGTAAGCTGAAAAACCAACGCTGTTTTTTGGTATTGTATATAACGCCAGAATCTATAAGTCATTTAAGACCACATTTACAATGCTAAGCTTTTAGATTATCATGAAGTTTACTTTTTTTGTTGAAGTAGTTGAGCTTCAGACTGTGTTTACACTGACGTCAAAATGTTGCTGTGCCAAAATAAAGGCTTTTGCTCAGTGTAGGGAGAAGAAAGTAAGGTAGTGTATGGATTGTCTCATGATTGCAGTCATCTGCAGACTAGTCAGAACACGCAGGATTTGTGCCACCCCAGTGTAATTTACATCATTCTGCCTGTGGGTACATAAATCGATGCTTTTCATGTGTTCTGATAGATTGCAGAACTAGCAGATGGAAAAAAAAGGAACACCACCTTCATTGAAACCTGTGTGTATGGCCGAATTGTCAATCTACAAAGTGGGATATTCTTAATATTACGAAATACACAATCAAAATGGGTTTACTGTGTAAGGGGAATAAATGATCCCTGGAGTTAACTGTGTGCTAGAAGTGCCCAAACATTACAGTTATTTGCACATAGTAGAGACTCAAACAATTTGATTTCCAAAAATTAAAAAAAGTAACCTGAAATCTATATTTTATGTATAGATTTTAGCAAAATGTATTGTGGGTTCTTGAGATGCTAGGTGGCTTGTAGGAGAAAATAAAAGGTATAAGGTGGAATAAAATCTGGCATCATATGACTGTATCTGCTGTTAATTAAGCATTGTACCCTTTTTTCTTTTTTTTTTCTTTTTTTTTTTCCCCACTCCTGTATTGCAGAAGTGTAAAGGTTGGGCATGTAAAAGCACTCCTGTCATCCTTTTGATAGGAGAGTATTATAGAACTGAGCACTCTCAGTTCTCCACTGAAATCTTCCTAGAAGCTTGGACTTGAAGGCAAGCATGATAATCTCTGAGCAAATCCTGCAATATTGCTCTTAATGAAGCCCTTTTGTGGCTAGGCTCTGCAGCCTGTGATATGTGCAAAAATAACTCGTGGTTCAAAAAACACCTCTACACCCCCCAGAGTGTACAAGCTTAATTGGTAGAAATCCCTGCTGTACCTATCACTCTCCTATCTGTCATCTTACTGGGTTTCTTAAAGCACAGAGACAAAGTGAAAAGTTATTTAATTTCTTTTCTGTGTGTCAGAACTTCCTGAGTGCACATAGGGCCGTAAAACAAATAGTCATTTCTTTTTTAATTAGCCCATTCCTCATTTTTCCAGCTACTTTATCTGACAAGTGCATCATCAGTTTTTGCCTTCATTTTAAAACTTAGGACAACGGTACAACTCTATCGAAGTGAGCATCATTTGCATGCACAAAGAGTCTGCTTTAGTGTTCCTGGTATTGTCTAGACTGAGTGCTGTGGTTTGTGTGAAGATTTTTGTTAATAGCCATGTGGAGTTTTCTCTGTATTGGCTATATTAATGGCTGCAGGAGTCATCTATGTTTTAAGTTCACAAGGTGTTCAATGAAATGAGGATATAAAATATTGGCTTAGCAATAGCATCAAACCATAGTTGAAAACCAAAAATATAACTGAGGTCTTTTTTAAGACTGTTTCAAAACTGTGCATTCTCAATTAGCGTGGTTAGATATTTGGTTAGGTGGTATGTCTTTTGTTCAGGAGTCAAGAGAACATCAGGAAGTAACTGTGAGGACAAATTCAATGGTCCTGACCAGAGAAAAGCTCATACTGACACGTGTTCAATAGAGACCACAGAATTTGCCCAGGAAGAAGGAATTCTACCTTCGTAGGCTGAAAATGTATAATTAAAGGCCCAAGTGCATTTTCTTTGAAGTCAGTTGGGGCTACACATGGAGCGAGTAACTGTTCAGTGTAAGTAAAGGTGTCTGGCCCAAAAAATTTTTTTAACAGATGTTGTAGTGCGTTAAAATAATCTGAGAATCAAACATAGAACAAACGTAATGTTTCAGTTAATGAGTCTATTATGCCTTATTTCCCTTGGAAACTTGTAATTATAATTAATTACCTCAAATCTGCTGCTAATCCATTTCAGCTTAGAAAAGACATGAATTTTAAAAAGTTAATTTTCTTCTGCTATGTTCTTGTATTTGAATATTGAAATAATATTACAACTGAATAACTTTGATTTTACATATATTTTCAAACACTTGTCAGGTTCTCACTGTGCTACATTCAATTGCTGTCGAGCAGATGCTTGTAAAAATATATCAGGGAATGAATAGGTAGACTGTGCGGTTGCATCAGCTGGAAAATAATACTTTAAATTTTATTTTCAAGCTGTATTGAACAGTGATAAAGTTTGTGTGTTTCTGCATACTGAAAGGAGATACAAAAACAAAAATGGTACCCTTTCACCAGTTCTCAAACAGAATGTTTTTGACTGAACTTTAGGATGTCCAGCCATCGTGTCAGCTGTCATAGAAACACAGATGGTCCCGCGGGGAGGAGACCCCTTAGGATCAAGTCCAACTCTTTGGCTCCATATCGGGCAACCTAAGGATTAAGCCATATATCTAGAAGTGTTGTCCAGGCATTTCCTGAATGATAGCAAGCCTGGCACCATGGCTACTTCCCTTGGAAGCTCGTTGCAGTGCCTTAGTGCCTCTCTCAGTGAAGAACATTTTGCTAATATTCAATCTGAACTTCCCTGGCACAGCTTTAAGCCATTTCTATCCAACTTCTTACTTGCTGTTCTCAGTGAGACAATGCTTTTCATGTAAACATAGAAATGTAGGATGGGTTGGGTTGGAAGGGACCTTTAAGATCACCTAGTTCCAACCTCTCTGCTATAGGCAGGGACATCTCCCTTTAGACCAGGTTACTCAGAGCCCCATCCAACCTGGCCTTGAATGCTTCCAGGGAGGGGGCATCCACAACCTCGCTGTGCAGCCGGTTCTGATGTCTCATCACCCTCGCAGTAAAGAATTTCCTCCTAATATCCAGTCTAAATCTATCCTCTTCCAATTTAAAACCATTTCCCCTCCTCCTGCTACTACCTGCCCTTATAAAAAGTCCCTCCCCAGCTTTCCTGTAGGCCCCCTTCTGGTACTGGAAGGCCACCAATGTAAGGTCTCCTTGGAGTTTTTTCTTCTCCAGGCTGAAGATCCCTGGCTCCCTCAACCTGTCCTCATAGGAGAGGTTCTCCAGCCTTCTGATCATCTTCGTGGCCCTCCTCTGGACCTGCTTCAACAGCTCCTTGTCCTTCTGGTTTTGGGCGCTACAGAACTGGATGCAGTACTCCAGGTGGGTTCTCATGAGAGCAGCAGGCCCACTGGCCCAAAAACGGCGGTAAAGGGGGAAGGCTTGGTCATAAAACCATGACAAGGATTTATGAAGATAGGCCTTATGACATAACTGACTGCAGTTTTCAAGGAACGGTTGCACTTCACAGTTCATTGCTTTGCATGTTTTCTTGTATCTGCTAAGCCACTGTTTCCCTTAGTTGCTGACGGTTGGCCCTGTCTGAGAAGGGTGAATAAATTTCTAGGGCTGGCTGGAAAAGCTGCAAGAATGACACCCACAGCAAATCATGTCTGGTATTACCTGTATGTAGTCTTTCAGAGTCTGTGCTCTCCTGCAGCTTCTCCTCCAGCACCAAAGAGGTCCTGGAAAGAATGCAATGCATTGATAATAGTCTGAACTGTGTGATCAATTGCTTGGAAAACTAGCCATGGTAAATGGAGACAAAAATTGTGAGTCATGGCTTTATGATTTTTGTTATTGGTGTTCCACATCATAACATCAAGTGGAGCACAGAGATTTAAACAGTTAATGCTCCAGTTCCATGGACTGTCATATTTCTGGGTTCCTAGTTCTCAGAAGAGCTATGTATCCCAGACTTCACTGTTCTGTTTCCATTTTCTATTCAGAGGAAAAGATAAAACTGCTCACAAGTCACAAGACAGCCCCCCTTCCTTTACTGCTTGTTTCTGCAGCGCATGCTCCCTAGCTGTTTTGCATTCAGCATTAGGCCTTTGGTTTTGGACACTCTTGGTTGATTTATTAGCCTCAATTTCAATTGTATTGTATTACATTGTGTTATCTTGCATTTCGATATAATATTTAGTAAATTAGTTTCTCCCTTAGCTCGTTGCTGCTGTTTTCTTTTTCGGCACATCTCCTTCTCCTGAGGTGTGGGTCCATGGTTTCCCTCCCCATTAGTCACAGAACCAGGCCGAATCAGCCCAGAAACCGTTGACACAGGGACATCCAAATATCACTCCAAGTATATAAACTTGAAGTGTATGAACTCTAGTTTATTTTGATTTATAGCAAGAACTGTGCTACAATGCGTTGTTTCTAAATACTGTTTTATGACAAGGTACTTCCAGGTGTGCGGTTTGTGGTGTACAATGTTACGATCTGACACTTCTTTATCCTAACCAAGTGCTAAATATTTGTGAAACGAATGTTATAAACATAGACAAAGAGAGATCCTCTTTGCTTCAATTCTTTTTTTCTGTGAAACAGCCTCTTTGAGACTTGAGTGATCTTGTCAAAAATTCAGGCTGTTTTTCTCTGCCGTTTAAAATGATTCTTTTAGTTGCTAGAAAGTCATAATGCTTATGAAATAGATGGTGTGAAAATAGAGCGTAGACATTTCCCAGTTGACCTAGGAGTTACTCTGGAGTTATTCCATATCTTTAAAAAAACAGTTATAAGGATGTGAATCTTTGTTTTGCTGCTCTTCAGCGCTTTGCGGGATTGCAAAGTAGTGTCCTCACTAGATTTTAATTTTTATCCTGTCCTCCAACAAGTTGTAGGAGCTACAAGCTATGTACTGCCTTTCTGGCTACTACTGTCCTGAAGACAGGAAATGGGTTAGGGGAATCCAGTCCAGGTACCCAGGGACAGATCTCACTTCAGTTGTAAGAGCTCTTGGGAGTTTCTGGAAGAGGACGGGTTGATTTTAGTATTGTCTTAATAGTTTATGAGCCTTATGGGAAATGTCATTATGGGAAGAAACAACAAATGAAATCTATTTCATTTGTTAAGTGTAAAATCCACCTTTGAAAGTTGGAATCACCACCTATGTACAAAGTTTGCATGTTAAAAGAACGCTTGTATTCTGTTTGTATATGTTGGAAAGGGATAGTCTATGGTTGGTGGTATACTGAAGTAAACCCTAGTGTATCAAATGGTTAGTGTGATAATTTGAGGCAGTTCCTGAAAGAAAGAGAGTTGGGCATAAATGCTTCAGTTGAGTGAGGTTGTGTATGTGTGTGTGTGTTATTGATATCTACTTCTGCCTGAAAACAGCTGTGTGCAAAGGAAACGGATCCAAAAAGGATTGCATATAAAACTGAAAAAATCAGGGCGCATTGACTCACGGGGTTAAACTGAAAGATACTGAAACATTACTATCCTTATGGTCTGGAATTTAGCAGCCTCTTTAAACTTGGAGGTCTTGGATGTAGGAAACATGAAGAGTATATTAGGAAACAAAAGGTATATTAGAAAACATAGGGCACATGACCTGTAGCAGCTGTTTTTTTGGTGTATTTAGAAAGTGCCATATTCTATCCATGTATAGCAGCAGGCATTAACAACTTGCATGAGACTGTCTTTAATTTGTCTTCTACTAAATGTTATACATACCCAGTACCATTTAACTTGAACTTGATGATCGTTGTGGACCCCTTCCAATTCGGGATATTCTATGTCTTCGTGACAACATGGCTAGAACTGTGATTTCATTATCTGTGTGTCACTGGCAGGATGTGACAGCATGCAGTGTTTGAGCTCAGCATGCAGGTTTGACTTCATGTGAAGTACTTTACAGATCTTGCTGCTGTAAGGAGGATTTGTTCTAGATCTCAGGCAGTGGTCAGCGCTTCTTGCGAAACCTGTGCTTGAACTACCAGATTCCTAAACCCCTGAAAAACGTTTGCAGGATGGTAAAGATATTAAATAAAGATTCTGCTTCAGCAAATTTAAATTCCTCAATTTCTTTGTAAAATATACAGAGAGAAATTAAAGAAGTACAGTTTCCCTAGTATACAACATGTAGTAATAGGGGTAGGTCTAAGTGTAATGGTTCGTATTAAGTGTTTAATTTTTATCAATAGCATCAAATGTTAAGGAAAACTATCTACTACTGTGACCATTATTTTTAAATCAAAAAATCACAGGATAAACGTTTAGGCTCAAAGCTTTGATTTTTAATTGTCAAAACAAGTTTTGGCTCTGTATATTACTTTCTGCTAAGTCCTATCCTGTAGCATGCTCTCTCATGGTATGTTAAGAGGGGTTTTACTTGTCCTTAGGCGATTGAGTAGTCATCTCCAGTAAAGACAGCAGTTGATTATGTTCATTAGAAACAATTACGGTTAATTGATTTCTGCTGATGTCAATTAATGTCTTCCAAGAGCTGTTCAGAATGGATAATCGACAAGAATCAGGACATTTAAGACTTTGGAATGTGTACTGTGAATGAGAATCTGCTGTCCTTTTCCAGGTTTAACAGCATCATCTTTGGCAGACTTCTAAAAGTAACCTCCCTAATTACTGTGTTGACGTTAATTGATCAGTTCATTCCAGTACTGTATCTGCAGGAGGACAAGTGCTGTGATTAGGGATGGGCTGCACTGGAATCTTACCTCCCACCAGTGATGTTTCTCCAGTATTTCCAAATAGTAGGAATTGCTGGTTGAGGTGGTGTATTTTGTACCTCCCATGGTGGCTCTATATGTGTGCTTGGATGCAGTTATTTACTTAGTTCTTTATTTTTGTATCACCAAACAGTAGTAAAGGTACAAGAGCGCCAAGAAAGAAGACTACCCTGTCTTTCAGACTGGCTGGATTCCTGTGTGCAGGGAAAGACAATTATATTAAGATATAGAAAGAAACGGCATGGATGCCAATCTAAAGTTCTTGTGCCAAGTTGCTATCCATGAAGTTTCTTTTATAAGGATATTTGGAAATTCCATTATGTATAAAGTGTCTTTTTTTCAAAGAATTTCTTGAATGGGAGTTCTTTCCGTTCTGAAAACTTTTGTTATATTTTTTAGTAGTTACTTGGACTTTTTTCGGAGTTTCCTTATTTTGCTTTGCTCCCCGATGTGTTCTTGTGGAAAAATCAGACTCCAAATGCCTTCTCTGCCTCGGGTGGCCTTGGATATGCAAATCTGTCTTGAATAGCAGAGGAGTTGATAACTCTGGCCTACAGCTCTCACACAAAGGAGACAGATTTGTCTTCTTTACCCCCTGTTCGTCTCCTCAGGAACTGTGTTCTTGGTTGACAATATAAAGCAAAAAAACAGAAAGGAAAAAAAAAAAAAAAAAAAAAAAAGCCCGCTTTAAGCAAAAGTGAGAGAAAGGGGAGTAGGGAAAGAAAAAGCACTGCTTGTGTTTCAACCAAATAAACTGCTTACTACATTTTTTGATAGGTGCTGCTCTTACTGTTTTACACTCATTAGTGGAAATGAGGAGTATTTTTCTGTCAGATTCTCCACATTTCCCCGTTATTATTGGATTTGTCACAATATGTCACTGAGAAACAAATGTTTCAGAATGGCTCTGAAGTACTTTTACTGAAAAAAAAAAAAAAAAGGTATGAATTGAGTTATCTCCAATTAATTTATTATGGTAGAGAATAAGGAAACACTACTGTGGGTGGATGTGGAAGAAAAGGTGGCTATTGTAAACATACAGAAGAAATACAAACCTGTGTTGATTAGCAGCTATGTCAGCTGTGTTTAAACAATAGCAGCTTTTTCTCACTCGGTTTGTTATTTAAAGCTTTAAATGTTCAATTTGTGGGTTAATCCTTCTTGTAGGTTTTTACCCTTCATTAGTCGGCGATTGAGGTGTTTATCTTAATTTTCTTAAAGGATGTTGTTAAAAGAAATGAGTATTAACACTCCGAATGGTAATTAAAGATCAAAGCTCTTCTCGGTGGTTTGTGGAGAAGGTGCTATAATAGACGGGTGGCGGCAATGCACCTAGGAACAGTTTCTAAGCTAGTTACTGACCGGCTATTCCTCACCTTTTGTGCATCGCTGGCTGAATGCATGAGCTGGTAAAAACACTGCTACCAACACACGTAAATTGCCACTGTTTTTGTATTTTGGTTTGTTTTTTAATCTGATCAAGTTTACAGTACGAATGAGAACAGCCATAATTAGAAAAATGTGGAACTGGAAAGGCCTGTTGCGTGTGTTAACACAAAAGCCTCTACAAAAGTTCAGCAGAGAGAATTTTTGATGTAGCAGGAGTGTTAACAGCTGCACTAAATTAGAAGCTGTCTATGGAATCCATAATAAAACAGACAGTGAGGCTTCAAACAGAATTTCCATGAGTGAGCCTGTGTTCCAGAGCCATCACCATTTTTTTGCTTTATAACCTTCCCTCTTTCCAATTTCCTTTTTCTGATTTTGTGTTTTAATAAACAATAATGCAGTAAAAGAGTTTTCTGATATTAATGATGTAAATGCATTGTTCAACAACGACTCTTTAAAATAAATTAATAGCTTAGTAGGAAAAATGAATTAATTGCTGCAGCAGGAGGCCAGTGAGCCTGTAGGAGTTTTTGACTTACTCAGAAAATTGGTGAATTGTGAGCAGCAGAAATAGAAGTTTCATTATGCTGCCCTACATAGGTGCTTCAGATTCCAGAGAGCGTCCACTGGACAGAATGTACCTCATTTCATTCCAGTAGCTCTTTTGTATCTGAAAACCACTGGACTTAAAGGAGATGTTCAGAGAGAAGTTTTTGTTTCCTGTGTGTGGTAGTTTGTTATTATTTCCTATCAGTGCAGAAGCCTCTTCCATTTCATTTTCAGAGACTTTCTCCTCATTTTGGTGTCCTTTGCCAGGCTCCTGCCAACACTTTGTCAGAAGTCTGTTGTCTTTGATCAGGCCGGATGTGGCTTGAGTATTATTTTTATTTCTGTGAAATTTATCCCTAGAGAGTGCAGTTTTCTTTACTTCATTGAGTGTCAGTTCCCTTTCTCCTCAACTAATTGGTGTGTACCACCATCACCCCAGTCAATGCATGTAAGTTCCTTGCTGATGCACAAATAACAAATTAGTACACAAATTCATTTTCCATCCAGAGTTATTTTACTGAAAGCCTCTACTCAGCTGCCATCTCCACAGCCAATTTTTGACTTGTCGCCCAAGGGGTAGGACTGTGTTTCAGATGCTTCCTTAGGAGGGTGTCTATCTTCTGCCCCAGAATATTTTATACTCTTTCTTTTTTTAAAAAAAAGGCTATCTTCACATTAAATATAATTGAACAATGCAAAGAACAGAAGCACAGCCCCACTAGTTGTGGAAAACAGCTGTCTAGGAGCTTTCATGATCTACAGTATGGAGTATGGAATAGCGAGCCCTCCTCTGCCCCACGGTCAGGAGCAGAGTACTGGAGAAGCGTGTTGTGCTGACAAGAAGCAAGTAAGGCTTTCAGAAAGATCTCTTGAAAAATTTCTGGTTCTTTTCTGGAAAAGATACTACTCAAAAGGCTGGTGCTGTGACTCTAGGAATAGGAAAAACAGCATTGCTCAGAGTGAGTACTCTGGTTGTCTTCAACATGTATTTCACTTAGATTTAATAGGATATGTATTTTATGTTTGCTGAATGCTAATTTTTAGATAAACATTTATTGCTGTTTAAGAGCTTTGCAATAGATATGCAAGTATCTCACAGACATGTTTTATGTAGCTGTTATTTCTTAATAAATATATTTTAGGTATAGTATTTAATGAGTTCTTAATGTGCAATTACTGTCTTATTAAATCTAAATTGAATGTGTGGTTTAGAAAATGGAGAGCTGGCTCCAGCAGCCACATATGTCTGCCTGTTTTGCTGCTTACGCTATAAGGCTTCGTTTACCAACAGTGATTTGACATGAAATCCATGATTTTAAAAAAGCTGCTTCATTTTCCCACTGAAGCTTGCCATGAGTTTATTGCTCTGTCATTAGCTACTAGTGAGGGTTTGATTAAGTGTTCTATGGAGTTGGCTGCAGGAAGTGCTCTTGTCTTGGTAGAATGAGAAATTTAAGCTTGTGCTGGTCAATGAATGCTCTTGCAAAAATGTCTTCTTTGCTGAAATGTTGAAGGCAGGTAATAGCTTCTCACAGCTAGGAGAAGCTGCTTACAAGCAGAAAAGTAACTTGCTTTGTGTGGTGGTAAGTTGGTTGCAAGATTTGTCCTTCCTTCCCTCTCTTCCCGCTGTTTCTTTTGGGTATAGTGTTTTTACAAATCAGTTTACCAAGGAGAGCATTTGTTTATGGAAATATTTCAGTGCCAATTCATATGAGAGAGTGATTTATTTTAAATGTGTTGTTCTACTAGATGCATCATTCATTAGCTGTGAATGAGTTTGGTTCACAAGCTCCAGAATTTTCCCTGAAGAGGCAGACTGAAGATCCCATGAAGATTTCATGGGAAAAATGGGCTTCCCATGTATGTCTTGTGTGAGCTACGTACTTCTTTTGAATGCACAGACATCATCCTTTCTGTTGTTAGGCTTTAGAGAGAATTGATGCCAAGCAGCTCAAGATAGATACCGCAGAAAGGCTGTTTTTTAATAGGAACATGTTCAAATACAAATCACCTGGAAAAGCAGCTGATTTCTATTTAATAAAGGCAGTTACTGCTTTCTTTGGGTAGTGTCTTACAAAGGAGCCTCCTAATAAAGGCAGTGGGAGATGGAAACATTTCGACTTTTACAATGTTTATCTTATAAACGAAAGTTGGTGTTGTGGATCCTTCTAGGGAGAATTAGCTAGGGTGAAGAGTTACTTCTAGGAAATGATTTTTTTCATGAAGACTTAGTATTTCCTACAGTTAAAAAGTTGGCTGAGTATGAGGTGCCTGCATCCATCACAAGCTGCTTAAAAAGCTCATTTGTAAACCAGAAGCTTATGATTGAGATTTTGTGAGTTATGGAAGGAGCCCCAAGACTTGAGTCCAAAGAGCTGGGCTGTTTGTGCTGTGCTGCAGAACACAGGAGATCTGCACTGCAACAGAGTGCCTCAGAGCCTGAAAAGAGATTGTGTGTGGTTTTTTTTCTGTCTGGGCTATAGAGGCTGAAAGTAGTGAATAGGCTTGCTTACGCGGTAGTTCACATAGTGGCCTACCGAGATACACGATAAAATTTGCAGATAGGCTTGTTTAATCAAAATGCAGTATGGTACAGTGGATAGAAAGGTAAGGTTAATTTGTCCTGAGATACATGACTATTTTAATTACTTCCTTCTCTGTAATGCTTATCTCCTTGTTTTCTGCCATTTCCTTATTAATCCTGGTTTCACAATTAGTTTGTTATCTATTCTTATATGTTCTAAGAGACTAAAGCTCTCATATAGTGTAGTGTCATTCTTGATCATTTAAATAACATCTCTTAGCAATTTGGAGTGAATAAATATACAGAAATGGGTGTATTGTGCTTCTTTCCTTACACTCAACTTCTTTTGGTGCACTATGGCTTAGTGAAGAAGGCCAGTTATTTTTGAAATCATGCTAATTAGTAAAGTGGGCATGCACCCACAGTCAGTTATCTGAGCCCATGGTGGTCTGAATCAGACATTGTTCTCCATCTCCAACCCCACCTCGTGCTGCCCTCTTGGCTGAGAGGGGAGAAATGTATTGTCAATACTGAGCAGATCCCTCTTTGAGGTACATCACAGTTGCTGGAACAGCAGTAGAGATTATATATCATATTAAGATGCCATGTGACAAACGTATGGGTAAAATGGAGCAGGTGTAACTCTTCTGGAGGACACTGACAGTATAAAAAATGTACATCATGGAGTACTGATACAGCGGTTTAGCTAGCCAGCCAGTCAGTGTGAAGAAAAAAGGAGAGAAACTATGAAGAGGCTTATCTCTGTGCGGCTTGCTAGCTGTTCATAGTATCATGACCTGGCATGTACTTGTTTTCCTTCCTACCCGAGTGCTTGTACTGGGCAGGTGAACCCTTGTCCTTTCCAGTGAGTCATAGTGTAAGCAGAAACACAGAGAAGGCCTTGTTCTCTTTTACTCCCATGTGATTAAGAAAAATCTATGTCAGTCTAGCCCCAAGCCCCTGTTGTTTGTTGAGTACTCACAAGTGCATAGATTCTCTCCAGCGTGTGGTCCTATTGTAAGCCTGGTGTCCTGTTTAGTTTGAAGGCATTTTGTGTATATGTACATCCCGAATACTAGTGAAGGCCCCGAAGAGAAGACATTAAGGCAGAGTTGTTTGCTGGGTCAGTCTTATCCCTTGTTCTAGATTTCTCCTGAGTTGAAGTTCAATAAATTAGGAGTTCTATCACTCATAACCTCTGATTATTCCACTCCAAAATGTGATTTAAGTTTTGTGGTATATCTGATACCTTGATGCGGCAGTCAGGAGATAAAACGGATGCTTCCTAGGCCATGCTGAAATGTAAATGAACAGGAGAGTGTGGGGGGGATCTAAGTTCTTGCCTCTTTAAATTTTTATTATTTCCCATCCAAGCTTACTGTTTTTGTTTAATCTTGCCATTCCTTTTCTTCTTCATTGTGTGCTCTTGTTCTTAGGGATATGCAAACTTTATTAGTCAGCTCAGCTTTCAAGCTCTACGCGCTCTTGTGTTTGAGAATTGGGAATCAGGTACTTTTACAGTTAGCCTAAGGGAAGAGCTGGGCAGGAGGAGCCTTTATGAATAATCAGGGTTGACATCTCCAACGTTGTTCCTTCATTATAAATATTGTTAAAGGAGCTGTGACCACCATGGGCTCAAACAGAACAGAGCGTGGAAGGGAAGAAAAAGACAGCCTTTGATATCCGCTCTCTACTAGTTATCACTCCATTGATGACACTGGCGTTGACAGGTCTCTCAGATTTGGCTGCCTTTTTTCAGAAAGTTTTTTCTTCTATTAGCATAATTATTCTGTTGAAGGCTGAGTTCATTGTACAAGCTGTAAAGGCTGAGAACACCAGTTTGTGTTGGTGCTTGTAAATTTTCTTAAATGTTGTGTGCCTAATAGATGGGCAGAGTTTTCTGATTGCATCAACTGTTTTTTGCTGCTTTCCTTGACAGAATTTACTGAATACCCCAACTGTTAATGAACCTCTTTCTCTGTATATAATCTAAATGATTGTTTTGCTTCTTTCTTGCGAGAGTACACTTGTGCACACAAGAAGTACGCAACGCTGTTCACTTAAATGGGACTTGCTCTATGCTTTTTCTCTACCTTCCTAATTTAATTGTATAGGAAATTAGTTGTTTAAGCCTGGACTTTTCTGATTGTTCTTTAAGGAAACAAAAATGTGCTTTTGCTATCACAATCAAACTCCCTACAGCATTAAATATATTAAATATTTCTTTGAGAAGGAGAGAGTTCTTTAGTGGGATGTTTAGTCCTCCAAAGGATTAGCACAGCTTCGTGGAACATGTAGTGTAAATTTTCTGTTCGTAAGACACTTTGAAGTTTTAAAAGATATAAAAGTTTTAAATAAAATCAGATTATATATTCAGAATGACCTAGCTTTTGGAAGAGAGTACAGAGTGTTTGATCATTTGAGCACAGTTACTGCTTTTTCAGGTTCCCTAGTTCTGGTACCTATATTTTCCACTGCTGAAATCATTGGCACTTGGAATTCTTGCTGTAATACATGCAGTGCCCCAGGCACTTGTGCAGAACAACTTCTACTCTGCTCAGGTCCTCCTCTAGCCTGGGTGTCTTCCTGATTTTACAAAAAAAAAGAAACACTATTTTACAGTGAGGGTGGTGAGGCAGTGGAACGGGTTGCCCAGGGATGTGATTGATGCCCTGTCCTTGGAGACATTGAGGATGGGGCTGGATACGGCCCTGGGCAACCTGGTCTAGCTCTGGTGTCCCGGCTCACTGCAGGGGAGCTGGACTACATGGCCTTCAGAAGTCCCTTCCACTTCAAGGATTCTATGATTCCATGAAAAAAAATAGTCTGAAAATTACTTCCATAGATGAACTGAGAATTTTCTTCAGTGCTCAGCATTGCTACTGGAGTATAAATGGAAGTGATGAAGAAGGAATGCTGAGAAGATGCTGTGTTTTTCAATGGAGCTGAGGAGAAGTTAGTAGAAATACAGATGCTGAGATAACTTTAAGCTCGTTTTTCTTTTTTTAAATAAGAACACTCCTCGCTTGTTTTAGTCTGTAGATTTACCTTTAAATAAGCTAGAAGGTAACTAAGAAAGTAAAGTCTATCGTAACTTAAATTCTCCTTTTCTTGATATATATATATATCAAGATATATATATGTATATGTGTGTGTATATATATATATATATGTATGTATGTGTGTGTGTATATATATATATGCATAAGATAGATATCTATATATGTATATATATAAGAAGTGTGGCCTTATATGTGCCCTTCATTTGCACACAAGTGACTTTGCTTTGCAGCCAGATTCAGTGCTTTCCATATTTGGGATAAAACCCTGGGCTTTGATCATGGTGAGGCATTAAGCACTGCTTGGGATAATGGTTTTTGGTACCTTCCTGCAGAATTTATTTTTTTGCTTTCAAGCTTCCTACTTCAATTTAATTCAGTTGGCAGCTAAAACAACATAGAATACTGAGCTTAAGGCATATTACAGAAAGTGTATGTTAGATATTACAGCAAGGGCTTATGTAACAGCCGTTACGTGTGGGAAAGGAAAGGAATGTTTCAAGTATGCTGGAGAAGAGAAAGGCTGGAGAATATTTAGAGTAGATTCTTTGACAGTTGTTATTGCTTGCTAAATTACAGTCAATTACCTCTTTCTGTGACACGGAATAGATAAGGTAGCTCTGTAAATCTCTCCCATCCCAAAGTACCATGAAATGGCAGAGGACCTTTGTTGGAAATCAGCAGTAGTTCATGTGCTTACATTTCTTTAGTCTTCAGCTGTACTCTTGTAAGTCACCACTTATTTACAAACACACATGCACACCTTTTGGTGTAAATGAGTACAGCTTCAGTAAACTACTGTGCCACACAACTTCATGTGACTGTAGGTTTGGATGCTAAGCACTGCTATAGTTATCAGACACTAACGTACTTCACAGTATATTAAATGTCATTAAACAAGTCTGAGCATGGTGAGTGCAAAATTAGTTTATGTTTTTGTGACTGAAATCCAGGAATCATCTTTCATAAGATTCTTGATCCATACTGAAAAGCCTTTTTCCATTAAAGAAAATGTAACTTCATTTGGGATCTTTTATTTTTGAGAGTGTAAAAACAAGAGAAAATATAATGGGGAATAAAACTGTAAAGGAAGCAAGTTTATTAAATAACTGGTGAATCTGGGAAAAGTTAGTATGCATTTACTTATAATAAAAATGATTCAACTGCAGACAATTTTAATACATCATCTTCTTTCCTTCAAATGGATAAGAAAAAAAAAAAAATAGTGTTGTTTGTGGGGGGGATAACGGGACACTGGCAAGAAGATGTCTTTGTTTTTCTTAACATAAATCACTGAAGGCTCCAAGATACAGTGAGGATGTATTTAAAGCTCACTACCCAGCATTGGCTTTCTGTAGTTGCTGAGTTTTTGTTTGAGAAGCAATCCAAACATGGGTCATGAGCTGGAAGTGGCCTTTTAGTTGGTTTTCTGTTGAGTGATCTTGAATCAGCAAACAGTTATGTGAGTGGGATCTTGAAGAGACTTTTGCATAAACACTTATATTCTCTGTGGTCCTCAGTTTTGAAGTTAGAGACAAACTGTCCACTGGGTTCTATAATTATTTATGAAACCAAGGTGTTAAATAATTTTTTTCCTGTTGGATGAAGATAAATGAATGTGGATATGGGAGGCTGGACTTGCTAAAACGTTAGTAAGTTGTTTTGGCATTTTATGTTCTATTTAGAGATTTCTGGAGCCGGGGGTACCTGTGAGATAAAATTCTTTGAAACAGCGTTTAAAGTTGTAGGGTGCCTTGTGCTTTTTACTGAGGAAATCTTTAGTATGTTTTATGAAGGACTTACGGGCTGGATTTTCACATGTTTGTCTGTTTGTCAGTCAGTATACTTGTACATTATTCTTAGCAGACTAGCGCTGTGTTAAACGGCCAAATTCCTTCCCCTGTTCCAGAATTTTAAAAATACTGATCTTGCATAATGAGCTGGGAATTCCAGCTTGTGTTTTCTGATCTCTGCATTATTTGCTGTGCTAAGATCCTATAGAAGCAGCTTCAAACCTAAGCGTTTTGCCCTGCTGCCTGGTTTTCTTTCCTGGCTTGAGGTGTTTGTCTTACCCTTGTTTATAAAACAAGGAACTGTGAATAAGGGACTAGTTATTTCAAAGCTTGATAAACCTTTGTAAAGCAACGTGCTGTTGCGAGTAATGGCCTCCATCCATTATTAGCCCAGTTGATTTTCATTTACACTTGGCTCTAACAATTAGCTTGAGCAGGTGTGAAGGTGATGGAGGGCCAGGGACGCACAGAGGTCAGCCACTGCTCGGTGTGATAAATTAACCATTATTATCTGCAGTGAAAGTGGCTCTTTACGCTTGTCAGCAGCAAACAAAGGGACAACATATCTCACATAAAGTGGAATCAGGACCACTACTGCAGACATGTTGTGTCTGTAATTTTATCTGGCAAATAAAGGCAAATCCTTTTGAAGTCACACCTGTGTGTTTTACTTCAAGGGTGTAAATCTATGCTGTCTTAGAGGTGAGTGTGTATACATATATATATATATACATGTATGGATATTGAGCTCAATGCTGTAGTAGATTGCATTGTATATTAGCACATTCTAATCTGCACTGGAAATTAAGCAGAAAATTGTTAGTTTAGGGTTTGAAACGTGGAATTTTTCAGCAGTCTGTAACAAGGAAATGATTTCAGACTCCTGCATTTAAATTCCTATGTTTCTGTTTACTAAATATTTAAGAAACACTTCTGATTTGTCTGCATTACATTGGCATTCCTCTGACAGCTACCTATGTTTATGTTTCAAATTAACTGTATAGGCTTTCCCAAAAGATGTCCTTTTCTGAAGTGTGTGGGACTGGGAGAGGGTATGTATGGTATGTGTGACAATGGTGGGTTGCAGATGGAGCAGTGCTGCATGGCCTTGGACCACACGGGTGTATCACTGCCACTCTACTGTTGTGAACTGTTTGCACAACTGAGTTGCAGATGGTTCTGGTGGTTTTTTTTCATCAATATGCTATAAAGGATTAACAGGCCTCAACACTGTGTGGTACTAAAAGTATAAAAATGGAGAATGAGGACCTTTTCTTTACTATAAAAGTAGTTTAGTGGATTTGGTTGCTTGAATTGCCTGTTCCTCTCCCCCCTGTGCAATGAACACTGACTCTGTATTTTCATTCTTTCACTAGCAAAATAGCCCACTGGCTTGCAGCATCTGAACAATGGAACTTCCCATGGTCTGTTGTACGAATTGATGGGAAGAGTACATGGGGATTTTTTGTTACTTTAAGTTGTAACCATGCAGTATTTATAATGGACCTGATTTTCAAAGGAAATGGACACTGAGTTACAGTGTTAGCTGTGATTATCTGTGTTGGGAGCAAACATTCCCTCCTTCAGCAAGGAAGTCAAAAGAGTTCCACCATGGCACTCCTCCCAGCTTTTTAATTGTTGCTGACAATATCTGCATTGTTACATCAGGCAGCAGCCCCATCAGCTTGATCACAGTGGGCCATATTGTTATCATTTGAAGCACAACTTATTTTGCTGTTGAGCCTCTTTTGATTTTGGTTTGAGTGATGCTGGGTTTTCTTGAAGAGCCTTTATTTCCAAACGTGCTCGTGCAGCTTATTTGCAGAATTTAGCTGTCACTGACTTGGATTTCAAGTACTGCACTGGCTTACCAGTCAAATGGCTGCTTGAGCCAATTGTCATCTTTGGTGAAGAGTTAGTAACTGATCTTACAGAGACTTGAAGAGAAACAAAATAGTACTGGTGTATGAGCAATGCACTTGGTCTGCAACCTCTCATTATTTTCTAGGGTAGGAACCTCTGAGGCTGCCCCTACAACCAGCTGGCTATCTGTGGCATGGATAGCTTTCCAGTGACAGTGCTTTCTTTTATGTTATGATTTAAATACAAATGTGATAGTTACTTCTCAGCCTTTTCTGGGTGTAGTTAGGGATGGCCCTCAAAGTATTGGTATAACTTCCAGCTATGCCACACAGAAGTTGCATTGCTGAGTGAAGGATAACACTCTCCTCTTTGGGATGACAAATGTTTTGTGTTTAGAGCTGCTGCTTATATTGATAGAAGCATAAATTAAGGGGGAAAAGGGAAAAAGATGAACATTGTTGTTGTCTTTTTAAAAAGCCAAATGTTTATAACAGACAGCAAAGTTTTTGCAACCAAGTGGCAGCAATTCTGTGTTGCATAGTCTTGTTAGAATTATGTGTTTAATCGTTGGATTTGTCAAAAGGGAGGGTTGAACTCATGGGAATAAATATAATTCACATGGGCTTAATTACTGTGAATGGGTAGGCGAAAACAAAGTATGCAAAACAGTACATTTACTCTTCACATATGTGTCTATATACATATATAATTAGAGTTGGGCAGAAAACAGTTTTTCCTGCCACCCACACTTAGCTTGTTTTTTATCAAAATAAATATTTTGTTAGAAAAGCATGCATCAGCTCTACCATATATAGGTATTGCTTGTCACTGATGAGAATTAAAAAAAAAAAAAAAAAAAAAAACAAACTGTCTTTGAAGCTGAACTCAGAGCAAAGAAACCTACTTTTACTCATTAGAAATACATAACAACCTAATTGGGAAGGGCATAGTTAGGAACACAAATATTTGCTGCATCTGTAGAGCAGCAAAGGAAATGTACTTTAGACAAACATCTCTCTTGAGTTCCACTTGGTAGCTTATGGTGTATCTTCAGCACAGACAGGTCAGTGTGACTAAAAGGTACTTTTTAGTGATGCATCCCAGACTGCGTTGTAAATCAGTGACACAGCAGACTGCTCTTGGGGAGCTAGAAATGAGTTGTCCCATTTGTAATGCATTCCATAAAAGATACTTCTTCTATATTTGAGCAACTTGTGAAGTTAAAATAAAAATGTAATTTATGTCTGAGCTATTAATGACCACGGATGATACTGCACAAATTAAAGAAATTAAGAAGTCTACTTGGTTATTCCCTTAGAAATGGGGACAAACAGAATTGTGGTGTAGTAGGAAGTTAGATTTGTTCATTCTATTGAGATGTTCAGATAGGAAAAGGTCAATGAAAAATGATTAAAATATACTTGTGTCTCTTTGATGTGTGTAAGGATCGTTTTTTCAGTTAACGCATACAAGTTCAATGAATTAAAACAGCCTGATAAGGCAGAAGATTTATTTTCTTCCCAATGTCTTTGCACAGGGAAGCATTAGTTTAGGAAGTTTATGATTTGGAGAAGATATATAAGGTAGACTGGGCATGATGCCAAGTTTGGTCTGTTGTAGATTCATCACAGGCTGAGAACGTGAAGGATAGTGATTACTGGTACTCAGCGGTGTGCAAACATCGGGAAGTTCAGCTCAAGTATGGCTTCATGTAGCATGAAGCCATTTCTAAATCCCTGGTTCTGACTCCCTAGTTAGATAATCTTCTGGTGTGTTTTTTGTTGTTGTTTTGTTTCTTCCTGTGGCAGAGCAAAAATAAAACAAAATAATTTAAAAAAAAGGATCAGATCAGGTAGGTTTGCTTGCTTCTTGGCTTGCTCTAATTTGTCATGCTAAAATGAATTTTACTTTGTGGGTTTTATTAAATCTGCAACTTCAGAAGTTAGTTCAGTTAACGTGTCAGAACAAACATTTGCTTCTAACACCATTACCAGCAAGATGTAGAATGTGTGTTCACTTGAAGAACAATATCTGTACTTAAAGCTGCACGTTTGAAGCAGGGAATTCTATGTGTTAACACCGTGTGCTTTCCTGGAGGAAGCAAAGTATCAATACTTGCATTGATCACATCTCTCCTGATGTTCAGAGTGTGAACTCAAATCTGAGAGCTCTCACCATATTATCTCATATGATCTCTAATCGACTGAAAGAACAAATTTTTGTTTGTTGAGTCAATAAGCTCCTCACATGCCTTCTTGGAGCCAGTGAAACTCAAAGCATACATCTAAATATGGCGTATATTCAAGTCTCATGTTGAACAGTCATAATGACAGTTACTTAAGCATCCCAAAATTTTGCTGAATGGTCTCCAGTGTTGACTAATTGTTTTTGTGTGTGTTTTTTTTTATGGCAGGACTAATGTAAGATGACAAAACTTTGAACTATTTTCTCTGAAGTTTCTGTGGGGCAATGGAAGTGCTGAAAACTGCTGCATGCTACTGAGAAGTATTTTCTCAGTGCAAATGATAAATAAGTGAGTACACACACACCCACCTCCCAAACCCAAAATGAGCTGGTTATGTAACTGACACAAAAATGCACTGTAAGTTCCTTATTCAGCACTAGAGAATGAAAGAGTAAAAAATATGAATGCTACAGGTCAGTTTCCCTTTAAGGTGATATAAGTTCTGACCTAGAAAACATAGGTTTTAAAGCACATACAAGAAAATGAAATGCACAGGAACTTGATAATGTTAATTAGTATAAAACCACCTGTTAGAGAAATGATAATGTGTTTAAAATACTCACAGGCTTTGTCACTCTGAAGACAGAGAATTTACATTTTTCAGAATTTATTAGATTTTATAATTCTCATGTGCTGAATTATTTTTAGAAGTGTTTTTTTTCTTTTATTAGGCCAAATGCATTGCTTTATGTACAAGAACAATATCAGCTAGTGATTATCTGCATCTTTCAAGTGGAGCACATGCTGAAATTGCGTAGTGGATTGCACCATTGCACCAGAGTAGAGGAAATTCCTTGGTTCCCTTTTCTTCAGGTATGCAGTTCAAGGACTTGTACTTACAATTTCTCTCAATTTTTCTTAAAATGCAAACTGCTTTTAAATTGCCTCAATGGTTTATGCACTCTCTAATTACATATAGTTCATAGTACATTTATATTTATATGCTGGGAAGTGTTATATATGCTCTGCATATATGTTGTGCAAATGAACTGATGCTTTTAGACCAAATTTAGGTTGTGACACTGAGTCTCTGAAGGCTTATTTTTAAAGTGACTCTTCATTTTTCTCACTTAAGTAAAATTCTATTTCTGCAAAGTAATTGTATGAGTGAACGCTCCTGTTTAAGTGAACAGTTTATGGTTACTGTATTAAAGTGAATATTTCAACTTGGCTAACACAACCACTGAATAAACACATATTGATATTATAGAACAAAATAATATATCAGTGCATTGCTCATTTGTGCTCTGATAGTCACCCTGATGCTATTAGTCATGCGGGGAGTGACAAACACAATTACACTCGAGTGCTAATAGAGTGGAAGGGCAAAACTGCCTGACCTCGGCATCCTGGGTCGATTTAAATGTTTGATGTCTCATTGAATTAGTATCACAGTGTGAAAGACAAAGCTCAAACTAATGGAAATGAGCCTGGACATGCAATACTGCTGATTGGGCTGACATAATTAGAATAATATTCTTCACACAGCTAATAACAAGCAGAAGAAATAAATAACCAAGAGATAACTTAATGACTGCATGCTAAAATGCTCCTTTGAATATGCTAAGGTTAGCATTTTCTGTTTACTTACAGAGCACTGGGAGAATTTTTTTTTCCTGTGTAATCATCAGCTGTGGTGATCAGCTCCATACTGGTCACTAAGGCTGTATGAAACTATGCAGGTTGACCTAAATTTTCCCCCTCAGTATCATTATTTAACCCTCAGAGCATTGTTACAAATATCTGCCTCTCTAGAAGACTCTCCCGGTCCCTTGCAAAAAGAGGAAAAAAAGCTGACATGTGACAGATTTATGAATATATTGCCTTTCGTCGTCTTATTGTAAGGTGCTAAATCATGAAGTGTAAGTAAGAATGTGGGGAATCTGAAGGTTGTTAATTTCTGTGGGCATGAGGTGAGATTTTTTTATAATTTCATAGTAAATTAGGAATGCTTTTTAAAGTAGCATATCTTAACAATTGATCTTTGGCGATATCTTTACCTAGTCTTCCAGCTTAAGACGAGGTGATATCAATACAGACTTAGGAAAGATGTAGTTTAGACAGCAGCTTGCAGGAACCTCCTGGACATGAGATCAGTTCCAGCTAGATCTCATACTTATGCCCTATAATGATGCGCACACTAGAAATCCAGTCTAACAAACCACATTAGATCAACTTCAGATCTTTGCCATCAGTACGATGTTCACCTGAAAGAACAGACTGTTAAGATTTTGTAGATGGACATTTTATACTTACGCAGGATCTACTGAAATCACAGATAAAGCCATTGCTGCCTAGATACCAGGGAGCATAAACCTGAAACCCGGACAAAAGAAAAATCATTCAATGGTTTGATTTGATTTTATGAAAAAAAAACTTTTTATTTTCTTTTCTGCTTATGAAAGCTCACAACTTCTATTTCAAGATTTTCCTTCTTATATGAATAATTCCTTGGACTAACAATGAAAATGCAGTGACTTCCTGGAGAGGCTGAAGATTTGTTTTCAACAAAAATTAGTGAACTGTCCTTGAAAGATGTCAGAGAAAAAAATTTAAAAAAAATCCAAAACCCTGCTTTGGGCCAAGTTTCCAATAGAGCAGATCCTCATCATGCTTCTTTCAAATCAGGAAGTTTTTTAGTGCCTTTGAAAACTAGTCCAGGAAAATTCTAAGGTTCTCGAGACAAGATCTGGAAGTGAGCTTTGCTGTACTTCTGGAACAACGACTTCGTTCATGAGAGGATTTCATTGCAGCAAAAAATTGCTAATGTGATCTTATTCACTTATGTTCTGCATGTTAGTGATAACTAAATCTTTCTGATCTTAGAACATGTAAAACAATGTAGGTGTTTTTTATGCCCTGTTAGCCCATACATTTATATAATGACTAGCCTTCTATCATGAATGTACTGAAGTGGAAACCATGTTCTTAAATGAGTAAGATGTTGCATGTTGCAAACTTGCAGGTAGAGGATTCTCAACAGAGCATTTTAGCTTTGACCAGCGCGAGACAGTGAAATCTGTTACATTCATAAACTGACCTGCATCTGTTACTTCTTTTCAAATAATAATAAAAAGAAGGCCAAGCATTTTCAGCAAATCACATTATTTCACTTCATTAAGGGTTCACGTTTTATGGCAGTCTATTACCCATTCAGACTGAGTTAGCATTGCTGAGCCAGCAGATGTCACAGTATCAGGAGCTGGTACAGAGGTGGATATCTCATAGACTCTCAGCACAAGTGCCCTCAGTACTGTGGGGTCTGTTCAAATGTGGGCTTAGGAAAGGGCTTAGTGTTCATGTTGTAATTCACTGCCATTAGTAACCACAGTTGGCATGCGGGAAGTATGAAACGTTTCTGATTTTGTGACCCAAATGTATGGTTCTCAGAAGAAATGTCCTAAGTGGTGCCTTCCTCATCCCAAGACACCCTGCCTTCTGAGTATCAGATAGTTTACGTTTGTCTGCTCTTCGTAATCTGTAGAAATGCCGATGTAAACTGTGCATGTCTGCTCTGGGCTATTTCTGAATCCTTATGGTAGAATTTCTGTCTCCCTTTAGTAACAAATCTATTCCCACTCCATAACGTGGAGAAGACAGAAACAATAAATATAATAATAATAAATATAATGAATATGATAATAAACGTAATGATTTATATCCTCTGTGATAATGCAGGTACATTGTCTGTATGGCAGTAAGTGGGTAACTGTCCTTTTACCTAGATCCTCCTCTTTTGCCTGGAATCTTAAACCAACAGAATTAACTGTGAGAATTGAAAGATGAGGGATTATTTTCTCTGTCATAAGTCCATTTGAATTTATGCTGCTGAGCTATACAACTGTCTATTTGATCCCTTTAGATGACCTCCCAGAGTTTCTATTCAAAATGAGTTCTCTAAAAACAGAGGTACCAGTGCTACTAAAGGCAAAAGATGAATATACAAGCAAATAAAAAAAGCTCTCATTCTTGCAGAGGGCTTTCTTAGAGCAAATTCTTTGGCTTTTTCTCAGCCTAGGTACAAATTTTTGGTAATTTCACTGGCCATTTTGACGTTGGCGCCTGAGTCCTGAACATATTTACTGTGATAGCACTAATAGTGATAACAGTACTTAGCACTTGTGACAGCTAAGCCTAACAGAATAGAAATCCACCCTACAATAATAAAAAACTAGAGAGCTTTCAAAGCTTAACATAATCAGTGACTTGGAGCAGTTTCTCAGTGTTGGTTGACCAGTGAGGAAATGCACTTTTTCATGCATACTGATTTATGCTTTTCCTGTGTTTGTGATATTGACAGTGTTATGATTTTGATGGTAGAAATATTTTCCCAGTACACGTAGATGGTTCTGTTAGTATGCATAAAACTCTTAGTAAGTAAAGGAGAGTTTATGCAAAGGCTGTTGTCCCTTATTTAGCTTTAGTTACCAAATGCAAATCTCTCAATATTACTGCTCAGCATAACTTGCACATCATTTGACTTATTAGAGCTGGCTAATTTTTTAAAAATTATCTTTCTATTTTCAGTAGAACTGGGAAAGAACTGGACCTGATTTTCTGCATCTCCCTATGGTAGTTATGGTGAAGTCCAACCTCAGAAATTGTGGTTATTGTTTGTCTTCATCTGAGTGATACAGAGAAAGTTAAAAACCTTTTTTCTTTTAAAAGGCTTCAAGCAATGACAAGTTCAGCATCGTGAGGGTATCATGCTAATCACTGAAAGGTAGAATGTTATCATCTTCAGGCTAAACACAGGGTTTCGTCAGTATCCATCAAGTCTCAATCGTGGATCACAATTCTTCTGCATGTCCTTTTGCAGTTCATGCCTTTTAGAACTTCAGTCCCTGAACTATGTGTGTAGGTACATTCCCAAGCAGCTTTTCATACACTCCTTCTGAATATTTCCCATATTCTGTATTGCCTTCATTCTCTGATTGTGCAGGAAAATCTTTATTCCTTCATTTAGTTTTGTCCCAAGAATAGTGGAATAATACTTTGGAATATCCGGATAATATTTTTCAGTCTTGTCTCAGCCCTATTTTTGTCATGATAAATTGCACTAGATGATCTCTGTGGTCCCTTTCAGCCTGCGCTTTTCTATAATTTCTATGATGTCTATGAATGTGAAGAGTAACTGTGTGAGTAGTTAAACCTTTCTTTAGAAACACTTCCACTGTTCTAACAAGTTACATGTAATTAGTTAAAAGAAAAACTGCTGCTTGGCACCCACTAGCTGGTCATTACCCAATGACCCCTAGGGTCATTTTCATAGTGGAAAAAAAATTAAAAGAAAAAACATGTACTTATTTTTGTTTTCAGCCTCAACTGGTGAGACTTTTTTGTGCTCTAATTTTCTGTTCTATTTTGTAGCATTCTTATCTTGTGGTCTTGAAGGATCCAAATCAGGTAAACTGAAATCTTTTGATTAAAATATAAGCTTTTGAATTTGAACCACAGTGCTTTTCTTTTTGGTGTTCGTAGACAAGCTAAAGCTTTCAATAAACTAGGAGATCTTTTTCTATTTTCTTTCCTTTTTTTCTTTCTATTTCTTCCCCCTTCAATAGCTGCAGTCCTAGTGGTATCTTGTGACAGCTAGTTACATAGGTTGGTACTGTTCATTTTTAAAGCAACAGGTCTAACAAAAGAAGTGTTTCACTCAGTACTACGTGTCCATTTTAAACAGCAGATACTAATATTGACAGGACAGGTATCACTGGTATTGATTACTAATAATGCACCAGCTGGCATTTGAGGTGTGCTGGATGTGTTCTGCAAAGCATTGTCTGCCTTTCTAGACAGAGCTGTAGCTAGTTTTGCACCTCATTCAGACAATACGAAAACTTAGTAATTTGAAATGAAGCCCTTTGTGTTGTTGAACACACCTTTCACTAGGAAGGAGTGCACTTAAAGTGGTACTCTAGTTTTGGTTGAACGAAAACAGCCTTCAGCAATCAGGGCTAATAAGAATGAAGAGTATCTGCAGATTAAAAAAAAAAATTTTTTTGGTACTGAGCAAATGTAGAAACATTGTGTGTAGCTGCAGACTTGATTTATTTCATACCTTTTGTCGATCAGATAATTCTTACAAAGATGTACTTAAAACGCTGTTTCATGCAAAGTTCACTTTTTTCTTCTTGTTTAAAAAGACACCACATCTTTAATTTGCCAGGCTGTGTATTAATTTTGCTGAGAGCACCGTTTATTTCCCTTTCCTTCTACTTTAATAAAGTCAGTTGTTGACAACTCTCAGGCGTGTCAAACTCTCACCACTAATAATTGCTTAAGGTTCCCTAACTTCTATAAATGTTGGTTCCAGCTAAAAACCCCATGCTGTAGCCCTGTTTAAGGGAAGGGGAAAAAAAAAAAAGAAAGAGGGAAAAAAGAGGTGGGGAAAGAAAGAAAAAAAAATGAGAAGTTCTTCTGATGAATTTTTGATTTTCCTTCTTAACAAAGAAATGTCTGTGATTCAAAGAAATAGCTTAAAGTGATATTATAAAATAGAATATGGAGTGCACTGTTCTGAATGACTCTTTGCTTTTAATGTGAGACTGAAAAATTGTCAGTGCCTTTTTTGATTAGATGAGGTTTTTTTGTTCTTGATCTAAGAATTGAGGAGAAAAACATGCTACTTGCATTTGAATATGGTATGAGCTAGATGTAATGTGTTGAAGATAAAGCAATACCAGTACTGCCTCAAGGCGGCACCTGTATCTGTGGGTCAATGCCATTTCTCTTTAGATCGCTGCTGAGCCCCTCTCTTGGCTGCTGCTTTATTAGGCCTAATTAGGCAGACTGTCACTTTTATTGGTGATGGAAAAGGAAGATAAGTAGATTACTTGTGTCATCTATCTCTATCCGGACGTGTCTAAAAAGTCTAAAGTGATTGCTGTGGGCCACAGATATATTTCACAAGAGGGAGAAAAAGAAAAAAAAAACTCAGAAATGTATTAAACCTCTAGAAATGACTTACCTTTGGCACTACTGTGTGTAATTTCAAATCCACAGAGAAAAGAGTTACAGTACATACATAAAGTCCTTTTGTTCAGAGGAAGAAGGTTATATGTAATGGTTTTTGTGATATCAAAACAAAAAAAAATGCTTTCTACTTAGAATTGATAAGTAGTTTTATATATATATTAAAGTTAATCCTGGTTGTAATTAGAGCACAGTGTTTGTGGATGGTGAAGAAAAATGAACTATTTTTGTTGACAGGCTTGTTGACGTGTTCCTCTGATAGGCTTCCTGTTTGGATCATAGCTCAGGGCATCTCCAGTTTGTGTAGTATGTGCATGTTTTTGAAGACTGTTTATAGGAATAATTATTTTCTAAATAAAAGAACAGATACCTTAAGTTGGACTAACAAATTACTGACTAATTTGTCAAGAGCCAGCCAGCACTCGCAGTTCTTTAATTTCTGAGAGATCATCTGCATCACAAGATCACACTCCCCTGGTTGTTCAGAGAAAGATTATTAGGTGTAGCATTGTGGTAGGAAAATGGAACTACCCCTGTATGATCTCTCTTAGGAACACACAATATGATCTTGATTAAGGGTGTTGGCAGAATCAGATACTAATCCTTAGGGAACTTTAAGACTGAGAATAAAACAAAGCAGATTTTATATTTTTAGAAATTCTTAAAGCTGCCGAATCACAATCACACAGACGATAAAATGCTTTTAGAAATTTAAATTCTTTCTTTTAGATATGTGCTCTTATTTCATCTGTTGGTGTGTGCAGCCATGTGGGATGCAGATATTGATCTGTAAAAGTCCAATTGCAATCACTGTGCAAGATAGCAGGTGTCAGCACAGGCATTTAAAATGTATATTCCAAAGATGTCTGGGTGATGGTTCTTAAAATCTAATCAGCAAGAGTCTTTGACTGCTAGCTAGAAGAATGAAGTTATGGATATAAGTAAAAACTACTTGTAGACTCAAAATTAAGTTCTGTCATATCACAAGAGTAAGAGTGAGCTTTTCTTGCTGTTTATTTGTTTCACTTTTTACTAGAGGTACATTAGGAGGCATTAGTGCTACCATTCTGTGATAACAACTTTTTGCTTCTAGGGCCCTCTGCAGTACTCCTTACTCCAGAAAATTCTTATATTGCTTGAGCTTTATAATTTCAGAAGACTTCTTATGGTGTGTAGTGAATGCTGCGTAAGGTCCTTACATGACAGATTCAGACTGCTGCAAGAATGGCATTTTTATTCAAGATTCTGCTTTCCACAGGCAGTCAGCCAGTCTGTTTGCTTGGAAGCTTCAAAACTTCTCATTCATTATTCAATCCAGGCTGTTTAGGGTTTATTTTCTTTGCCTTTAAGACCCTTCTTCACAGATGCTGCCTAATTGTATCCATACATATTGAGATAGCTGTATGTACAGTCTCATGGAAATCCACCAGTAGGATAGACAATTTAATAGCTAGCTGCTGTACCAGCCTTTCTGTGTAAGTTGGCTTTTTCTTTATTAGATGTATTGTACTAGAAAAATTGAAATATGAAACAGAGAGGCAATTATTGTCAGAACCTTAGGTGAGTTTGTCTCAGAGATCACTATTAAGCTGATGAAATTTGGGAAGTTGGTACCGGTACAATGTTCAGGCTTTCAATATTAGTTTTAAGATTTTTGCTGTTCACTACTGTAAGGTGTGACTTTCCCTCTATACACAATCTTGGATTACTTAATTACACTATCTGCTTAGGCTGGTAGTCTTTTAAGATCAGGAGTGGAAGTGCCGAGGTCTCTCATTCACAAAGAAAATGTTTTGATGTCTGGCCAGTCTTTGTCTTCTAAAACTGAAAGTTTGAATCTACTCCAAAATACACCACAGTCAAACCTTAATGTATAAGAAAAGTGTGTGCAGTTATCTACACAGTAGAATTCCCCTTTGGCAAGTGTGTGCTACCTGTTGGCCAGGAACTTGAGAGTAGCCTTGCAGGAGGTGATCTTGTCAGTATCTCAGTGTAATTTTTGAGGACCCCAGTGAACTCTCTGAGAAACAAAACATCTTTATAACAGTGCTGCATTCTGGCTCCAGTTAATTCAATTGGAATGAGTAGCTGTTTATATTTACATTCTCCATGGTTAAACTAGTAAATACTGGAGCAGTCACTTTGCAGTAGGTTATGTATGCAAGGCAACAGCATCTGTCTTTGCTGTTTGAATATTGCCCAACACTCAAAGAGACATGACACTCCTTTACTCAGTTTTAGCTGGTGGTCTAAGTCTTGTTTCTGACTGTGGACACATCTGGTTTCAGAGCTCGATGTTAGTCATAGGGGGGACTGCTCATGCCTATTAACTAATAAGCAGACTTACACCAGGACAGCAGCAGAGTAGAGCTACTGATTGCACAAGTGCATCATGCATGAATAACCATACCTCAGCCTACCGAACACAGCTGATAGGTCACAGGTGGGCAGAACTGAGACCCGAATTTGGCAAGGATTATAGTTACTCTTTCTTGTCACTGTGTCTCCTAACAGAAAAGGACATAGGTCTCTTTACCTTGATAGATGTTTGGCCCCATGTTTCCCTGAGTAAACCACAGTGCCATTTTGTGCTTTCACTATTAGAATATCCAATTCCATGAATTCCTGGCAGCATCTGAAGTGTTCTGGCTTTTGGCTCATCCAACTCAAAGTACTCTGTAAAACAAGAAACTGGATCGCTCACTGGAGAGGCATAGAAACAGTGTTCTTGCATATGGGAAAAGGCACTGTTGACAATTTATGGGCTGGTTCATGGCAAGAAGAAGTAAGAAGACTTTTTTTTCTTTTTCCTATTTTCCTTTTCTTTCTTTTTCTTCCTTCCCCAGAAGCAGGTAGATTGTCTGCGTCCATTCCCATGCTATGAGAATTCACAGGTTATTTTGCCTGTGAATAATTCAAATTGTTATATATCTAATTCACTAGATCAGAGGATGAGTAGCAAAGATGGCATCCTGCCTTCAGGTTGAAAAGCTCCAGAGATTGAATAGTGCTTATTGGAGTAAGAAAGTTTTGAGAATATGCAGTTTTAGTCAGATTTTTGTGGTAAATACAGACACGTAAAAAATTTCTACGACAAAAATGTAACTTTATTAAGGATATTTAGGTTTGGGTTTTTTCAGCCAGTGCTCTTTCTTTGTATCTGCACGATGCTTGCTTGTTTCATGCATCTAAAAGCCTTTTGGAAAAAATTGTGTTTCCAGCTTGCTTCCTCACCATTCAGAGTTTGCATATTGATACGAATCCAGGAGAGAACCTGCATATGTTGAGCAGTAAGAGAATAAATCGGGTGTGTCCTGGAGAAACTTTTTTTCCCTTTTTCTTGCTGCATTCTTGCAGATAATGCATGTGGGGTTTTCCACTCCATGTGAGGTTTTTTTAAGCAAGACTGACCATGGAATTATTGTGAATTTTTAAGTTAATAAATGGAGCTCAGGCACCTATAGCTCAAAAGCACTGGAATAGATAGCTGGATCCAGCTCACATCAAGGGATATTCAAGATTCAAAGAGGTTCTTGATTTCAAAAGACAGCTTGCTCTTCTCTAGTCATGTTTATTCCTTCTCTTCAGGCATTAAATAAATTAGTCACCAAGAAGTACAGTCTAAAAAGCTAGACTTTATTCCAGGAAATTCTTACAGGACTAGCTAGGATCGCTTTTCCAGGCTCTCAGAAATTTTCAATGAAAAACATTATGTTTATCCTTTTACTCTATTTCTTATAAAGCTAAAGCCAAACTGTCTGCCATCTACACTGGGCTCTAACATCCATATTTATTCCTGATGACTTCATTTTTGTCTTTTGATATTGATGTACCTTTTTTATTTCAAACTTAGCACAGCTGTGTTGGCAGTGCAGGGATATTCTTGAGCAGTCAGGTGAGAAAGCTGATTTTAATGACTTGCTGCAGCTCCATGCCAGCTCTGCTGATGTGGCCTTTGCACACCTGTGTTGAGTGAGCAGCACTAGTTAGAAGTTTCTAGTATTCTGCCTAACACTTCCTTACACAGCATTTCTACGTGTATTCTACCTTGCAAAGCCATCTAGTCTGCCAGATTCTGCACAGAATCCAAAACATACATGGACCCCTAGTGTGGCAGCACCATGAAAAGCGGTATCTAGCCCTCACTGCATTAGTGTTTTTCCTTATTTCTATCTGATCTCATTAGCATTAGTTTTTGCTTTTGGAATATAAAAAGCCAATACTAAAGTGCACAAATACTGCTGTTCTGTATTAATGACTTCTATATCCAATTAGTGAAGATCATTATTGCAATATGTTATGACTTTGATTGTACACAAGAGGCAATAAACAAGATTCCCCAGAAGCAGCTTTATAGTTTCTCTATAGCATTTTTTAACAGCAGCAAGTCCTTTGGTCTGTCATTTTGCCATACAGCAAACTGACTTGAATGGCGCTAGGAAAAAGCTTTTGTCACAGAGTGAAGATTTTATCTGAGTGAGAACAGGGGGCAGGAAGTAGCAGCTTTCCACGCCCTGTATCTAACTTTCTTGTAGGATGAGAGTGGTTTTATGGCTGAAATAATTCACATTTCATTGCAGGTGATATAACTTGTTTGTTAAGCACATTTTAAAGAGATGTTCTGTATTTTAATGGCCATTTAGTAGCTGGCTATCAACAGTCTGAGCTCCCTGCCTGGGGACAGCATGCAAGGTTTATTAAATATTAAGAAGATGTTCATTACTTTGTGGAACTATGACAACAGAACATCTGCATATTTAGAAAGCAGTAAGTTAACATTCTTTAGACTAGCTGCTTCAGTTAGGAGAAAGGACTAATGTTTGTCTGGCTAAAGATGCATAAAAGTATCTTCTTTGAAGTTGACTCTTTTCTTTTGGTGCTGATGAATGTTGAAATTTACCTACGCTGCTTATTTTAGAACACAAAACACAGTCTCCTTCTAGAGAAGACTAAAATCGGGTATCTCAGAAGACAGTTTTTGTCATTTCTTTAAAAATATCAATAACTTTTAAAAATTTATCTATTCTGTAGAGGATTATCTAGTGCCAGTAATTTGGAAAGGTGATATTTATTTCTGTATGTGAAATAGTATGGTTACTATTCAGATTCCATTGCAAGTGTTAATGAAAGGGTTAGGTCTTTCAAGGTAGACTGTACCTTTCTGACAAAAGATCAGCAGAATTCTTGGGAAAACTTCCTTCACTTCAACCAGAGTTTGAAGCAAAGCAACGGCTCTCAGTATATTGGCTATTTACATTGGAGTGGCTCTTCGACACTGAAGCCAATTACTTACTGTGAGATTTTGTACCTACTCTTGCTTACATGGGGTGATTGGAAGAGTTTTGTTGTGGTTAAAAAAAGCTAAAGCTCTTTTGTCCTCATCTTGCCAGTCATGCTGAGTGAGCAGAGTTGTTTCCATGTAGAGCAGCTTGCATTAGAAATCCCTCAGTGATTACCACGGGGCAGAAGATCTTTTTAAGTGGATCCCTTGTGAAGTATGAAAGGACAGGCAGCAGATTTATTTAGCATCAGGCATGATTCTATCTTGAACGTATAGTGTTCTGAGGATCCCAAATGTATTGCTACTCAGTGATACGCTGCTAATGTTTTTTAAAGAGTCCAGGGGAAAAAGAAGAAAGGAAAAAGAAGCCCTCTCAGTCTCCTGTGGGCTGTAAAGGTGTTTTTCCAGGCTTTAGCATATGGAACTAGCAGAGCTATTCATACGTTTTTCCCATTTCAGCACTAAGAATACTGACAAAGAATAATAGTTGGATATGAACTTCTAACAGTTATGTCTGCAAATTATTCTTCATGGGTACCAGGTGAGATACTGGGCCAGAGACTGCGCAGAGTGCGAGAACAGAAGATAAAATAGATTGAGGTAGCACTGTGTCATCTTTTTGTTTGGTGTGCCAAGGCAGATCCTGAGGTTGTTTTGTTGTTTTATTGTGACAACGAATAGGTTAGACATATGATGGAGCCTAGAGTGGACACTAAGTTAGTAGACTACAGCAGAATATCATATGGAGAATAAAAGCATTTTGGGAAGCTGTGGGGATATTTTGCCACAGATAACACTACAGGCTGAAGAATGTTTTGTGAAACAGTGAATAATATCATCTAGAGTACCTGTGTTCTTGAATTGCTAGAAAGCACAAAGTATGATTTCATCTACTCTGTAAAGATGTTCTAAAATGCCACCCATGAGTACCCAAGGTTGTGTTTTTTCTACTATATGATGCAGGACAGCAGGACCATCTTAAAATTAAAATAAATGCCCTCTAGCATCTGGACATAAAGGCCAATTTCTGTTCAGTTCTCAGTTGCCATTAATGCTACTTAATGTTGTTAAATGAGTAATTTTATTGGCTTCAGCATATGCTGTTATGTTTGTTTAAGCACTCTTCTTGTTTTCACTGACAGTTCTTTTTATTTTTCAAATCTTGTCTACTTTTTCTTTCCTAAGTCCCCTTATTCCTCCTGTATGCCCATCTTTTCTTTATTCCTCTTCTGATCTCTCTTTAGCCTTCCCTGTTCTGTTTATCCCAACCCTCATCTCCTTTGTTTTTACCACCAGGCATCCCTTTTCTTCCTTCTACTTCTGTTGATCTGTCTTCCCTGTTTAATATTCTTGACTTTTCCACACCCTTGCATGTGTACTTGTAGTTGAGGGCTGCAAACACTGCTACCTATATCCTACATTATCTGTTCTCCTATTCACTGCTTGGATCTGACCCAGTTTATGCCAGCATATTGAAGGTTGTAGATGAGATTGGCATAGCTGTTAAGTTTTGTGACACAGTACATAAATTATTTTCTTTTTAGAGCTACTTTGTAAAAATCGTAAATAAACAGGTAGAAAGTAAGGTGTGGATCTTCGCTTTTTTATTTTAAAGATTGCAAGAGATAGGATTCCTAGGGATGTTAGTAGTGATTGGCAGATTCTTGTCCTTTTTGAGGACCTTTTTGGTGGTTGCTCCGTGTCTTTTGTTCTTTTGTTTATTCCTTTCCTACTCCCTTCCCAACAAACTCTTGCCTTTAGTGTTTAGGGAAAAAATGGAATTAAACACTTGTAAATCTTATCAGTTAAATCTAAAATCCATTTTGATATAAACTTGAGCAAACCCACTCGGGAGGAAAAGAAAAATCCTCTAGATAACTCGTTCAGTGAAGTTTGTTCCTCTTGATGAGAAAACTTTCTCCTAGTCCTGGAGAAGCCTGATTTTGCAGTCATTCCAAGAGATTACAGCTCAATTTATTGATCACATTCAATTATGACCTGTGATTATTTGCATTGTGGCAGAGCCTGGAATACTTGGTTTGATTGATTGGTTTGACTGGTAAATGAACTGGACACAAACTGACAAATCCCATATAGGACTCATTACTTGAAGAGACTACCATCTCTATTTCACTTTCAGTAAACGGCCACAGCAATGCTGGCTGTTATTTCTCCTTTTGGTGCAAATCCATTTCATGTGAAGTTATAACTCACTGGCTGCAAGCTGGTGTTAGGTATCAGAGTTGTACTTCATTGCTGTAATTTGAGCGTGGCTCATTTCAGTGCTTTGATCTGGGTGATCATGCTACCGTTTCATTAATATTTCTGTTCTCATTGTTCACTTGAACTGGGGAAGACTTACTTGTGTATCTTGCTCAGCAATGGGTGTAAGGACGTCTTCTTCCACTGCAACTGTTTTCTCTGCAATCTTTCTGTTTTCCTGTTTCTCAAATCTTCTATCTGCTTGCTTTCCCTCCAGACAGGTTTCTTCATTCCCTCTGCTAGTAACTTGAATTGTTCTTGGCTGATCCGGCCCTTGTTCTTTGTCTCTTTCTTCTGTTCTCTGAAGGATTGAAACTTTCAGTGCCTTCACTTAATCAGGAAAATGTGAGGAACAAGTCCAGGGTACAAAATACTTGCAGTGTAAAAGAGCAAGTGTGTGTGTGAGTTGTCTTATCTTTGTCTTACTAAGTTGAGCACACATGAATTGGAATGTGCACTGGCCCTGCCAACAGATTTCCATGGTTTGTTAATGGAAAAACTTTTGTAAGAGCTGTTCCAGGGGGACTTGGAGCAATTCTGAATTTCCTTATTTGACACTTAAATCAACAGGTTACAAACCCTGTAAGTTAGGGAAGGAAGGAAGTCTACTCAGACAGAAGAAACAAGGGAAAGCTATTTAATTTCTTTCATTTGCTTCATTTAATGAAAAAAAAACTGGTGTGTGTGTGTGTTGTAAGGGAATGAAATAGAAAATAGGGAGCAAAACCTCTGTGGGAAGCAAGATTTCTCACAAAATGCTTGAAGATAAACTGAGGGTGGGGGAGAAAAAACTAGAAACTTTTCAAAAAGGAAGACCTACATTGGTGCAAACGGAAGCAAATTTCTGCTTTTTTGAGTCTCCTTGAACTCAGATTTTTCTCATCTATGTGTGAACTGAAGTTTAGAGAATTTTCTTTTTTTCCGATTCTGCTTTCTACTGAGTTTGCCAGTCTCCAACTTCTCTCTGTGCCTTTATAGTGTTCTTCTCTAGTGGGAACCATCCCTTGAGTTCTTCCCCCACAACCAGTTCTTTGGTTGATAAAGGAAGCATTTTTATTTTGTTTTTGTTGCTGCCGTCCAAGACTGACATATGAGTTTAGTCTCAGGCTCTTCCTTCAATTATTAATGAAAAATATTGTATTACCTGAGGCTAACCCAACGTTGCATTCCGTTTCCAAGCCTTTGGCAACCAGCAATCTCATTGCTGTCTAATGCAGAGAAGAAAATGTTTTTCTTGTTCTTTTTTTCCCCCTCTCCTTCTTCCCCTCCCTTCCTTAAGAAATACTTTAGTGTGTGGATTGCATGATGGCTCCGACGAGTTCACTAATAAAGCATTGTTATAATTAAAAGTGAACATGCCATGCAGCCCTGTTGTCACTCGGTTAGGATTTAAAGTATCGGTTCCTGAACATTGCAGAGATTTAGGCATGGGTTAATTAAACATTTACATACATGTGTAGGACAATATATTGTATGGCGCAATAATATGCACTTTAATCAGAATCTGTGGGTGTTGTGTGTTTGCTTGTTCCATGTTAATTGGTATCATGCTGGCTCCTTGCTTAGGTCTTTGGCTGGATGGAACGGAATAGACATGGTGTTTTAAATATTTTAATTAGGACCAGCAGTTCCCGGCTCACTCATTTCTCATTGGATTGTTTTTCATGCATGAATAAATTAGCTAGCATGGAAGTACTTTGCAGAAAGTAGTTGCCCTCTAGCCATAAAATGAGTCCTGTTCATTAATACTTTAATGAAATTAGCTGTGAGCAAAATATCATTCCTTTTAACTGTGTTCTAATTTCTTAATTTTAATTAGGCACATAATTGTAGTGCGCTGAAATTATCTTAATGTACAGCAAGAAAAGTTCTGTCACTGTGGGCCTGTGGCTGGAACTTGAGCAGACTTGCACCATATATCCCAGCTTGCAGTTTTTCTCTTCAACTTTTCCTAGCTCTAATCAAAATCTTTCTCTACTTTCACAGTGTCAGAAACTGATCAATGCTTTAAGTACTTTGAAAATTAAAAGTCACTGATGCTAAGTTTTGTTGTTGGGAACATCTGTTAGATGACCCTAATTTTTGGGTGCGATATAACCAAGAACTGAGCTTTTCCTGCGAGCACAGAAGACAGACAACATATCTGGTGTTTTAATTTTTTCTCCAGAGATTTCCCATTTTTTTTCCACCCATTAGTTGCTACATTTACTTCACAATTTTACAAAGATGTGAAGTAGTGAGGATGTGTGAAAGCTTCAAAATTTAAATTTTGGCAGCTTTAACATTAATCATTTTTAGTAAGAAGTTCAACTGGGATAAATTAGCCTACGTTGCTTTATGCATGAAACTTATTTCCACTTTGACATTTACTGTTCTTCTGGGTGTTATTTGTTTCCTGGAAAGAAGAGTGTACTCTGGCAAAAGCGTTGCTAACTTCTTTACAGTTAGTTTGACGTGGATATTCAGAGAGAATGGCCTTATCCCGGTACAGGACTACAGGCAGAAACATCAAAGCAGATCAACTTTTTAGGAGAGCTAAGCATTTTCATTCTAGCTTATGTCAGTGGGGGTGAAAACTTCAGACTTACTGATTTGTCAGAAATTAATGTTATAAGTTTTAAAATACTGGAAAAAAAGTATGGGGGCATTCAGCCCTAGAGTTTTCATATCCATAACTATGTTGTGTATAGCATATTCTTAAAAGAATTTCAAACATTAGTAACTGAACTGATATGAAATGTAGGCCTTCACCCAAAGTATTTCAAATTCAAATAACAGTTCAGCAGCATCTTGAAATTAGTGTCTTTATGTAGGGATTTCTGTCTCCTGTACCGTTCTATACAGACTTACTCTACCAAAGCCTACAGTTTGGTCTGTTAAAATGGCTCTCCTGAACTTCTGTAAAACCCGCAGTGCAAAATGGAAGTTTCAGATCAGCCTCCCTTCCACCATGAAGGTGATGTACATCTGTGCTGCTTTACCATTTTACCAGTGTGACAGCAAGGTTTATCTTTGCTGAAATTGAATTTCTAATTGAGATCCTTTTTTTTTTTTTTTTTTTTTTTTTTTTTGGCATATTTCATTGCCTGCTGTAATTGGCACCTGCTCTAAATAATATTGATATTTCTTATTTAAATAATATATTATGGCTAATTGTAATACTTCATTATGCCCACAATTAAGTGAACTGAGGTTAGTTTACAATTAATACTAATACTAGTTGATGTGTAATTTGAATGTAATTTGCTGCTGTTAGCAGATTGCCAGTGGAAAGAAGAAAGCTAAGGGATTTCATGTTTCCAGTGGCAATCTTGTTTTCCTAGATAAACAATTTTAAATAAAATGTGAGTTATGTTCAGATAACTAATAAAGTAATTAGATTAAACATTCTGTTTTCACTTCTGATCGATCATTGTCATTCTTCTGGTGATATACACACACACAAACTCTCCCTTTGGAGACCTAATTCCAATTATAATTTATTAAAGATTAGTGAAATTAATGCATCACATATTTAATTGTTTCGTGTTGTAGGAGACACTGGGTGCATTCAGAAAACCCAGACTTCTCATAAAGCAATTCTAAGTGTTGTGCTTTTTTATCGATGTTTATCCCATCTGTGATCAACCATTGCTCTAACAGTGGTAACAGGAGCTTTAAGAAAGAAGAAAAAAAAAAAGAGGGTGAGCTGAAAGAGTGGGGTGGAAATCCAACTGCAAATGATAAATAGTAATAGACAAATAGACAGATAATGATTGTTCTGAAGAAAGGAGTTACCAAAGTAGATCTTTCTTGATTTTAATCTGTGTGTGAATATTCAGAAGCTTCCAAAACATGTTAAATTGGAAAGTGTTTGCTACTGAAGCAAATAACGTACGCAGATTGAAAATAGTTATTTAGGTATAACCCTCTGCTTGAAGTTCTTCTGGCCCTTCCAGTATCAGAAAGGGTGCATAACTTGTGCTTGAGCAGCCAATTCAAATTGTCATCATTTTATTTGCTGACTTGAAGCAAATGTATTAGAAAAATGACCTACCTATACTTCTTATAGGCTTCTGTATAATAGGACTTGAAGAATAGTAAAACTGAAAAATTGCTTTTGTATTTTGTTTACACAATCAGGTAAGATACCTTGGAATCTGAGCTGAGCTTATGCTGTGTAAACTCAGGAGTGCCCCTCATTGAAAAACTGCACGGAAGTGAGAGTGGAGGGGATGAGAAGGATGGTGTAAACCCTGAGGGAATTTGAGTAATGAATGACTTAAAAGCCTGTTGCGACATCCAAGTGCTCACAGCTGTAATTGAGGTCCTTTTCTCGTTTCTATGACAGTACAGTTGGGCTGTGTTTTGAAGTAAGGTAGTGGAGACACTGTTTTCAGCTGCAGAAAATGGAATTTAGGCAGTTGGGAATTTAGGCAAGTGGAAATTTAAATTACTTATGTTGGGTCTGGTGGAGGAAAGCAGTGCATAAATGAGGTGTGGAGCTCCCTGCAAAACTGCCTGCATTCGATTTTTTTTTTTTTTTTTTTTTTTTTTTTTTTAAACTAAAGTGTGTACTTCTGTGCACGTTCATTTATGTGGAGGTAGTTCATTTTCCATGTTCAGTGTCCCCAGTCTCGGTCAAAAGCAGCTTAGGATGTAAGAAGGGAGAATCACGTGTTCAGTGTCACATGAAAACAGGACACGGGGTAGAAAATTGCATTTTGGTGCTTTGTGGCGTTAGAATTTGATTTTATGGTGTTCTGTTGCTCATTTTCAAAATAGCAACTCTGGGGTAAGGTTTTATTTCCCTGCTAGTTTAGAGAAGGACTTGTGATGCGATCAAGCACAATCTTGTAAAGAATTTCAGTTACAAAATTTAGAAGTACAGTTGCCGATATCGTTTTTTAAACATGAAACTAGACCTACAGAGGGCCAAGTTTATAAAACAAACAAAAACGTTGATTTCTTTAAAAGTTTGCATTGTAGTTTTAGTGATCTTACTGATACGTAGTTCTCATCTAGCTTTTTGGTTTGCTTCTTTGTTTGGAAGGAAAACAAGCTTCCTTTGGAAAGGAAGCTAGAACTTCTTGAATGGTCACTTGGGTGTGTCATTATTCATTTTAAAATGGTAAAAAAAAAAAATAGAAAAAGTAATTATTCAGAATAAGGAGATATGTTGGGAACTGTGGAAGCCCAAATTAATCAGCCTGGTTAAAAATTACATAAATGTATTAAAAAGCCTCTCCCAAAATTTTTAACTTATTCTTGTCAGTCAGGAGCTACCTGTGATGTTTTGTTTCTCTTGCAAAGAGAAACGGTTTCTAATTTGGGAATAAATAACTAAATTTCATTTACCAGGAATTTAAGGTGGTCTTGATAAAACACATTATTGTAGTGATTTGAAAGGAGAGGAAGACAAAACATTTTAATAGTGCAAATCCTTTCCTGACTTAGTTTTCCTTCATCCATGAGACTTCTTAGGCAAAGAATTAAAGAAGTTCTGTTCTATTTCAATGCTGTTTCTCTGTGTTATTCTAAATAACTATATAGCACAGGATCTAACTATCAAGTGTAACATTAGCATTAA
Source organism: Lagopus leucura (assembly GCF_019238085.1). Taxonomy (NCBI): domain Eukaryota; kingdom Metazoa; phylum Chordata; class Aves; order Galliformes; family Phasianidae; genus Lagopus; species Lagopus leucura. The sequence continues at coordinate 2,477,904 of NW_024962269.1, forward strand.
AAATTCCTTTGGATCCCCTGTTGTTACTGCAAGAATTCTGTTTTTAAGGCACCAATCACTCTCTTCTGATTTTCCCTGCCTTCAATTAGTGGTGCAACTGATTTCACTATAATTACGTTATCATTTAGATTAATCAGCATTTTATAGTTTCAGTTGATTAGAAAATTAGAAGTTGAACACTGTATTCCTAATAAAAATACAAACGAGATGGTAAGTAGAAGAGTGCTGGAGAACAGCGAGTGTATAAGTCTGTAATTTTTGTCTGATGATTGCTGCTTGCTGTTGCCACAACTTAGAAAAAATCCTTGGCAACAATGCAGGCATCAGTGGTCTTGGAAGCTAACTGCAGGTTGCCTTTTTGAGGATAGATGCTTTTTATTTCTACAGTTATGGAAAATTCAGTTTTACATTTGTTTCTCTCAGTGTTTGGAAGTTCTAGCTCTACGACAAAACCAAGAGCAAAAATTTTTTGGTGTTATTTTGTTTGTTTTTGTAGCCTGCTCTCTGCACTTTGAGGTGCCTGGTATTTCAGAAGTACTGGGTACCTTCCCAGACTGCCAGTCGTGGAACTATTTCATGGTATCAGAGAAGTGTGCTATGCAGCTGCCAGCTAGGCTGCTCCATCTGGACCTTTATCGCCCGTGGTCAGAGTGGTCATCTTCATTTCAGGAAAAGCTCTGTGGAATTTTCCTATTAGTTCCTGCTTTCAAAATGCTTTTTGCAATGTTTCTGGAAAAAAAAAGCCCAAAAGCAACACACCAGTCGTACCTTTTGCACTCTCTGAATTTTCCATGGCCATCACCTTTATTTCTATCCAAGCAGTGGGGAAAGCTATTTGACAACTTGCATCTTGTGATGTAGCTTTTCCTTTTAAATATCTTGAGTTGAGTGTGTGTGTGTGTGTAAAAACACTGGCTCCTTCAGTAGCTCTTCTGCAGATTAATACTCTGTTGTAGAGATTACAGAAAGTCAAGACAATTTGTGGTTCTGAGTGGAAAATCGGTATGAACTTCCATTGGCCTTGAGTGTCCAGGCTTGTAAAAGAGCAATGTCTTTGTTACTGCTCTAGGACAGTTAGATATGCATTCCTCTAACCGTTAATTCCTCCAACCTCTAAGCCCATAAAAATAATAAAAGAAACCCCACAATCTCATCAATATTCTTATAGCAAATGTTATCAGACTTCACAAGAGTGATAGAGGCATGAGTGTGCTACGACAATACCACTGTATTAATAAAGTATTCATTACATTTATGCAGATGGTGGGATTTGTGTTGTTTTTTTTTTCCCCTGAGGAAGATATATTGATGTTTACCATTATGAATATGGAATTGTTAACTGTGGATTTTGAAACTTCAGGAGGCATTTTGAGTATGCAATTTATCTTATTACAAAATTTATCCTAATAGGATTGTGTCAAGCTCTCAGAATGACAAAAAACAGCAGGGCAGTTAGGCATATTGTCTCTGGGGATAAAAGAAAGCAAAACTGTTTTGACATCTGTCTGAATCCTGTTTTGTTTTTTCCACTATCGGATACTAAAGATGCTTTGTTTGGTGCTGTGGAGGGCGTGATACGAGCCAGTGACTGTATGGGGGGCTCCAGATCCACAAAAATCATAAGCTAGGTATTTTAAAGCAAGATTTTACATTATTTGTTTATTAGCAGTGTATGGATTTGTGACAGCTGAGATAACCTAAAGGGGCCCAATTTGAAGGGTAATATTCTGCAGCTCAACTGTCCTAGGTAAGGTGGGTATATGCTCGTGTTAGCACTGTATTCGTGCCCTCGTGTCCTAGCCAGCAGAAGGAATGGCAGTGTAGAGGCTCCTGAGGAAGCTCTAAACAACCAGCTTTTCTCAGGGATGGCTGACTGTTGCCCTTCTGCTATGAAGAGGGTGGCTTTCTGGCCATTGATAAACTGATCATTCCATGGTGGCTGATTTCAGTGTTGTTTGATTTCTCTCTTGTGGAAGCCTGTCTTCTGTCTTCCTGATATGCCTTTGAAAAGTGACTAGTGCTTGCATCTATACAAGGCTTTTTTTTTCTTTTTTCTTTTTTAAACAAACAAACAAAAGCCATGAATCTTACTTGTTCTTGATTTAATCTATTTCAATTATGTTTCAAGAAGGAATGTGGCTTGCTGCCTGTAGAACAGTCATAAAGCAGTGACTTGATGTGCAAGGGAGGTTTGGTCAGGTGAGGGAAAGAGTGGATGGCTGTGTTTTGTTGCAGGGTTATACATGAAGTTAAGAGGAGATCTTGTCTGAATAAAGCCAGGCTCTCTATGGGCAGGAAAAGACTCAGAAGGAAGAGTTCAAAGTGGAGACCTTCACAGAGAGGCGGGAGCTCTGATTCTCAGGATTCTTAGGGATGCAGCTATGCTCATAATAAGGTAATGCAAATATTTTTTTTTTACACGTGAGTGGAATTAACCCTATCCATTGTAAAATTAATGGATGCAGGTGGCTAACTTCACTGCTTCAAAGCTTGAGCCAAAAGAAAACAAAAATGGGAAAAATGAAGAACTTTCAGCAGTGTTAACTCTGATTTGTTGTATTTTTACCTTAAATCTTACCTATTTAGGATTGTTTCCAGTATTCTGAGGGCTTGAGATTTAGATTCTGTTTAGACTTTTTTCATACTTGATGTAAATTTTAAATTTTCAGCTACTCGTGGACAGACGAGGTGCCGTTATATCAGAGATCACCAGGTGGCGCTGTTACACACAGACATCCAAAGTGTTTCTCTACTGTGCGAGCTGATGTTCAGTTATGGGAAGACACTTCATATCGTTCATTTTTTTTGCTATGAAGTCTTGGGAACTTGAATACATGCTTGAAGCAGGGCCACTCTGTGTGAGCAGACACCAGTGAACCAGTTCACAGAAAAAAGTCTACACATATACACACCTGTATTGTAGAGCTAAAACCATACAAAGAAAATGAGTAGTAGCTTGTCGAAGTGCTGCACGTTAATATCTTTTTTTCCACAATAGAATTCTTAACATTTCCTCTGTGTTAAACAAGAGCTAGATGACTTACTGAATCTGTGTCACATCATTTTGGACTGAAGTAGTTTAAGCCTTTCTGTCTTTAATTTTTTTTAAAGGTCCTAAGAGATCCACTTAGTTCCCACATTCATAGGAGTGAGACCAGACTGAGAGGTTTTGTTCCTCCTGCATGCCCTTAGTGAAAAATTGGTGAAATTAAGCCAGAATAAATAACATATACATGCTTTATAGAGTCATTAAGCATAGGAATAAAGTCTGTAACTCAGTCTTTTCCAAGGAGTGTATTAAAAGTCAGCATTGGACATAGTTAAATACAATATGTAGCTTCTGTGGAACGAAGGTTGATAATACCCATGATTTGGTAGCTGACTTAGCTCCTCTGCTCAAGTGACTGAGAACAGCGTGCAATGCATGCTCATTTCTCCAGCTTTCTCACTGAAATTGCTGACAGAAACCTAGGGATTGTAATTTCCTTGTCACATCCTACTTTCTTTTCCAGATGCAGGTCGTTAGCACATGAAGACCCATATTGTGCTCAGCTCTTCTGTGTAGGTGCAAAAGAGAAGAATGGCACAGAGGATCCTATCTCCTCTTCCTTAGAAAACTAGGCAGGGACTAGGTTCACACTGCCTCTGCGAACATTTTCATTTTAAATTAACATATTTTCCCTATGAATAGCGTTCTGTGGCAGATAATTTTCTTAATAAGAATCAATTACCTGTTTCTTTTTTTCTTTTCTTTGAAAATCCGGTTGCATGGAGCAAGTCTCAGGGGAAATGTGAGATTATGTTTTTAAACCATTAATTTCTTCTGATTATCATACTGCTTTCCTCATGCTAATTGCTAAACCCTATGGGATCTCACTAACATGAGATACAGCCAAGAAGAGACAACAAAACCAGAAGTCAGCAGAGGTGGTGATTTTAAAATCCTCTCCTAGGTTCATGGCATAGCATTTAGAAATAGGAAGAAAAACCCAAAAACGGCAACTGATCTTGCTCTCTTCCTGATCAGTATTGTTCCCACAGCACTGGGGACATTTCACAGCATTGTGAATGTGTTTCATCTCCCACGTTTCATGTGTTCCATCTCCCATGTTTCATGTGTTCCAGATGAGATATGAAGCTTCTGTGCACTTCTCTAAAGAGACTGTTCCATTTACTTGTATAATTCATTGCGAGAGTCTTTGCTGATGTTCTCCCTTTCTTCATTACTGAGATGTAATTGTCAGTAATGTAACTGTACATACTGTAAGGAATTTCCTTTTCTCTCTGTGATATTTATATCTTCTTTTAGACCCCAAATCATGTTTTTTTTTCAACTCTTTTCAGCTATTATTTGCTATTGCAACTATTACACTGTATCCTATAAATGGTTTGCTACTCTTCGACTAATGAATCATGGTAACATATGAGTTGACCTCAATGGAAGACTTAGAGCTGGGCAAAACCTCACCATCTAAAAGTTTTGTTTAATAAAAAAAAATAAAACATTCTCTGAAAATGCTTGCATTTCCTCCATATAATCAACTTTTAGCTGTTGATGAAGAATGGGACACCCCCAAATTACAGACAGGGCAGTGATAGGTATATCTAGTACCTTACTGTTTTATTGGAAATATTTCCATATAACTGCCCACTGTTATGTGTTAGAGATACTGTAAACATGAAGGTTTAGAAAGACTGTCATTCATTGCTGCTGTTACGTTATGCTTTGCTATTCCAATTGGCACCCTGAACAATCTTTGAAGATATGGATAGTGTTAGGTTCCAATCTTGCATGCTGTGACTCTCTCTTTTTTCTCTGCTCTCCTGCCCCTGTCTGTAGCAGTATACCCATTTGTTTATAATAATAGCTTTTAAAGCTGTTTTTGCTTTATTAATGGGAAACATGCTCCAGTCTTTTGTAGAGGTCATCATGTGATTGTCTACCAAAAAGCAACTGAGAAAACAGAAGTTTCCCTATGACTTGCAGGGCTCCAAGCAGAGGATATTCGTGTAAAGAAGTGCAGGCTTGATGTAATGAAAGAGAGAGTATTCCTGCAGGATTTGTTCGTCAGGGAAGGGAACTCTGTGTCTGTTGCCAAGAAGCTGTCATACTTGCCTTAATTATGATTAACAACATACTCATGTACCTGAGAAGATTTTTTTTTCCTCATTGACTTTTGTAGAACGTCCATGTCATCGCTAAATATTATTTCACTGGCATCTGCTATTGTAGTTTTAGTGATAAGAGCTAATCTCTGGTGCATTATCCTTCTTCACAGAAAAATCACTTGCAATGCCTGCATCTGTTCCCTATTTCATACATCTTTTTCAGCAAATTTCTGTTTTGGCTGGCACCAAACTGCAGTTCTTGTATAGCTCTGGGAAGTTACGTAGTCTAACCCTGATAAGAAATGAAAAATTTCCTTGAACAGTGAAGAATGATGCTTCTGTTGTTCATGAGCAAGGTATTTACTACCTGCATTTAGCCACAGATTCCCAGATCCATCTTACGAGTTCATAATCTGTACTGATGAACTGTACAGTTGCAATTAATCCAAGAAGTTTTCATTGTAAAGGTTGTTATTCTGCTTTTTTATTCTTGTTTATTGTTAGAGAAATATCAGTAATGTTTAGTATGTTGTTATTAATAAATCCAGTTAGCTTCATATGTTGTTTTCTTAGGTGCTTGCATAGCAGGGCTATTAAAAGTTACGCTGTTTTTGTAGCAAAATGACTGTGCTCAGAAGCATTACAGGCTCTTATTGTACAGTTACTCTGTGTTCTAGAAGTAACTGTAGTTTCTAGCATATTTTAAGTTAAATAAGCAGAAATCAGTAGAAACTAGTGATAGAACATTCTAGGAGAAACTGTCAGGAATAAGCCAGTCAAATCTAAACCCATTCAGTATTCTTATTTATTTATTTTTAAACGCTATCCAGGCGTTTCTTCACTAATCTAATTTCTGTTTTCTCTGTCTCATCGCCTAATTATATTGTACAGGTAGAGTTAATGGTCATAGTCCTCCAAAGTCAACAGTAGAGAACTCTGTCTATTTCTTGTTAATTAGACATTTAAGCTCTAATTGGCAGCAGTTAAGACAATCAGCTAGTGAGCATACATAGCATTCACTTGTGGGGAATTGCAAAGGCAATTGATCTATCTAATCAATGGTTTGCACACCAGAAGCAATTACCTATTCACAGCTGAGTAACTCTGATTCCAAAGGACAACTGCTTTAGATATTCAGAGATGGCAGAGAAGGTGCAAAAGTGCACAGGTACCATTTGGGCATCTTGCTTGGTTTCAGTGGGAAAAATATATCCATGGGCTCATTTTTTATTTGGAGTGTGTATCAATCATTCTCGTTGGAAGTGGCTTTGTAAATTAATCTCAGTGAAAGAGGAAAATTAAAGAGGTGTTTCACAGAGAGTGCCAAGACAAGTCCTAGGAAACTTCTGTTTGCGGGGGAGGCAATGAGAATGATTCATTGAGTATTAACAAGAGGGAATGAAACCAAGAGTAGAATATTTGGGAAAAGGAAGATTGTAAGAGGGAAATTCTGCAATTTTTTTTTCCTTTGGAATTACTGGCTATTTGTTCATTCTTCAGTAGTATTTAACAGATATTTCTGTCTTTTGCACTCAGTGATTTGTTAGCTAGACTTGCACAGCATTTATCTTTCACTATGAGTTACCTTGGAGCTAGTATATTATATAAAATGTTTTGCATTGTAATGACTTCTGCATATAAACTCTAGATCAGAAGCACAGTCAAACAGATCTGCAGTGATATTCTGACAGAGCAGCAGATGTGGAGAAAGGTATGTTGTATGCATTCTTCCTGGTTGATACTTCGCACACGTGTTGCAGAAGGGTTGAGCTGATTGACTGTCATCGTGTTCCCTGTTGGAGCACTACAAGTTTTTCCCATCCTAGTGATAATTCTAAGGCACTTTGCCCACTAAAGGTATAATTTGACTTATAGGTGCTCAGGGTTGGGTTGGTGTACCTTAAGAGAAGTATACTGAATGCACTTGAAAATATCACAGTAAGGCATGCTATAGAACATGGGCTGCCAGCCCTGCTTCCTCTCCCTCAGCTACTGACCCACACTCCTTGTGAGCAACTGGGAAGGAAATGAAACCCTTAGCTCATAAAACCTGTTGAAACCAGGGTATTTAATTGCATTAGATGTATACTGTAGAGCACGGTAAAAATTCACTGGGTAATTAGGTGATGTAAAAATACACTGGGTAGGGTGTGCTCTCGTACTAGCAATACTAGCAGTGTTACACTGGTCTAAAATTGGTTGATATAATTTGGACAAGGACAGATCTGTGGCAGATCTGACTTCTGTCAGTTGATTTCAGCAGGAAGAGACTGCATGTGAGCATGGGGAGAAAAATGAAAGCATAGTGCTGAGATTTTGCTTCAGTCCACAACAGTTGAATAAAATCGCTCAGAAGTCATAGAGGAAATCTTAAGATGAGCGTATTTTACCTCTTTTAAATTTTAAGACAAAGAAATTTAATTTATGCAACAAATGCTTCCTTTTTCACAGTGCAGTTTTTAATGTAAGGCAAAGCAATAAGAATATATAGAATATGAAGTGTATTAATAACAGAAATTTGTGTAAATTAATATGATTAGGTGATTAGATCAAGAGAACTACCTTGGATGGATTTAGTGCATCTATAGGATGAGACCAACAATTTTAAACCCCCAAAAACTTTCAGTTAATTTGGGACCCTAAAAGCTATTCATTTTGCATTGTTCTTCTTGCTGTCTGCTTGAGTATTGGTCTGTACATCATCAATTGTAATCATCTTCACGTGGCATTTCTGGAATGATACTAAAGGGGATGAAAGAAACTAACTGATAGTGAATTTAGCCCCTCTTCTCTTGAGTGAGCTTGATTAGGTTAAACATTTCTTTTTTTGAGTTGTATTTATTTACAATTTATATGTGCAGTTGGTAGCACAAACTCCGAGCTCTTTGCATAATGACTATATATATCATTATGCACCCCCTCAGCACAGTGCCATATATGTTGTCCTTGGAAGCAGAGTAGCTGTATTTTGGTAGCAAGATTAGGTGTGTGCGTAGATGTCTGCAAAATCTGTTCTTGTACGTGGTGGTTGTGATTGCCAAGCCCCAGGATATTATGGTGTTTCTCTAATTGGAGGTGTCCAAGTGACGACAGCAGTGAAAGTCCTGAAAAGGAATTTTTAGCCTTCTCAGCTGTGAATATTTATGCTAGCAGTCGAGCTGAGTTCCAGGGACTAAGGCTGCAGAACTCATTCATTTTGTGTGTTTAAAGTTCAAGAGCAAGAGGTAATTTGTCTTTTTCTAAGAAAACTAAATTTTGCAGTTCACCTTTTAGAATCTCCGTTGGTTGTGGCAAGAGAAGCAACACAACATATTACAGTGAAAATGTTGGTTGTATATACACATCTCTACCCAAATCCATCACTACAATCCAGTAAGCCACTGACTTCTGTTATTACCCACTTGCAAATATGTCTGTCGGGTCCTGCACAGTTAGTTTTGGCTAATGTTTATTTTATACTGTTGTTAGTGCTTAATAGTAGATTCTAGTGGTTTCAGATGTACTTGCTATGCTTAGACTTGGGAATCTATTATTTTACCTTGGAACGTGACACTAAATTATAACAGGTATGAGTAATTCAACTTGTTCAGTGGTGGGCATTTATATGTGTAGACTATGATTTTATTTAATTTTTTAATACCCACTCAAAGCAAGATGAATTTTTTTTTTTTTCAAGTATTTAAGCATATTACTTTTATAGTAGTTTGTGTGATTCTGTGAATCAGGTTCTGAGCCTCCAAGAATTCAAAATGTTGCATAGTATGGGCAAGTTATCCTATGGCTCTGGAAAAACCTGTGTGTATTTCACTATGTGAGTAAATGCACTGGTTTTTTTGTATAATGATCACTGAAGTAGGTGGCTGAGCTGCAAGCCATTCAATTGCAAATAATTTCAACCACGCTTCTTAAGTAGCAGCTCAAGTGACCTTACGTGGTTTTTAGTAAGAAAGTAACTTGCAGCTACCATTTTTGTCCAAGCCAGCTGTCTTGAAAGACTGCTTGTGGCCGTATCATTGGCATTAGTCTCCATGTCCCTGACCCAAAGCCTTTTTTAAAGCTAATCTTCAGAGAAACCCATGCTACATTTAACTTCAGTATCTCTCCTGTGGGTCTCAAATCTAACCAGACACGGCCGATCTGAATATTTCCTGCATGTTAAACAGACCATTGTAAGCCTTTTCCTCCAGGCTAGATTGTTATAAATGCTGTTTATGATCCTGCTATGACAACTGTGAAGGACATGGCAAAGAATTTATCACAGGATTATTCATCCACCATCAGAATACCTAATAAGATTCTAAATGACCCAAGATGATAATAAGATCTAGCTTGTAGCAATAAGGTATTAATAAACTGCTTTTTTCAATAAGGAATTGTCTTGGCATCATTACCCTGACATATTTGTTTTCCTTATATTTTGCTGGCAAAGTAGCTCTGGTGCTTTATACAGCAAATTTATAAAAACCTGTGATGTATGAAAAATACACCACATATGAAGTGGAACCCATAGGTTAAAGTCAAGAGCATTCTGTTTGCCTATGCCATAGAGGACTAGACTTTCAAGTCATAGATCCTAATTTTTTCCATGCTGTTTCTCTTTGTATTTAAAAATTATATATAGAATAATGCATAGCCTAGTGCTGAATACAAGGCCATAATTCAAATGAAGGGATTTTGTCAAAATCATAAACCCAGGAAGTTCAGCTCAAATGATTAATGACTGATACTGGAACCCTGAAGTCATACTGAGCTGGAATTTCACCTGCAATCCTTATTTTTGCATCATCTCAAACTGAAACTACAGACTTCATGAGAAAAATAAACTATACACTGTTATAAAAAGTTCTCATGTTTGTTGGTAGTAAAACAAGTAAAAGATACAAAAACGTGCAGCCGGTCTGGTTAGAAAAATAGTTGATGTCAACAAAACATGTTGCTCTGTTCTGTGTGGCCCTCTGGTCACCTGGAATTGCTGTGCCTGGGAGCTTGCAGCTTCAGTTGCTTCTGTTGGCCCTAGAGGAATGACTGGTGTTGACAAGAAAGGCCAGCAAGTGGGGAATTGCCAAGGAGGTGGGAGTTCACAGTGTAGAAAGGAACGGATTTGCAAAGCTACAGCTTTTCCCCGTAAACTTACTGAGCTTAGAAATGAACAGCTAGGTTACACTTCTGAAATGCAGAGCTGATACAGCTTTTTCAGTGTGAGTTTGCACTGCAAGATCTCACAGTCTCTTACAGGTTGTTTCTCCCTGCCCTTCATTTATCACAGGGGAAAGTATGAAACAGTTGAATTGACTAACTCAGAGCTCTGACCTGGGGCAGTGACTGAATTTGTTATTTCTGGTTTCTGTCAGCTGCTATGACCATCAGTGTTCATGGTGTCCCAAGTGGTTCAATTTGAAAAGCCAAAGGTAGGAGTACATTTCATTCTTAAATTTCATCAAAAGTTTATTCAAGCTGGAGAGCGGTGAGACTTAAGTATGGAGAGCCTCAAAGTTTATTTAAATTTATTAGGCATAGGGAGATCTGGATTATTTCAGCTCCTTTCACTCATGCTGCTAGTTGGAGAAGTGGCTGCAGTAGCGTTTGCATTCAAATGAAATGATCACTTTGAAGAGTGGGTTCATGGTAAAGAAAGCCAGCATGGGACACTAAAGACAAAAAAGGCCTTCTGCTCCCTAACAGACTTCCTTGTGAACGTGGGAAGACTGCTCTGCCTTGCTTCCTCATCTGCAAGAAAAGCAAAAAATCTTTCCTATCTCATGGGAATACTGTGAAGACTGCTACCAAACACTTTGGTAATGGAAGTACTCAGATATTATTGGAATGGAGGCCATATGAAAACCTAACATAGATAAGGCCCAGCAGCCTGTACTGTATATTTGGCTTTCCTTTCCCGTGCAGCAAAAATATCACAGATGTGCTTACTTCCCTAATGGAAAATTAAGATAACGTATTCCTGAGAGTGCTGTGGGTGCAAAGTGAGCAGGTGCTGAAGTGTGCAAATGTGAAGCAAAGAGATAAATCTGAGTAGCTAGTTATGGGTAAAAATCAGTGAGATCAAATATTTTATCTTTTTTGTTGTTGTTTTTCTTTTCCCGATAGCTTTTGTTACTTCTTTAAGCAGCTATTCTATGGAACAGTTTGTTTCTGCTTCTGTAGAGAATACGCAGCTCATTAAAATAGATTGGAAAGTAAGAAGCCAAAAGTGCTGTGGCCCACTGTGGGCCTTTCCTCTCCTACTGAAGGAATATGTTTTGGCTCGACATGGAGTGTTGTTGAGGGCACTAAAATGAGAACACTAAGCAGTGGTGTTCATTTGCTACTATCATTTATTTTCCTCAACAAACTTAATATGCATTTAAACCAACACATTTTTACTATTTGCCCGTGATTCATGTAAACTTTAACGCTGTAATGTTCAGAGATTGGCACAGTTCTGGAGTGAGACTGGGGCAGTTTCTTTTTGCATTGTGTATGAATGACTTCCTGAGAAAAGTGCGTAGCTGTCACAGTGCAGTCTGGCAAAATACCTCCCTGGGTTTGTTGCTTGCTTCTTGGAACATCCTTAATACGTAATTGGAAAGGGAGGTTTTTGTGAAAGCAAATTGTGTGTGCGTGATCATCAGCTTTCTAGGAAATAGTTTTCCTTTCTAAATAGAAGTAGATGTTACATGAAGGCTACAGGGAGAGGAAAGCAAACTACTAAAGTGTAATTGCTAAAAGTGGGCTTAGATCAGCACACTGCAGTGGGCCCTTACTAAGAAACAGCATCTTGTCAGGCTGAATAACAACATAGGAGGTTAAGAGTCACAATTCATTTTTCTGTTTCATTTTGGGATACAAGAGCTGCAGGAGGAAAAAAGCTAAGGCCATTCATATCTTGCTGTCTATCAGAACGCTGCTGTTCTACGTTGTGTTGTGTGGAGATTAGAAGCATCTTTCCAAGTGCTACAGTCACGGGGCTGTTCCAGGGTTCCTCTGCACAGCAGCTGAGAGAAATGCCCACCAGCCAGAGCCAAGGGGCAGTTGGCTTTGGAGGTGGTGAGCTAAGAGGTCAGAACCCGACTGAAATACTTGAAATGGAGATGCAGAGCCTTCATTTTGGAATGGGCACATCTGAAAGATTTTGCAGGACTGCAATAAAACACAAAATTTTGTATGCTAGAAAATAAATTTATTTTGGTTACTGGAGCCTTTTTTTCCTTACTAGATCAGTTTTCTGCTAGTAGGCATCTACATACTAGCATACTGTACCTGTGTCATTCTTAATTTTCTGTAGTGTGAGGTGTTTCTCCCTGTGATGCCATCACAATAGGGAAAAAAAAGTTAAGAAAGGAGGTACATTGATTTTTAAATTACGGATAAATATTGATTTTTAAATTGTGGAGAGATATATATTGCTATAGTATCCAAAATCTGAGTGTGTCTGCTTTTTAGCTCAAGTAACTTACAACATATTGAGGGCAGATAGTAGGTACAAATCTGACAGAAAGCTAATGAGCTCTCCTGTGATTATCTCTAAGAACTATGACTCATTAAATCTCATTTCCTGAGAAAGTCCACACAGGGAAAAGAAATTGACTGGAATAAAGGTCTGAAAACCTAATTCGAACAAATTTATAGCTAGTCTTGTAGATGCTACGTAATAATCAGTGAAAACAGAGAAACCTTTTAATGAGATCTTTTGAAATGGTTAATGGTTTTTGTTGGTATTTTTTTTTGGGGGGGGGGAAGTGCATTTCAAATGCAGAGAAAATATCTGCGCTTCTCACAATTTGAACAGTCTGAAAAGCGGTCTTAAAAAATACTTATTTTAGATGTGTGATTACAGCTGAGACAACAAATAAGGACCTGTGCACAGTAGGATTTTCGTTCAAAACTATGCTTAAAAATGAACCTGTCTGCTTTTTTACGGGTTGATTGCATTGATGCAGAATTTTCTACTTGTTATTTATGTCTTTTTTGTGGTATATTTTGCATATGCTGAGTAGAGAGGAAGTACCTCTCTCTTATTGCAGTGAGGAGACTTCCATTGACTTTAATGAGCTTTAGATCACCATTTAGTAACATAGCATTGCAAAAACTTTTTTTTTTTTAAACAATTCTTTCTTTGTAGAGATTGAGTGAAGGAAACCTCACACTATATTGTGAGTTAGCAGAATTTGGGTGGTGACAAAGCAAGAATTAGTGTGGTCTCCCAGTGCAATAAATAGATACCCATCATTGCCTGACCTGAATACAGCAATTGCCAGGTAGCTGAGGAATGTGGGACAGTTATTCACATTTGTAACCCTGAGCATGTGCTGAGGACTTCAGGCACTTAGCTGGCTTGCCTTGGTAACCAGGCTTTTCTCACTAATAGGAAGGACCTCACACTGGCTTCTGCAAGGAATTTTGAATAGTTTAAATTATGGATGTGTCTCTTACTTTAGAACAAGTTATAAATGCTAAGGAGCAGTGAGTTGTTAGCTTTTATGCTTTGTAATTTGTTTTTTCCAGCACCTCCTTTTCGCTGTATTTGTGAGGATCTTTTTTCTTCTTTTCCTTCACAATGAGGTAATGATAATGGCCACTGGCATTAGTGAGGACTTAGATGGGCATTTGTATGAGAACTGCTGAGTCCTGGCCTGCCCCACCTGTGGGAAGGACCCGGTCAGCCCTGGGAGCACAGGTGAAGGCAATGCAGCTGTGTGACCAGAAGGGGTGGAGCCTGGCTGCACCTCTCTCAGACCCTATTGAAGGGCTGACTGCTACTGGGGAAGGATCTCTTCCTGGAGATCCCTCCTTGGTGAAGCTTTCCCTTGTGAACCTGGAATCTTCTGGTATGGGTGAGCAATTTTCTTCCCTTCCTTTATAGCACCTTTCTATTGTGCTGATCCTTCTGTCATCACACCTTTGTTGTAATGCCTTTCCTCTTGTCCTGATCTGTCTAATTGCTACAGCATTTACAGGGTGGTAGGAACAAAGAAACACTGATACTTCTTCCTGTTGTTTAGTCTGGGAAGAGGAGGCTGAGGGGACAGACGTTATAGCTCTCTTCAAACACCTGAAAGGTGACTGTGAAGAAAGCAGGGTTGGTCTCTTCTCACTGATAACAGGTGACAGGACGAGGGGAAATGGCCTCAAGTTGTGCCAGGGGAGGCGTAGGTTGGGTATCAGGAAAACTTCTTTGCAGAAAGGGTTGTTAAGCACTGGAATAGGCTTCCCAAGGAGGTGGTCACCATCCCTGTAAGTGTTTAAAAACCGTTTTGATGTGGTGCTCAGGGATGTGATTTAGCAGAGGGTTGAGTTACGGTAGTGTGATTAGGTTATGGTTGGACTTGATGCTCTTTAAGATCTTTTCCAACCTGAGCAATTCTATGATTTGACATGATGTTAAATAGTATGGAATGTCTCTTTGGCCAGTTTGTCTTGATTCCATGCTCTCTCAGCTTCTTCGGCCCTTTGCTGAGAATGGCTGTGGCTCTGTACACCACTGCTTAGCAGCAACTATGGACAGCTATGCGTTATCCACATTGTTTTTATCCTAGAACCAAAACACTCCATCATACCAGACGCTGTGAAGAAAACAATTCTATCCCATCTGAAGCAAAGCCAATGTGCAATACCAAAATGAAAAAAATGATGAATCCTTATTTGACTGAGAAGTATAGCTGAAGATGAAGTGATACTGAAGAGAAATTCAAATTTCTCTTGAAATTGTCAGTTTCATCAGCAGTGGTGCTTTCCTGTGTTCACTGGAATTAGCCATTTATTGCCTTAGGTAGGAAAGACTTAGCAATACCTAAGAGGTTAGGGAGTTATTTTCCTTATCTAGCACATCTGAAAGCTTGCAGCCTTGTGTTGTATTTTCATGTAAAAATAATCAAGGGATAGAAAACTTAAAATTATCAAATTGTAGAATCCTTCAGCTTGGAAAGGACTTCTGAAGGCCATCTAGTCCAGCTCTCCTGTAATGAACAGGGACACCAGAGCTAGATCAGGTTGCTGAGGGCCTTATGCTGCCTCACCTTGACAGTCTCCAGGGACAGGGCATCAATCACAGCACTGGGCAACATGTTCCATTGCCCAACCATCCACACCGTGAAAGATTCTTGTATCTAACCTAAATCTACCCTCTTTGGGCTTGAAACCATTTCCCCTTGTTATGTCACCACAGACCCTGCTGAAGAGTCTTTCCCTTCTTTCCTGCAGCTGCCCCTTAGATACTCACAAGCCGCTATCAGGTCACCTCCCAGACTTCTGTTCTCTGAGGAGAAAATTTTGTGTTCTTGGTTGTCAGTGTTGTTCCTTTTTACACCTGAAATTGAAGTTTCTTATCTGAACAGAACTAAAATAATAAAGCAATACAAAGAAATAATGTTGAGTAGTTCAAGAGATGCTACAGCACTGCTGCCTGAGGGAACATACTCTGTGAAGTCTGGGCATCAACTGTGTTGCTTATGGCAAAGAGCCTCTTCCATAAACTGACGTTTAGGTTTATTTCTGATAAGTGAATGTGTTAACATTCAGGCTACTTTAGTGATTTGTTAATTGTCACCAATTTTATGCCACTAGGTTAAAAAAAATAAAATGAAACTGAAATTGCTCTGTTACAGTCTTATCAGAGTAAGGAGAGTCTGGAGCAGACAGAAATTCTGTGTTTATTCTTCTAGGTTTATCCATATTTTAGTCTCATCTTTTTGAATCCATGTGCCCTGTCTTTATTTTGCTGTCTTATAAAGCAGTGCTCGAGAGCCTCAAAGGTGCTACTGCTCATATTTGGGGGGGAGGATGGGAAAAACTGAAGCAATCTACATGCAATGCTCCCTATGTAGTTTGATGGAAACCTTAGCAGCTACAAAGAGCATAGTAGCACAAACTGATTGAGCAAATTGTCAGCTACAAAACGCTATTTTTCAGCACTGTCACCACATGTTAGTCATGCTGTGCTCATACAAATCTGCACCAGTGGAGGTGCTGTCACCACTGCTGAAATGTACTGCTCACCACATCACTGCTCACTCCCACTGTTTGGTCTCCATTGATGTTCAGCAACCATTGATGAATGTCACTGGGTGCAATATTTTCCATGCAGAGGAATTCAGTGGCACACTTGGCTCCATCCACACTTCGATGTCAGACACCATTCTGTCAAACTGCCCCACTGCTGCCATCTGTTGCATGGTAGCAAAATGGAACAGAATGTTAGTGGGAAGATTCATCCTCTATTGCCATACTACCACCAACATCCACCTCCGATGTTGTGGGCCAACAAAATAAATAGGATGCTTTACTTTCGGAACAGCCTCATATAACATCAGTGGGAAAAAAGGTTCTTGTGGGCCTGTTCTCTCTGGCAATTTTCCAAAGGCCTTGATTGGCTCGGAAACCACGGTGAGCCCTATATTAAGGCCTAGATAAACTGATTAGTTATGTGACGTGCATAACTCCGTTTAATGCACGTGTCAAATTGAGACTAGACCCCTTAAGGCTAATTCGCTGCCTCATTAGAAGCCAGTAAAATTCCTTCAACATCAAGTAATGTGCTTAAAATGTGCTGGCTTTGGCAGGCAGTCTGTTCAAAATGTAACCTTTTAAGGTGCACCTGGCAAACAGTACCTTAAAATCCAAAGGTGACAGAAGCATGGGCCACTGCTGGCCATGTGGAAGTGTGATATTTGTCAAATGCTAGAGAACATGATGAAGGGGAAGGGGCTTTGATATATTCATAATATTGATTCATAATCAATTTTCATGCTATCTGCAATTTACATAGGCATAGATGAGCTTGAAATCCCTCAGATTAACATGTCAAAGGGACATGCTGTACATTTGTTCCACCTAAGCCTCGCTGGCAGTTCAGGCTCTCTGGAAGAGATAAATCAAGAGCAAACTAACCACATCAGATTACTCAATTTACTATCTCAAAACTATTCTTAAGCTAAAAAAGGGAGGACGTCTTACACATTAACCTATCTGTCTGCCTGTCCTTCATTCAGTCATTGCACAATAGGACTGGCTTTTTGGCAAAGTGATGCTAAAACCAACGGTGTCCAAATTTTTCAAATCAAAGACAAGAACTATGCTTTGGGAGTCCATTTTCTAAGACTCTAACGAGGAGGGAAAGGCAATTATTATTATTTATTTCTCTAATTAGCTGGATAATAATTCATTGTGAAATTCTTCTGTGTCAGAAATATGCTTCTTGTACAGTTTCCTTAATTCAGTTTCCTTTTGATCAAACCGAACCATTGTGTGTCTCCTTTTATTAGTGGGGCAGGGGAGCACTTTGGAGGAAAAAAAAAAAAAAAAAGCAGGTTAGTTTCCAAGCTGTGAAGATAATGCAACAAGAAGCGACAGTCCATAAAAACATCACCTTTCAGTCTCTGAAGACATAATGCTTTATGATAACCATAAAACATTTTAGTGCAAAATAAATTGCTGTCCTATTCAAATCCTTAAACGTACTACAGTGGATGTCACTGAAGACATACAGCTATTTTTTCCAATACTGAGATATATTTTATCATAATTTGTGGTGTAGGTGACAACCTTGTACACATGATTGCCTTTTCTTGCTTAGTTAGTTTGCCAAGGTCAGAGTTCTTTGGCCTTTTATGGCTGTAGGACTATTAGGAAATAAATAGGATAACCAAGTATCGTGAAAAGAAAACTTGTTTCCGTGACTTGTTAGGTATATATCTACCTCTTAAAGATTTCAGTGTATTGAGTGTATGCTTAGTGAAATTGATCCCTTTATTATAAATGCGTTAGCAAATTCTTAGCATCTGTAAAACATTCAGATTTTCTCTTCTTTCTTTTCTCTCTTTAAATTAAATTTGGGTTGATTTTTTTTTCTTTTTTTTTTCCCCTCCACCTTTAGCTAACACCAATATTGGCTTTGGAGCTGTTGAGAGGGGAATGATGACTGTGAACTAAAGGAAAATACTGCAATTGCAATTCAGAAGTCTTGATCCAGGTAAGCACCTCAATTCTCTGTAGTTGAACTCTTCGTATGTCATTTTGTATTTTGCCACTGACGAGGTCCTGGAGATGGGCATTCTTGAGGACTTTCTGGAATTTAATGTTAAAAGTGACCAAGAAAACATTACAGAAGAGGTTTTATTCTGAAGTGTTATTGCATTCCTTCTGCTGCTGCTAATGAGGAATTAGGCCTTAGGAAGATGATATAGGAAAATGGTGAATTATTTAAGAGACCTCCTTCTCCACAAATACAAGCATTTTCCTTGGCTGATTTGTTCAAATTTGTTACAAAGTATGGTAGTGTTGAGTGGAATAAAAAAAGCTGTACTGATAAAATATGTGGATCAGTAGAGATGTGATAAGACCTGGTTGCTGACATTTGTGTAAATGATATGCAAGTCTGATGGAAAATAAATACAAAATGTATTTTAAATGTTTGCCTTCAAAATGTACTGAAGTTGAAACAGAAAATTGGCAACAATTAAACTTTACCATCTGTCTTGAGTTGCTGGGAAGAAATTGTGTGCAGTCCCCCAAGGAAACTAGTATCTTTACAAGTGTAAGTAAAAACTCAGTCACGCGCTTTCATTTGTATGTTGGTTGGTGGTGATGCTGCATTTAATGCAGAGGTTTTCCTCTCTGGTTTTGAAGATCTGTTATTCTTTGGTCCGTGAACAAAAGTTGCTAGCATTCATATGTTACTAAATATCCTATGCAAGATGATATGTAAAATTGCCCAGTAGGCCACTTCAAGTAGTTTTTCCCAAACTAAAAGGTGGAATTTGAAATGATCAGAAATCATACTGATGTGGACATCTGACAAAACAGCATTTGGGTTTTCAGACCTGTGCCATTTGCACGATCCGGATCATTTGAAACTCGTCTCTCATCCCTTAAAATAATCTTATGAAAGGTTTTTAATTATTAACCATGTTACCAACATGTTAAAGGATTGTCTATTTGAACTAAGGGATGTTCACCCATAACCAACGGATAAAAGAAGGTTATAAGCAACTTCTTAGCCTTTTAGACTTAGAACCACTTGTCACAGCATCTATTATGTACAGACCCTTTATTAAGCTATTTGGAATTGTTCGATTAATATGATGTTCTTGAAATGTTCATCTTTTGCTTGGCAACCCGTACCATGTAAGAAAATAGTTCCCCTGGGAGACAGGGAAATTGGGTCTTTAGTTTCTCTTATTTAATGTTTTTCTAGTTGTTCCCCATTGGTTGTTGACAGTTTGTTTTAGATTTTACAAATAATATAAGCGAGCAGCACTAGTAGTGTTTGGCTTTTGGATTCAGCAGATGCATACATTTTAATCTAAATGACAATATTTAGCAACAAAATTGCTTCATTTTAACTTCGCTGCATTTCTCAATCTATGGGATCTATAATTTAAAAATAATGAATGCAACAGGGTGAATATATGTCTTCTATTAATTTCAAATACTGCTTATTTCCAGCACTTTTTAATTATTTGAATATACTTTTCAATATATTTAACTGGAGTGGAAAATCATTCAAATCTCAGACCATTTACAACTATCAGCGTATCTGTAACTTTACATCCAAATTATTGAACTTTAGCGTAATATTTCTTTGTGAGTATCTGTTTTTCCTCTGTGTTAGAAAACGCTAAAATAGTCAAGAAAAATGTTTTGGAAGATGCAGGTTTCATAAACAACGTTATCATAGAATATTTTAATTTACAAGTCTTGTGTCTAAGCGGTGTTACAGAACTTAAGGACATTCAGTACTGTAACTGAGAATATGTGAGGCATCTTTCATCCTTCTGTCATATTAAAATGATGCATTCTCTGAGTGGCAGCAGTATACGGGCAGTGGAGGATTTTTGGAACTCCTAGAACAATTGGCTTTAATGCCCCTTTCACATCATAACTGCAAGCACGGTAAGAGCTGTAAAGGCAGTTACTCACATATGTGAAGTTTTGCTTACCTACCTTGTGCATCTGGCATGAAATTTTGTCCATTTAGGGAATATTATTTTTTCTGATTGTTGAGACTAAATGCAGAGTTCTTGTCTTGCTATTGACACAATGGTTAACAAAATTTCATAGTAGCGTGGACTGGTGGCAGAAAATGCTTATGTCATAAGCCTTACAGATGCTGGACACAGAAAAAGCACATAGTGGGAAATGCGTAATCTTTCCCTCTTTTTCCTGCCTGTACCCCAAACTTCTTAATGATGAGTAGGCTTCTGTTCTGCATTTTGTCCTGGTGGTGCTTTTTTAAAGCACATGATTTGTATCCCATGATTGCACTTTTCCTGCCTTCTGATGACTAGAAACGCTAGAATGTTGACAACTGGAAAAACAAAGATGAATATATATTCAAGTTTTCTTTTTGACGTTTATGTGCGTGTTATGCTCAAATAGACCTGGGTCACCATGAGGAATTAGTTCAAATATTGTGATGTGATGGATAATAAGCATTTATACAAGGAAACGTCCCTTCCCTTGCTTGAAAAGGAAGCAGAAACACCTAGTTTATTCCTATTTTTTAAATCAAAATCAGAGTTTAGCAGTGTGAGTATGCTCTATCTGTTTGTTTGTTTGTTTTTTCCCCACTGAAAAAAGTTAGTACATTTTCAGGGCTCAGGGAATGTTATACTGACTGGAGCAGAGTATTGTGTCCATGCTATGTTTAGTCACCGATTTAGTTGGCTCACATTTTTGCTTGTCACAGTTAGTGAGAGAAAGCAGACTTTGGGCCAAAGTCCTTGTGCTTTCACATAAGGAAGTACTGTGGTGTTTCTTTTTCCTTCTGTGTCATATGAGAAAATTTTGTCAACTTGGGAAAGGTAATGAGGGCTGGGAAAAGAGAAAGTACATTGTGAGATAGTTTCAAGAGCTCTGCCATGTAACTGACAGGTGATTGCTGTTGAATTCCTTCACTGACTCCAAGGTTAGTTTCTCATCTTGCTCTTCATGATGCCGTGCACTCTGCCTTCTTTTGCGTTTGTACACAAACAAATTTGTCTCTCTTCATGTCTCTTAAGCTGCAACACCAACTCTTCTTATCTTTGTGCTACCTTTATGATACCTATGATATCCCTTTATTGTGGGACCTCCAGTATGGGCATCCTCTTTTGCATGGATAGTTGCAGTCAGTCTCTCAAAGGAATTGTACTCCAAGGGAAGCGTGTGTTGGTGGTTGATCAGCTGTTAGCTGATGTTTTATTCCAGAGCTACGTCATCCTCAGGTGTCAAGTCATGATCCATCGCTATGCAAGTGCCACACGTCACAGACAATAGTCAGTGAGGGGCTGAGCGATGACCGTGTATCAAGTACTGAAATGCTACTTTTCAATTGCAGGTGTTATGAAAATTTCAGTTAAAAATTCCAAAAGGCAAACCACTGAGGAATTGATGTGTGCACAAGGAAGCCAGCAGCAGCTGGCTCACTCAGGGAGTATCTTATCACTGTGATCTCCCAGAGTATAAACACTAGTCTTCTCTTATCTCTAGTAGCCCACACTGTTTCTGTTTGTGTTCCCTATGCTCTGTTACTGGCAACCGGCAGGTGGGTGCTTGTGGTTCTCTTTTCTGAGTGACATCAAGACATCCAAGTCTGTAAGAAATATATAGTTGTTCAAAGTGATGTATAGCCATATTCAGAAAGTTCACCTGAAACAGTCAGGATCCCAAGTGACTGACCCAGGTTATCCTAATTGGGTAGCTAACAATGATAAGCAGAAGATTAGATATGCAAAATAAACTTTTCATTTTCGATTGCCAGGAGTTTATGAGTGTATGAGAATTGTTGTTTGTGTAAAATATCCAGTTTTGATTGAAAAAGAGTGCCTCAAAATCCCAGACTAGTTTCTGAGATTTTGCCTTTTATGTCTTTCAAGTATTCTAACTTTCAGGCAAGGATGTGATTATTCACAAGATAAAGGCCTCAACGCTGAGAAACTTGATGAATCAGAAATTGATGCAATTGTAAATTCAGCTTAATTATTTCATTCTATCCCACCTGTTTCCAAAGAACAAAGGCAAAAATCACTTGTCAGATTTCATTTCTGTTCACGTATTTCCGAATGGATTACTGCCCCTCGCTGCCCCTCCCAGCAGGAGTTCACAGAAGTGCAGCAAGACCTTATTATTCTGTTTATGATTGGAGGTCCTATCCTAGTACTATGCAGTCCATAGTAAATCCATCTGCAGAATTAATTCTGGGGTTGTGAGAGAGGTATGCAAGTAAAAGCTGTAATGATTTACAGTTTGAAGACACAGCTGATAGGAAAATAAACATTGAATCAGTTTCTTCTATATGTCTTGGTTCAATTAGAATAATGACAGTAGGTGATATTTTTCACATTTTAATTGGTGTTTTGCTGATTTTATCAGAATTTCTGCTGATCAAAGCAAACTGACTATTTATTTATTTTGCAGTGATGCTAACTATTCAGTGCAAGTTTAATGTACTGTAATGAATTTTAAATATCTTCCTCGTCATTGCGAGTATGTGAATCTAGTCTCTCTCATAAAAGTTAAAATAATTAATTGAGTAGCACAGAAAGGTAACATTTAATATAATAACTTTTTGAAAAATACTTCACTGCGTGTTTTAGAGTACTATCTCAAACTAGTAGAGCATAATTCTGTTCTGTGCCCCACTTGCACACAGCTTGCTTAACCCAATCCTGACTCCATTGTTTCAGACTGATAGGGAATACCTTAATTATTAGTTTGTTTCAGTAGCTTACTGAATGATACGTTTTTGTGTTATTTATACTTCAGTGACTTTGGCTTAATTGGTTTCTTTTATATTATTTATCCATACAAATATATCACACAAGTTCTTTTAGTATTAATGATGCATTTTATGTCATAGTATTATTTCCTACCTATAATGACATGCCATAAATCGACCCCATGCTTATAAAAGAACCAAGTTAAAAAGTATATATGTAGCCTAATTGAAGTAGTTTGTTAACTCCATGATATAATTCTTCATTTATCCTTTGGTTGAGGAAATGAGTTCAGCATGCGTTTTAAATGTTTAGGAACAGGATGTGTTGCCTGAATTAGAGTGTTAGCCTTTGAGACTGTACAACTGAGTTGTAAAGAATTTGATTACACATGCATTAAAATTAAACTGATGTCAGGCACCAGTACGTTTCTGGACGCTATGTTGTGTACTTTCATGCTGTGTTCTGAACAAGAGTTGGTTCAAATGTGTTGCCAACTGCATGTGAAAAGTGAAATTAATGCCTGAGGTTCAGTGTATTTATATTTCTAGGTATTAATTCAGACAAGAAAAATGGGGAAAAAAACATGTTCTCATTGCAATAAGATTTGGTACAGTTCTGGGCCCAAAATAGGCATATATCCTTCACAGAAGGGCAGTAGCTGTAAGGGGAGTGGATGTAATTTTAGCTTCAATGCAGTCGTATGTTTTTGTTCTAATATGAACTTTTTTTTTTAGTGTGGTTTTGTGGTGAAACATGCAATAATACGAATTAATTTCTCAACTGGTCATTTGGTGTTTATTTGTTAAATGTGAGAGAGAGCACTTCATGTAGGTACAATAAATGCAGTATGTTAGTGGTCAGTAGGAAACAGCTGTACTGCACTGTGATTATAAGAGAGTAAATGATCCGGGGATCTTTGTGAAAGAGCACAGTTTGGGCGATTATAAAACGGGAGATTCAGTAGGAGATTTGTGTTCCTCAGTAAAGGTAAATTATTAAACACTTCAAAAGTGTGCCAGTATTGGTTCTGCATCACTAGATCAGCTCATGTGGATCCTGTGTATACGTCAGTTTTTTGAAGTCTGTTTTTATCAAGCTGAATGTCCGAGTGAGAGATTTTGATGCTCCTTTAGAGCATCAAAATGTGAAATTGCAGACTGATTCCCAAGTGCAAAGGAATGCAACTTTCAGTTAAATTAGAAATTCTGTCAGGTCCTTTTTTTATTTCCTTTTTAAATGTTGGCCTCTTGGAAACAGAGACACTCCTGAATTTTGGGGGGATCTTTTTGCAATCTGTGTTGTTTTAATAAACAAAATATATCAAGTAATGGACTGGCCATTCTTTTATGCCAAACATGATTAGATTCTGAACTATTGCTTGTTAGGATTCATCTACTACTCTATGTAAGCACAATATTTTAAAGAAATGAAGTAGTTGTTAGAGTAACAGAAAGCATCCAAACTAATAGGGAAGAATTCATACTTTTGATTAACATGACACGCATGGGAACCACAACATAACTATCAAGTGAGCTTGTAAGCAGATGGTATCACTCTGTGGTGGACGTGGCTGTTAGAGGAACCTGGATTGAGAGCCACAGATATACAGAGAGAGTCCAAGCACTGATGACAGTAAACAGCAAGCTCTGTAGTGATTTAGCAAATGTTTGGTACAAATCTGACTGATAGATTCTACTCGTCTCACTCGGCCATTTGACAAGCTGGAAATCCATTACTTTTCATAGAACTTCCTGAACTTGAGTTGGACAGCAATTCAGAAATCCCTGAAATGATCCTGTTTCAGAAAACACAAGTGTCCAAACTCTGAAAAACAAAGCCCCTGTAACGTATCTCCACTAGGCGTTGTGAAAGTAACAAATCTGCTTGTCATTCATCACTGAAAAGTTCTGGATTTAATTTAACAAATGAAAATAAGGCATGGAATCGGAACGAGCTTCTCATCTTTAAACTTTACAGTCAACTGGAAATGCTGCTGAGAAGTTTGAGATTCTATGCTGATCATTATATACTGGTCTGTAACTGATGAGCAAGTGTCTTTTCTGATGTTGCTGTGATGAAATTAGGAAGCCAGAAGGTTTTTGTGTTTAAAAAAACAACAACAACAAAACAAACAAACAAAAAAAAAAAAAAAAAAACCAACAATGAACTGGAAGAAAAAGTGCAAAATATTTTGGTTATTATTTATCTCTAGAATATGTTGAGTTTTGCTGTTGCTGCCACAGCAAAATGGCTGTTGTATTCCCAAAGTAATACTACTAGAAACCTTTCTTGAGGGCATTATACAAAAAGGCATTTAAAAAAGTAAAAGGAACAACACTGATGCATTCTGGTTTAATTGTTGTTCTGTTGCTTCTTGTCGTTCATTTAACACGTGAAAAAAGACACCTATGATTTATGGAAGAAGCCTGGTTTTGTAGCAGATATTTTCCGTGTGTAACAGTAGTTATGCTGGAGTCTATCTGGTCTGTTGGGGTTTCTTAGCTTGAGGAATTAATGAATATTCATTCCTTTTCCCTGGGTGCAAAGTAAAATAACTAGTAATTAGTATAATATTTAATACTCCTATTCAAAATAAATAAATCTTTTGTGAAAAAAATCTAATTATTATAATGTAGCAACTTCTGCGTGTGTAACTGAAATTGGATGTGCTGTTTTGAAAATGCTTTTAAGCCCTCATTTACATGTTTCCAGATCAGTTAATTATTCCCCTTGTATGCATAAAACAGAACTCTGGATTGTACTTGCATATATTATTCATTTTGCTATCTATCTTCTAAGTTTAGCTGATTCTAAGATTTTAATTTTACATTATTATTTTACCAGCGATATTTGTCTTCTGATACAAAAGCTATTCTTGTCTGCACTTGGTTCTATGCTCATTTTTAAATGAAATGGCTTACACAGTAGTAAGTGTGACTGTTATAACTTTTGGCTTGTACAGTGCATATTGCACTAAATTAATCACGTTCTGTGTCCCTGTGAATGCAGAGTTTTTCAGGGGGGAATCTACACAAGGGATAAAAAGAAGGCAGGACCTTTGAAGCTGGTCACCAGGGCCAGAGCTTGGGAATTACTCTAATAAGTAAAAGCTGAAGCTTTCCGAAATCTTCAATAAGATTCATGGTTGCTTTCAATGAGAGCTTCAATGTTTATCTCAACATCAGTAGCTGAAGTATTTTCTTGATGCCTACTGGGTCCTTATTGCTACAGTCATTAGATACTGTTCATTCTTCCCATCTTTGTAGGTGTGAGCGGGGAGGTGTTTGATACCAGCGAACCCTGCTGCAGTCATACTGTTCCCTCCTGGGCACTGGCATTTACAAACCATCCCAGTCTCCTCATTTACCACTAGCACCATGGCTGCTCTTTTGCCTCCTTGTAGAATGTAGGGAAGTGAAGTGGAATTGCAGTCTATTTATTAACGTTCTTAGGAGTTCATATGTGATAGTTGTAAGTATGCCCTGGAAATCATTATTATCTCTGCCATATTGTGTTAGCTCCTATTGTTTCACAGAGCCAAACATCCAGTAACTGCTAACAATCAAACTGCAATTGTTATCAGCTGGTATATTTTATTGTGGTGTGTGAGAGAACGGAGGTTAGCACCTAAAGCAGTTCTCTACCTTTGCTTTAGTGTACATGACTGTACAATCACAACATGCACATTCATTATTTGCCTAATATATATTTATACTTTTCCCCAAAAGTCCATCCTTTTCCAAGAGCTGAGTCTCCTCTTGTTTTCTCTCCTTATATGGTTTCCTTCTTCCAACTGAATTTGAGTTGGTGGTTGCGCATCCTCAATTCAGTGATTGCGCATGCAAATTTCTGTCATGAAGACTCAGCTGTCCTTGCTCGAGCTTACAACATTCCTTTACTGTTTGTTTTGTTTGCTCCCATTCTGGAGACTTTACATGCCTTTTCATTTTGCTGACCTAGTAAGCTTAGCAAGTACGATTATTGAGCAACATACTGTCATTATCCCATTTTGTATTGACGACGTCCATTTCAGCCTGCTGCTAACAATAACAGGAAAAACTCCTGTTCTTGAGAAGGAAGTTGGTTGTTGGTGGGAAACAGAGATAGAATATGGGCTGCGTTGCCACCCTGTATGCTTTGACTTTTGCCATTGTGGGTGTTGGTTAGTATGACAGCAGGAAGTTAAGTCAGGAGAGAAAGCTTTCTTTCACCTATAGAATGAGCTTGTCAGGTGATAAGTAGCTAGTCTCTCCCTCATTTGATCTTTCTCATGGTTCTTTTTTTTTTTTATCTTGCATTTCAGGAAAAAAAAAAAAAAAAAGACTACCCTCTAAGGGTTTTACTGACACCTCCAAGTCACCTATTTCTTTTCCTTGGTTGTAGATTAGGATTTTCAGTAACCTTTGGCTATGTGGTAGCATTTTGGCTAGAGCTGTCAAACATGAAGTACGAGGAAAGGTAAGGTAGTGCTCCTGCTGTCAAGATATTCAAGGTTAAGTGTACCAGAAAAGCTGGCATAATTATATAGGGAGGATTCAGACAGAGCTGTCTAATGCAAAGAGTATTAAATGCTAGCAAGGAGTTAAGAGGCAAAGTCAGGTAAGGAGCTGTTTTAATTGAAACTGAGATACAACAGCATTTTAAAGATACGCACAAAGGATGAGGTTAAAGTATGCTAACCAAAACAGACATAGAAGAAAGAGATTTGCCATGCCAAATGGGGCTTCCTGTCTTATAAGCCATTACTCCATTTTCTAACTGCATGGCATGTCACCTCTACGAAAGGTGGCTTTTCTATTTCTGGGAATACAGAAAGAGAACTTGTAGAACAGGGTGACTAGCGAGGTGTAGGTCTTTCATTTGTTTGGATCTACTTGCAGAAAGTTACATTAATGTCCTTGATTAAATTTGCTCAGTCAAACCCTAAATGCTGACTTGCCTTGCCCTAATGGTAGATAGTATTTATTATTTATTTTTCCACAAGATCTTGGCCATTCTCAGGGCCCACAATATATGGTGTTTACACTTTAGTAGCTTATTTTTCTTATTCAGATATGACACATTTATTTAGTAGTGCTTTTCAAATTTTGCTTTGTAGAGAGAATGACTGATTCACCCAGGGGGCTATTCAGCTTTTCAAACATTAATGAAATTGCTTTTACCTTTATGAAGTGAATGAGTAGGATTATCCCCATTATAGAGATTACTAGCTGAGGTACAGAGTGTTAAAAAGCAATCTCTAAGTTTGCATGTACAATTCAAATTGTGAAGACCTTATTTTTTGGGGATCCCAGTGAATGAGAAGCTGAACACGGGCCAGCAGTGTGCTCTTGCAGTATAGAAGGCCAACAGTATCCTGGCCTGCATTAAAAAAGGTGTGGCCAGCAGTGAGAGGGAGGCGCATTGACTGCTTCTACCCTGTGCTTGTGTGGCCCCTTCTGAGTACTGCATCCAGGGCTGGGGCCCCCAGTACAGGAAGCACGCAGGGCTGTTGGAGTGAGACCAGAGGCGGTCTACAAATATGATCAGGGGTCTTGAGCGATTCTCCTATGAAGAAAGGTTGACGGAGCTGGGCTCGGTTTTAGATTGGAGTGGAGAAGGCTCTAAGGAGACCTCATTGCAGCCTTTCAGAACTTAAGGGAGCTTCTAAGCAGGAGGAGAACCAACTTTTTATACGGTCTGAAAAGGATAGGACGAAGGGGAGTGACTTTAAACTAAAAGTGGGAAGATTTAGGTTAGATATTAGGCAGAATTTTTTTACTCAGAGGATGGTGAGGCGCTGGCGCAGGTTACCCGGGTTGGATGTGGATGCCCCATCTTTGTAGGCATTCAAGGCTGGGTTGTAGGAAATCCTGGGCAGCCTGATCCAGGTGTTAGCAACCCTTCCTGTGGCATGGGGGGTTGGGATTGGATGGTCTTAAACGTTCCTTCCAACTTAAGCAGTTCTGTGATTCATTCTATGATTCATTCTGTGATTATTATTGTTATTTTAAATTCTATTTAACTGCTATGTTTTTATTCAGATATAACTCCAACTAATTTTGGGCACAAATGAGGATTTCAACAAAGACTTTGGGATCTCAAGTAGTGAATCTATGAATGAAGAATGTGCTATGAGAAAGGATCTCTGTAAAGTGCCTTTCTATGTTGTTAAGGTGCTTAGTGGGCGGGAACGTAATCCAGTTTTCCTAAGCAAATTCAGATTCATTAATCAGTAGCTGTTTAATTTTTTTCTAGTATCCTTTTTTCAATATTTTTTTCGGCTTCAGCAAGAAATTAAGTTGTAACTTCTGTGGCTAGTTTAGTGAGCAATATCAAAGCCAGATGCTTTTAAGGAAGAGAAATATAAACTTCTAGTTTAAAAGTAATAGTAATCAAATGCATATGCATAAGAAAAATTAAATGGATTTTGCATGGGCAATATTTATCCTAATGCTTCATTACCTCAGAATGCTTGGTTTTGTAAGCCAGAAACAATTCACCAGCATCACCTTTTGTGCATCATGTCTTCCTGACATGTCATGTCAGCTCTGATGTTTCTACTTTGGTTTTCTAAATGCATTCAAAGGAACAGGATTTTTTTTTTTTTTTTTTTTTAACTCTGCATCACCCTCAGTCATTCTGCAGTCTGCTCATTGTGTTCATCATATCTGCTATCAATGTTAGCACAGTAAATAGCGGCAGTAGTAAATTCTCTCTCTGCTTTAGGTGAGTGAGAGGTGCTGTTGCCAACTGTAAAGCAGGCAGTGGTGAGGTATGAGGAATGTTCAATCCCCAAGAAGTGCCAGGCTCTGTAGGTATTTCTTTTGTGTGCTTCCTGTGAATCTCTGCCTCTGTTCTGACCTCCGATCTGTTCAGTTCTCATATCACTACATCCTTACCCCACCCCAAGATTTCCTTCTACAAGAAACACCACCCCTGCACTTACTGGTCAACTGGGTGAACTGCACGCTGGCAGCTTGCTTACGTTTGCTCCCGCTCTTCTATGGAACTTTCTTTTAAAACAAGCTGTATGGGCCGCTCCTCTAGAGCCATGTTTTAGGCTTTGACAAAAGTTGGCAGATCTTCTCATCTTCTGCGCTTGGCTCTTATTTTCAAGGCTGTCACATCAACTAGCCATGACTTTGTTTCTGAACAAAATGGTAAGTTGTAAAGTACAAGGAGCTCGTGTGAAAGATATGCCAGCCTGTTGTTTTTTGTGTTGGCCTAGCACCCTGCCAGCATACAAGGAGATGAGGTGAGGAGAGACTCTTATTCACAGCAATGGGTTTGAGAAGACCTTTTTTTTTTTTTTAGGCTTTTTTTCAGTAATCAGAAGATAGAATTATGGTTTTCTGCATAGGTAGTTTGAAACTCTTTGTTTTAGTTGTCTTGACTGTAGATCTTGGTTCATGTGCTGTGAACTTTAAGGTCAGAAAGTTACAACTGAACTAAAGGTAGTAATGCTTTTGATATTACTTGAAAGATGAGCATTTTTGTCTACTATTGTCAGAACAAGCCAGTCTCTTATTTAGGATATAAGTAGATATTTCATTATCATTTGTTTTTCTTTGTTTGGTTACGCTGTTTTTCATTTTAAAAATCTGCATTTAAGTATGTTAGTATAATAAGTATAAAGGCTTCATTAAGTAATGCAAGCCTTCAGGGCGGGAACTTGCCTTATCAGTTTGGTGAACCTTTGTGTGTATTTACAGTGGCACATAAAGAATTATGGATGGTAATACCATAAATTGTTTCCTAATAAATTGCTGCATGTTAGAAAGGTTGGAAAGAGGCACAACAAAGATGAACAGGCTAGGAAAATGATGTTATAAAACCCTGCTTCAAAGCACTTTATTAAGTGGAAAGTAAGAGAATTTACTGTGCTGCTCCTAGCTAGGATAGAACTAATAATTAGGGATAAATAAATTGTGACTTTTTACATCTAAGTTCTTCCTGTTGTCCTTCAGCTCAGCTCTGTCCCTGCCTGTGGTGTTTCAGAGGTGTAGTGGTAAATTACAAAGGAACAATTCATCTGTGCTTCTGTTCCTTATCTCTAGGAAGTGAACGAGCACTGTAGTGCTGAAGACGGAGGTCGCTGGACTCTATTCTTCCATAACCCTGGCTGTAGCACCACATAACTGTGTCTCTCACAACTTCACCACTTATTTGCCAGCAGTTCCCACAAACTCCCAAGAACCCATGAGGTATCTGAATTTCTTTAGAATTAGCCAGTTCTTTAAAAAATCAGTTTGAGGGGAGTGCCTTCACATCTCGGAGAATTTCAGAGGAACTGAGGTCACACTTTGGTTGGTAAGGTTAGGTTTGCATATTAAAGTAGCTTGAAATTCATGTCCTACAGAAATGTGGAAGCTATTAGGTCATCTATACAACCTAATCAGTGAGCCATATTTTTCTGACTTGTACTTTTTTGCACCCAACTCTTTCACATCAGGGGATTTCCAATACTATCTGAGTTTGTTCGGTAAAAACATTTCAGGTGTTCAACAGTGTAGAGAGCAAAAGCCTCTGGGATTCATTTTGCTGCCGGGCACGGTTGCAACCCTTTTTCTTCTCCTTCCAAACACCCACTAGTTTAGTCGCTGAGATGTGCTATTATTGATCTGCAGATGTACCACTGGGCTACTCACTTGTCATACAAAATGTGTCAGAATTTGCACATCAATCGCGGTAGGTACTTCAAAAATCACACTTCTCAAATCATACTTTATAAAAATAAAACAGAAACTCACATGCTGCTCGAACACCTCAGCAATAATTTTGTCGCTTCAGGCACTTGTGCTGTAACAACTATTGGCATTTTCACTGCAAACCTATTTTTGAGAAGTTTTAAAAAGCACTGTCAATTCATGCCATTTTGAAATAACTGACGAATGCATGAATGGGGCAGACAGCTGGTAATTAGGCCAGTCAGCTGACCACAGCCTGTTTGCTGCTTACATTTGTCATCTTGCCTGCCTTTTCTGCTCTGTTGAAGTATTTTTTGCTAGGTACAGTGTGGTGTTTTTTTTTTTTTAATCAGGTGCATGCATTAAGTACGTTTTAGAAAGATGCTTTGGAAAATACATATTGTATCCCATTACAAGCAATAATCAAGACATGAATTTTTCATGTGCATTGAAGAAGTAGCATAATTTTTTCTTTTATTGACTTTGTTCGTAGTTACTTTTCAGCTATACAATTCTCAGGTTGAACTCAATCTGCTCTCCATCTTTTAATCTGTCCTCTTAAGGAAACAAGGATCATTTGGTCTGTGAATGTGTGTTTTTCTCTCCCCATTTGTCGGCATGTTGAACTTATCTTGTGCGTTTTGAGTCTGTGTCAGCGGCAGCCAGATTTGAAGCGTTCCTAAAGATACTGAAGTCCTTTAAGCTTTCTGTCTATATGAAGTAGGGAAATCCTAATAGTACTTTCACTAAGAAATAGACTGTGGAGTGTGTTCCAAGTGGTAATAGACAGTAGTCGCTCCATAGAGATGCTCAAATCTTGAGAGAGAGATTCATTTTGGGGCAAGATTTGTTAGCTCTCCTGTTCACAGATTTGCTCTCTTTGCTCTGCTACTCCTTATCTTCTTCTTTTAGCCATGCATTGTGTCTTGTTGTTCATTTGCTTCTTCTCCACTCCTTCTGCCCCCAACTTTTCTTTTGATTCTTTTTTTCTCTATAAAATAAGCTAGGAAAGACTAGCCAGACATGGCCCTCTCATTCACATTTTTTGCGCCAGTATTTTTGCAGTGAGATGCTTCAGTGATGATTGGAGGAGGTTAAAATGGTATGCACAGACTAGGAGCAAACCTGTTCTACCTGTGTAGAACACCATGGGAGATTGTATGCTGAGTAATTTTCAAAATTTAAGTCTGTAGCAAGCAATCACATTAACATCTTTAGCCAGCTTACAATTTCAACAATGCTTTCTCTGAAGTGAGAAAACTCTCATCTGTTCATGCAGGCTTTACAGTCTGTGCAATCTGAATGCTCCAAATGCCAGCAGGGATTTCCCCTGTGACATTGATAGTGGAGTCAAGTGCACCCTCAGCAAGTTTGCTGATGACACCAAACTGTAAGGTGTGGTTGACACACTGGAGGGACAAGATGCCATTCAGAGTTCAGACATACACAGACTTGAGCAGTGGACCCAGGTGAACCTCATAAAGTTCAACAAATTCAAATGCAAGGTTTTGCACCTGGGTCAAGGCAGTCCCCACTACCGATACAAACTGGGGGATGAAAGGATTAAGCATGGCTTTGCCGAAAAAGATCTGAGGGTATGGGTGGATGGCAGGCTGGACACGAGCCAGCAATGTGCCCTTGCAGCCCAGAAATCCAACTGTATCCCAGAGATGGAACACCTCTTTTTGTGAGGACAGGCTGAGAGAGCTGGGACTCTTCAGGCTGGAGAGAAGACAGTGAGGTGACCTGATAGTGACCTTTCAATATCGAAAGGGCAGCTACAGAAAAGGCAAGGACAGGATCTTCGGCAGGGTCTGCAGTGACAGAACAAGGGAAACTGGCTTCAAGATTGGAGAGAGAAGATTTAGGTTAGATGTAAGGAAAAGGTCTTACAATGAGAGTGGTGGAGTGCTGGAACGTGTTACCCAGTGCTGTGATTGATGCCCTGTCCCTGGAGACTGTCGAGGTGAGGATAAGGCCCTTGGCAACCTGATCTAGCTCTGGTGTCCCTGTTCATTACAGGGGAGTTGGACTAGATGGCCTTCAGGTGTCTGTTCCAACTTGAAAGATTCTATGATTATCCATTGTTTGCCCAGTTTACAGTGACCACTACTTCAACTACCATGAAAACGTACGTTCTAGGCTTTGTCTTTGGTGTGACTGTCCTGCTGCCTTGGGACTTAGAAAGTCCCATTTTAGTACACCTGTCTAAATGCACTCTGTTAAAAAATGAGATGATAGAGAGAAAGATTCTGTTATCAACTACTTCTGCTGCTATTAAAGGTATCTTTCAATAGATCTGTGCCGCCCAGGAATACAAACCAGATTCTCTGCTGAAGTATCTGTTAAGTCTTACTTTGTTTCTGCCTGACAGCTTTCACTGATTAATCCAAACTGCATTACAGTAAAGCTCTCAGTTTAGTGTTTGTAGTCCTTTGTCTAGTGACTAACAGCAAAATGTTGTGAAAATATTTCTCATGACTTGCTACAGAGTGCCACGTTCATCTAGCTGGCTCTGTGAACTGGCTGTGTATTTGAGAGAGAACTCACACGTACAGATCCCATGGGGGTGAAGGATGAGTTTGTTACGAAAATGATGCAAGCATTTAGTGGGGAGGGGGACGATTGCTGCTTTGTTCACAGAGTGCCCTATGTCGACTGATTAAAGCACAAATGAAATGCAGCATTGACAAGCCCATATTGCATGGCACACTGTGAGAATCACAGGAGTGAGTAAGTGTGGGTTAGTTCTGTGCCATTACTGACACTTTATTAGGCGAATGGGTTCCAGTTGTGCCATTTTCTGACGTTGTTGTTGTCTGCACTCTAAATCTGAATTATCAGGCCTGAATGTGCTTGTAAGAACTTCATCTTCTCAACATCATTTTTCCACTCTTTTGGTTGCTTGGCTGACCTTGTTTTTATGTTGGTGGGGTTATTGATGGGAGTAGCCAATGAAATGGGTAGTGAACATGGGAAGCGTTTTCAGAATGAGTTATTAAACTCCTACCAGAGCTTGCATCCCTTATAATTATCACAAAACCTTTATGTGGCCCCATAAACTACCATGATGATTTATAAACTTAGTCTTAAATTTTGTTCATGTACTGTGATTTTTTTTTTTTTTTTTCTTTCCTTGTGGGAAGTTGCACCTGTGAGTACCATGGATGGGGTGGGATCTTTATTCAGGATATTCAGAAGTCACTAATTTAGACTGGAATCATGGCAATGTGGATAAGGGAGCTTATTCACATTTCTGAATTCTCAGAAAAAATTGCCCGTGAAAATGGTAGTTGCCTAATCCTCGGGGGATCTGAATCCTTTGTGTGCTTTTTAATACCAGTGGGAAAGCAAGATACAGTGGTATCTAATGAGACACAAAACTGGACTTACAGAAAACTTTTCCAGTTTTCTTAGCATATGCTAGTTAATAGCAGTAGCAGGAAGGATGTCTTTGTTTTGTCATAGCAGATGGTTGGATGCCACCTATTTCTCTATTGTGTAAAATTTTTGCAGCTTTTCTAGCTTCTGGAGTTCAACCTGAGGAGCTCTAAATAGTCTCATTAGAATAGAGTAGATTTGCTTACATACAATTTGATTAAATTGCATTTGGTGTTCTTAACCTAAAACTGAGTTTTCAGACATGTTTGCTGGAGGTGCTGTGTGGCTGCAGTGAGTGGCTGTAACCAGCTGAAAGCCTTAATGCAGAGGGGAAAGGGCCTGAAAAGGAGTGAAGAAGGATTACTCCTTCACCAGTTGCTCTCCTCCCTCCCTGAAATACATACATTCCTGATTCTGCCAATTGTAGGTAGTCCCAATTGCAAAGTGCATTACTGGGCACTGCTTGCTTGCACATTAGGAATTCAGCATCCTGAAGTGAAAATAATATTCTAGGAACCGTTTTAGAACGTGACCTGGCTGCGCTCATCACTAAAAAGCATTTGAGGTAAGAAGTTCTTTTAAATGTGCTTGAATCATTCCCAAGCATGGATTAGACCTCCATACATTCAGACATCAAAATGTAAAATACTTCCCAACAAATTTCACAAAAGCACAATTAACTTCAGGGTAGGCATGAGGACATGTATGTTTTCTGGAGAAGGACAAATGTGAAATAGCCCCTGATACACTCCATTTTGTAGATTGTTATGGCTTTAGGAACACAGTAACTGGAACAGTTTGGACTACACCGTGCCAAAATAATTTGAGCCTTGTGAAAATGATATGACTTTACCTACGTTTATAAATCTGACTTGGAAAGATTTTATATATATGTGTGTGTGTGTGTGTATATATATATATATAAGAGATGCTGCTGAATACATACAATGGGAATTTTCTGGAAAATATCTCCATAAATCTTAGGAAATGCAAAACTAACAGACATGAAGGATTTGTATTTAGAAAAGGATCTCCCAGTGGGTTGCTCTCAGCAGAAAATGAAAAGGTCTTCTTTGCATTCAGTTGAACTATTAGTGCATTTTTTGCTGATATCAGCAGTCATCCAGGTACAGCCACTGTCACAGTCCCAGATCTCGGCGCTGCAAATTAGCACACTTTTAACTTTGCTCCAAATATCATGTAAGCTCATTTTCATTATGGAAAAGATGGGGGGAGGAGAATGGGACAAAGCACCTATTGGCAAAGCACATTATAATTGTTTAAGCAGGCCTCACAAGTCATGCATTTCAATTATTTGTTCAAAGCTGCCTGCAATTAAGAGTTGCAAACAAGGTTTTTGAATGCAAAGTCAGACAATTAAAATGTTTCTAGAGTGCCTTAGAGAGAGAAGTTCTGAATTAGTACTTTGAATACACAAGACCTCCTGTTTACTAATCTCCTTTCCCTTTTACTGTGAAAGAGAGGACATGTATATTTTTGCCCAGAATTTTTCTTTTCTTTAAGCTGGGCTGATCCTAGGGAAGACTGAATCATCCTAATCTCTGACTTGTACATTTGAATGTCTTCTGCTCCTAGAGAGATCATCCTTCTTGCTTCATAATGGTCCAGGTGCAAAAAAATCTTTGCCTATGTCGGGCTTGTTCTCGAAGGGGGGTCATAAATCACTTTAAGCATCTCTCCTCCCTCTTGTGCACCCTCTTTCTCCCCCTCCCCCCTATCTTCTTCCTTCCCCTTTGAAGAGGCAGGACCATTTTAGCCCGTGATTTGTGGCACTCAGGCACTTAGAGTGCAACCCCTGTGCTCAGTAAGCTAACAGACAAGATGTGGGAAGCAGTCATGCATTGGCTTGTTAATGGGAGTTCTGTGGATGTTGGTATTATAACTGTTGGTGGTGAGCAGGTCACAGCTGCTCCCAGGAGAAGGCCTAACTTTCTTCCTTTAACCATGCAAAAGAGACTTAACTTCCAGCCTCCTTTCAGGAGGACTGTGCTGCTCACAGGGGATTTTTATTTATTTGTTTATTTGTTTATTTTGTAGTGCCAGTTAAATGCTGGTTGTTCACATTTAGAACTTGCACTTAGTGAGTTTGTAAGGTTTATTTTTTTCCTCTCTGTGCTCATAAATCAGCTGTTTCGAGAGCATTTGACAGGCTTTTCCTTTCAGTGCTTTGTTAATTTTTGTTGTAATTATCATTAACGGCTTTAATCTTCATGCAAAACAGTGCAAAGTGCTGCATCCTATTAGAAGCTTTTTTGTTTGGTGAAGGTGAGAACCTGTGTCACTTAAATAAAGGTCTGCATACTGAACTGCAGAAGAAAACTTTCACATTTATTCATGACTTTGTTAAACTAAGAAATAAATAGAATTGTGATGCAATACTGTCATTGAACTTTCCTGGGGTTTGATGTCTTTTAAAAGCTTTGATCTCTACAAGAGTCATACCAGATGTGTTACTAAAAGTAAAACTTCGCACCAGTTAATGAAATCATCCATTACTTTTTCTGCAGAACCGATTAATGACATTTTATCTCTCCAAGTGAACTAAACTGTAGTTTATGGAGTTTCTTTCTGAATGCAGCACAGTATGAGGACGAGGAGCTGTATTGACTTGCTCAGAGTCTTTCTGCTCATGGGATTGAGCATTCACTGAGAGTTTTCAAAGGCAGGGATTAGTGAGTTGCAGGCTAAGGAAGCAAACTGTGCGTGCCTGGAGTCCGTCCCTCTGCAGCAGGGCTCGCATGGGTTGAGGGGGCTGTCAACGCATGTCAGCTTGCCTGACCTTAAATACGCTGGGTGTAGCCACGGCACCTTCAGCAGCACAGCAGTGTCAGAGTTTGAGAGGAGATGGGGTGAGACCCCATTGGCAGGATGGACTATTATCCCTTATCTCCCTTTTGTGAGATTTCTTACTCCTTGCTCTAAAGCAGCCGAGGTTTATCTGCTCCATACGCAGGCAGAGTCCACCTCACCCTCCCAGCTGTGTGTTCCCAGGAGCTGCCAGTCACCCCCTGGTAGCTGCTCGTGAGCCTTCAGACTGAAATGTTTCTCCAGGGAGTTTTAATCATTTAAGCTCTGTTCAAGGGAAGTTTTGAGTGCAGTATAAGAAGCTGACTGAGAAATACAGGAATGGGATGTCAGTGTGGTACCTAAATATCGTTCAGGAAAGACTAATATGTACTAAAATACATTTAACATTTTTTCCAAAGAATACTGTGGGAGTATAGCTGGAGTCTTTGATTGTCACATCAGCACTCAATATATGTGTATCAGTTCAGAGTGAATCTCATAGGTGTGTGTTTATGAGGAGAAGTATATTCCAGTATGGAATGTCTTGTTTACTGGTACAAATAGAAATTTCTCATGTATTTAAAGTAGAACCTACATACAAACCCAAGGTTTTACACTGGAGCGCATCAGGAATGAAGAGGGACACACACACACAGCCCATAGCGTGAGAAGTGATGGGTATGGAGTGTGTGTATGTCTAAAACCTACTAAAACACATTTGGTACTGTTACACTGGCATCAAGTTGTCTTTCTATCTGAGAATAACTGCACTCACACCACTTGAAATGGATATCCTGCAACAAGATTTTCATTTTGAAATGCAAGCCTAGTAAAAGTCACTTGTGTTTATATCATAAGCTTACACTGCTGGCAAGTGGCAAACAATAAATAAACAGAATGTAATATTTTGTCACTTCTCAATTTTCAAGGATACAGAGACCTATAAGCTCACATATCCATAGAATCATAGAATCTCACAAATTGGAAGGAGCTCCCAAGGATCATAGCACACAGCTCTTGGCTCCTCACAAAGACAAACCCTGTGTCTGAGAATGGTGCTCAAATG
The DNA here is from genome assembly GCF_019238085.1 of Lagopus leucura. Lineage (NCBI taxonomy): Eukaryota > Metazoa > Chordata > Aves > Galliformes > Phasianidae > Lagopus > Lagopus leucura. Next base: position 2,516,627 of record NW_024962269.1, read on the forward strand.
CCCCTCAACTCCAGCAGCTTGCAGCTGTGCTCCCTGCCCAGGGCAGCCTCTTCCATGCCTACCATCCTCTGGTGAGGAACCTTCTCCTGATACCAGCCCGACGCTCCCTTGGCCTGATAGCTGTTACCAGAGAGATCACCATCTTTTTGGAAGTAAAATATTTATTAACAGCCATTTAAAGAAATGAAGAAAAAATCATAAATACAAAGGATTTTTTTTAAAATGCACTTTCTTTCTTCATATTTCGTAAACCGAAAACTTGATGTCTTAATTTAAAAATGTTGTGGAAAAATTACAATTCTTCTGTTGTTTTGACCAGGTTTAATACTCAGTATTCATATTATGAATATTCATATTATTATTGCAGATAGCAATACATATTTTCATATTTGCAGGACATAAAATGTAGGACAGGATTGAACAGATTTAGGTGTGTTCACTAAACCCAACACAAACATGCACACACACATATAATCTTCTAGTTAATCTGTTTGTGTTAGAGGTATGTGACCAAACTAATTTGTGTGACATTACAGTCTGTGTTCTGCACTGTTGGAGTGGCAGCTGAGAGTACGTAGCAGTGCACTCAGCCTAGCGATTGCCAAGATCGCTCTGTTCTTTGGGTTCTGGCATAGAGAAAGTGGAGCGGACGAAAAGGAAGATCAGTTCAAACGTGGTTCCAAAGCAGAGCAGGGGTTGCTGTTACTGTTACCTGTGAGCCTTCTTCTCCTTCAGATGTTGAGGTGTCCTACTAGGTCAGTTTTGGCTTGGCTGTGGAGTTTTCTTTGAACAAAGAGCAGTCTGAGACACGCAGAAGCTGAAGAGGGTCTGAAAATGGTCTTTGAGGGAATCCGGGGAATTTCTCTCCTCGTTATTCCTTATCCTGAGGATGTGGCTTTATTCCTTACCTAGCTTTGTGTTTGCTTCCTCCCCCCTGCACCTCCCAGAGTTAATTAACTGTTCCTGCATGAGTGATTCAAGAGTTTTTGCTATTATTTGAAAATTAAGGGGGCAAATCACCATATCTTGCTTTGTATGGCTATCCAGCACATATTACAATTTCTTGAATGCTGCTAACAAGAGCAGCCATTTCCTCCTGAATAGGATGTATTTTAAGCATAGGTAGAAGTCATGGAGTGAAACTGAGGTTTCCCAGTTGGTTACTATTACTGGAATACTTGTACTCAACACCATTCACAGCTGCCCACAAGTTAGACTTTTTTCATATGCAAGCAATTTCTTGGGTCTCTTAAAGTACAATTGCTTTTATTTAATAAACTGTAAAGTGGGAAATTTGTGACGGAGTTCTGGGAAAGCAGCTGCAGACGCAGCTGACTGGTGATGGATTGTGACTAAAATACCGGGTCCTGCCAGTCTGCAGAGCATGCAGATTTTTCAGGTATTCTTTTTGTTCAACAGCAGTATAAAACATTTGAGCAATTATTCTGTTGCAGCAAACTCTGGCCCCTCAAGGCAGTGTCTTATCCTGGGGAGCAATGTTCCTGTGACAAGCAGGAGTTCCCCACGAGACGGCAGTGTGCCTCTCTATGAAGTCCAATGTCTTTTCTGGTGGGGTAGAGTACTGTAAGTTAAATGCTGGTAATTCTTACTAGAGTTTCAAGGAAACGTGATAGTACTTCTTATCAGTGCATCAAAATAACTGCAGAAATTAAGGGAATTGGATACCTGCATATCAAGTTCCTAGCAAAACTTTCACTGGCCTTAAAGTTACTTGGATGTTTCTACTGTGATCTGATGTATGGAAGAATGTTTCTTTGTGAATGGAGTCAGCACAAGCTCCTTCACTTACCCAGGCCAAAGAAATATCTAAGGAACACCAACTGATTTTGCCACTGATGTCTTAATAGCTTCAATGACAAAGCCATAGCATGGACAACAGTTGTAGTAAGGGCTGGCTTCCAGAGCAAGGAGTTTAGCAAACACTGCTGTTAGTGAACCTGCCATCCAGCCCTTCAGTAAGGTTCCCTCAATAATCTTAGCACACAGAATGTTTTTACTACTACAAATCTTGTGACCCAACGTTTCTCTCAGTGCAGAGAACTGAAGTAAGCACACATTCTCTAGTCTGTCCCAGAAAGAACTGAAGTTCAGCCAGAAGACAATTCTGTATGGATCTGAAATGAAAACCATGGTTAGTAGACTGATGGCCCTCCACAAGAGTGTCTTCATTTCTCTGCCAGCACTGTCCAGTTTCCATTGAGTCTGTGTCTCTGAGTCTCTGTTCCTCTGCTAGAGAACCCAATTGCTGCTGGACAGTTGCACTGGAAGAAGAAGACATTTGCTTTATGCCTTCACATCTTTCCATAGCAATACCGTGTTCACTTTATCACAGTAATTAGAAGTAATTCTGGACAACAGCCATGATTGGGCTCAGCTCTTTGTATCTTCATAACGCTGTGCAAACATTAGCTAATTAATCTAGAAGTGATGGAAGGGTAGGTGGGAGTTTTAAATGTCAGCAAGGGAGTGCTTCTTAGGCACTGCTCTCTGTCAACAGCTACTGCTCTAGCCCAGGCTGTCTGGGTGGCTAATCAGGCAGATTGCTGGTAACCACAGCGGTTAATCACCTGGGACAGCTGCCTGCTTTTCCTAGCGCCCCTTCATTGCTCCAGCAAAGTGGAACTATTGGAGTATTGTTTTCAAGTTTGTGGTGCTGTGAATTCTCAACATGTCTAAAATGACTGTCTCAAAATTGGCAGGCTTTAGTTTGAAAGGCAGTGAGTGTGAGCATGAGTCTGAGCATATTTCTGTACACAGCCCTCCCTGCAGGCCCCTGATCCACTACCTGCAGCAAGGGGGCTCGGCCCAAGTTAGCAGCATTGGTGCCAACATAAGCTCTTCTTATCCAGCTCTAGAGAGCAGGTAACACTGCAAAAGCCCTGAAAAGCTTTCCAATTGCCAGCCCCATATGTCAGTTAAAGCCAACTGCTCTGCAGAGCTTGCATTTTATTTTACTTTGGGATGCCAAGCATTGACTCCTCCTTGATTTGTTATTTCTTCTCGGTGTTTGCTTTACATGTGACTGTGTTCATGGCAGAGCATTAGCTGCTAGGTAAGCATTGATGGGGTATTGAGAGAGCTTTCAAAGCTCAGTTAGTACTGCGAGTTTTTGCACCTGAGTGAGTAAGACTTCCTTCACATTGTAAAAGGGAAGTAGCACATTAAGTGGTGAAGTTTGCAAATAGCAGGGCCAAATGCTGGGGAGCAGCTGTACCTTTAGGTGCCTTTGTCCTGTTAGCAGACCCAGAGGAGAAAGCCATGAAAATCTCACTTATCTGTTTATCTAGCTTGCAGCAGTCTGATGCCTTCTGCCACCTTTGCTGATAATGGTCCCTTTGAAGTTGAGTGCAAGTGTGAATTTATGGTTTTGTAAAGACTGGATTCCAGAACAGGTCATAAATTACCTTGTAAGACAAAGGCTTCTGGGGAAACAATATTGCCTTACAATCCCTCACTGTGTTGTTATCCTGATGTGTTTGTAGCATTGCAAATAATTGACCTGAATGATATGCTGGCTGGCTCTCCAAGCGAGCTTTAAAATTGTTAGTGTAATCTCTTCTACCAAGAAGAGCGCGCTATGTAGCTCTAGTACATTCCCATTTTCACTCTTAATATGAATCTTGAAGTAACTGCAAATGATTGTTAATACTGTTAATTTTCTGAAGCTAAAGACAGCTAGGATCTTTATCTGCTTGAAACATCTGTTTAATTTACCACTGTTTCTTTTTAATAAGAAAAGCATTTTTAAATACTAAAGGTCTGTTTCAGGCCTTCTCACAGTGTAAGTAAAGAGCAAAAACATGCAGAAGAATGAGTATATGTGTATCTTGGCTATGAATGGAATAGATCCTGAAGATGACCTGCTTTAGGGAGAGATAAGGGGCCTAATCTGCTGCTCAGGTATCTCTAAAGCAAGGTGTCTATGTTCAAAGCTCATAGCTATCCTTGATACTCTTACTGCTTTACTGATCTCAAGTAAAAGTAAGTTTGCATTTAGCTGGACAGCAGGTGGGTTGGGTTCTTTTGATTTTGTAATAAGGAGATATGCTTGAAATGGTTTGTGGTATATGTTTGGTTGTCATATTAAAGTTTCAGTAGTAACAAATTACTGCTTTCCTTTTGAAATGTTTCTTGTTTTGTTGGTTGGTTTTTTAGTTTGCTTTATGATTTGATTTGGATTGTTGGATTTGTTGCTGTTGTTGTTGAGGGACAACAGGAAACCAAAAGCATCATCGCGCCTTGTGCATGTCTGCCTTGGGCTCCTGACCTGTTAGCCAGGTTCCTCAGGAAAACCTCATCCCAGTGATTTACCACAGGGAGACTCCTGAGAGAGCTTGGGGGGGTGGGGAGTGTTGGGGTAATGTAAAATTGCATTGGACATGCAGTAAGGACGACATTGTGTTGATTTCAAATTTGCCAAGTAGACATTTTGGAGAGTTTGTTAGATGAATAACTGTTTTTATCACCTAAACACCTTAACAGAAATCTGACTTCTAGCTTGTTCACTGAAGTCTCCTACAGTTCCAAATGAGGCAGATCTCTGCCCTTCTGAGTCTTCGTATTTCATACTTCCTCATTCACTGTCAACACAGACTGAGCTCCCCAGGACAGTTGTGTTTCTAAATTAAATATTAAATATCATTAGATGCACTTGTCCATAACGTTACACAAAGTGATTTCTTCTGAAGAAAATTAAACTGCATTGTCTGCTTAGAAAGTGCTGGAGAAGATTTTGTGTGCAGATTTTTGACTATCTTGCAGTGCTGTGTTTCTCTATTTCCACTTCCCTCTCTGTCCTGAAGTCCTCAGAACTGGTAATTTTCTGTTGTCATCTGTTACTGAAATGGCAAAAAAAAAAAAAAAAAAAAAAAGCTAGAAATTACTTTTAGTAGATCCATGATAAAATACATGCTCATTTTCACTGCTGCATTTGCCCTCCCAATTCTGTCACCTTTATTACAGACTGTAAGCCCTCTGGAAATGGTGACAGCACTGTTCTGAAGGCTGTTGAACTCCATTTCTGGCTCCTGTCTTTACGTGCTATGAGTAAGTAAGTAAAAAGAAATGTCTGGGCTTGTTCTTGGCTGAGGGTTGAAAAGGAGCCACAGTTTGAAAGGAAAAGCAAACAGACAAATAATGGAATAATCGCTGGTATGGACATACCAGGACATCTGTGAAAATACTGTGTATGTCTGCTCCAGTAAATGTCTATTGAATTATTCTCATTCACTGGATAATAGGTGGCTGTCCAGAATAAAAAACTTTCAAAGTCTTTCTGAGGCGTTGCATTCAATTGCTCCTATGTGCCAACATTGTGTGATGTCGAGGAGTAGGATATGTCTTGATGTACGTGACAGCCACAGTAAGAATAGAAAATAAGAGATTAGATCAATTCCCTTTGACAGTTTGATTTCCGTCTGATCCATACTTTTGTGGGATAATTAGCAGGTCAGATGCAGTACATTTGCAGGGAGCAAAGGCTCTTGTAACCTGTGGACAGTTAGTTTGCCATAGAAAGCAGAATACAGCGTTAAAAGAAACTGTGGAAAGTTAGATTGCTAGGACTTTGACACTTTTGAAGAGAGATCACAGGAAAGGTTTGAATTGGCTTTAAGGCAGGACCTAACAAATGGCTGTGCAGTTGTACAGTATGTGGGATGAAGCAGTAAGGTTATTTTATCCAAGGCTTACTATTCTGGAACAGTACAGGAGACCATTATCATTAGAACAGTCAGAATAGTAGCTCAGTTGAAACGTGAAGATACTACTAAACTTCATACAGAAATTTTTATTTCCTTTTGCAAAGGTTCAAATGATCCTTAAATGCTGGAACTCTGGCATCATTTGCTATCAGTTTTTAACTTGGATGCACTTTCTTAATTGTATAGTTTAGTTGTCTGACTTGATGTTGTGATCTATGATACATAAACTACAGATCACAAACCAAGAACTGGATGCATGCTATGGCCTGATTCTTAATTCTTGAATCTAGAAACCCTGCCTCTAGAGTCTCTCTAGTGTTAGATAGGAAGATGAAAGCCACTGCTGACCAAAGGGTAGTTAAAATCTGCTGGTATGGTCCTGGTTTTCAGCATTTTATCCTCTCAAAATATGAGGGTGACACAGCAGTGAGTGTAAGAGGTTTCAGTTTTCCTCAGCATTCCTCCTGTTTTCAAAGAAGGCCTGGATTCACAAAGCAGGCTGTCCTGTTAACACTAGTAGCCACACAAATGTAGTTGATATTGGATTGTATTTTGTTAGGAAGAAAATGGGGGCATATATTCAGTGCAAGAATTCTGGAAATTATCTAGGTCTTCTAGGATGACCTTAAAATACAATTGTACCAAATCTAGACTCGAATTCTGCAAATAATTGTGGTAGTAAAGTGTAATTTATTTCCTTTTCCTTCTCTGCCTTTCCTTACTACATTTAAAAGGGCTTATTTTTGGTAAATAAACATGGATTTTAGTACTCATCAATCTGACGAAGGATTTTTAAATCTAACCTACCTTATAGGCATTCTCTAAAATATAAGCAAAATTCATCATTGGTACCTGTACTCTGTGTGCTACAAGGCCACAGAAGTGTTTCACAGGCACAGATAGGGCAATTACTAGAAGAAAAGGAAATAAGAAAGTTATTGAAACTGTATTTGCCAGGCAAAGCAGATATTGTGAATCTCCTTTAATTGGGAAGCGGCTTTGTTGATCGGTTAGAGCAGAGGATCCAGATCTCTAGGCTAATATTCTGCTCAGTTAACAATTAAGTTCAGGCCCATGGCAGAACTATCTGTGCAGTGGCTGCAATATCTCTGACATCCCCCTGGGGAAGGGAGGCACGCTCAGCTGACGGTCAGGAGGCGCTTGAGAGGCTTCATCAGGGAAGCTGGAGAGCCCTCCTACATTGCATTTTTGGCGATAGATAGTTGAAATTTTTTCTGTAAAATTATTGTTCTTCAAATTTACTGTGTGTTAACGACAGGCTTAAATTTTTTTCCTAAGTGTTGCTGCGTTGTTTGAGCTTGCAGATCACTGCAGGTATTAAGAAGGTAAAACTGAGGTCAAGTGTTATTACCTTTTGACAATATTTTTGCTAGAAAGTTAGGGAACTTCTAGTATGCCATCCAGAGTGTTGTGTGATAAATGTTAGTAATAATGAAACTGAGCAACTGAAGCCACACAGCCTTGTCAATACATGCCAGACACATATCGTTTGGTTTATTACAGATAGTCTTTGATCTTTCTTATGTTTGAAGACTTGATTAGGCCCATCTTGTTAAAGACATAGCACATGAAAGCTGGGAATTGGTTCCTCTGATAGTGAAGCTCTTGAGAAAAAGTTTCTCAAATTAAAGAGTAGAGAAAAGTTCCTAAGGGCTGTGTAAGCCTTCCACATTCAATATGAAACGTGTTTGCAGATGTTTCTGGGTCAAAATGGTCCTTCTTCACTGATTTTTGAGTAGTGTTCAGAATTTTGGATTTCACTTCAGAAAACTTGCTTTCTGAGTCAACTTAAACACATCTCCCTGTGTTGTAAAGATAAGATAACTGTGTGTACACTGCACGCTCGTGCAGGGGAAGGGTGAGCTTCTTATTCTACACCATGAATCTTAATAGCTACAGCAAAAAATATTTCTATACATACTTGTCCCTTAAGTCTCTATTAGTGAGTATGATTTGGATTCAGAACTTGTCAGCACTTCCTTGTGGTTATCTGGGTGACAGAAGGAGCGACAGAGCTCTGAGTTTTTCACCTCTCTGCGCGCAAGGCGCTGCTGGCTGGCATACACAGCAATAGCAGGAGGAGCAGCAATCCTCCTACCCACATCCGGGGCATGCTCACGGTTTTGTCTCTGAGTACTGAACAGCAGGATGAGTTTTCAGATGTGTTATAATGCTGCTTCCAACTATTTCATTTATTTATGTTAGCTGTATTTCCTTTCTTGGCCCAGGCTTTCCCATGGTTAGACAGAAATGAATTTATACGCAGAAAGGAATGATTAGCCTGATTATTTCTATATCAAAAAAACAGAAGGGCTTGATTATCACACTTTTGTGTTATTGCTCTTCCTGCTACTTGATTTACAGCATCGTATAGAAAATCATATTCTGAAGAGAATGTAATTTAATTACCAGCTACTGCTCCTGTTCCTAAATCAGTGATTACAACCTCCTCTTCAGATTTTCTATGTTTTGCATTCCATAAGTAGCAGTAGGAAGGAGAAAGCTTCTTTGTGCTCCCTATTGTGCCAACACAGTGGATTCAAGATAATGGCCAGCCTTGCCCAAAGCAGTCTTCTTGGATAACTGTTTTCTAGCCAGCTGCTTGTGAAATACAGTGTTAGAGTAACTTTCTTTGGAATAAGCAAAGAGCTTTCCTGCCTTGCTCGTCCTCAGTCTCATGTTGCTTAGTTCCAGTGTTTGCTGTATCTGCAGAACTAGAAAACTTGATCTCAATTGTGATAACTGATTGTGTGTTTTAGCTTTAACTCAGCATATTGTTTTGTGTCACCACTTGTACAGTTATTATTTGCTTCCAACAGGTGATCTTTAACCCTTTTGAACAGGAGATTATGTTCAATATTTTGTGATTATGGAAGTGTAATTTGGACTGAACAATCTGTCCTTAGCCAAATACTCACTACAACTTATACACTTATACATAAATTCAGTTAGTCTGCACCTTCCTTGGGTTGCTAGGGATTTAATTTCAACTTAGGTGCCTTGATTCATGTGATGGGATCTGGGACATCTGGCAGCTGGTAGGATTCGTTACTGACTGTGTCAATTCACCATGAAAGTCTCTCAGATGATGTAGTTTTCAGGTTCATAAGTTAGTACCTTTCTGTGGCCTTAGCAGTGAGATGAATTTTTGATGTACTTTAGGATGGATATGGGCAGAATTGGGATTTGTTACTACACTGCATTTGAACCATTTTTAGAGAAAATTTGCTGTGGTGCGGGCTTCCATCTGTGGTTTTGAATCGAAGGTCATCTGTTTACCAAGGACATTGGTTTGATGGAAGATAATATATTCTACTGAGTAACATTTTGCTATGGTAATTCTATTGATAGGGAATTTCTATTTTAGTGTCAGCAGTCAGAGATGTACATAGTAAAATGGAAAACAAAAGTGTGCTTAATATGAACTGTGCATTTGAGTAAATCTTTGCCGATAGGAGCACAAATAATTTTTACTTTTTCACTGTTGTCTGTTTATATTAAAAACACATTGTCTTCCTGCATCATTGATGTTACATCTCTTTACAAATATTAAAAATGTTTGTTTAAAAGAAATTTGTGACAATGAATTTTAAATACCACATTATTCTTTTTAATAAACAGCAATATGAAAGCTCATGAAGTAGGGCTCTGCAGTAACTCCCTAATTGCAATGGAGGGACTGCCCTTCTGGGCACCCTCCAGCCTGCATAGGACCCAGACTCCAGCATGTGGCCAACTATTCCTTTGGGAAAGGCATGCAAAGTATTAGGTATGTAATTTTGTCAGTTTGGATTGCTAGCCTAAGGTTGTTTAAAAGCAGGTGCTAAGAATAGGTGCATCAGTTGAATGCTTTGTGATGAGAGTGATTTATGATGGGAGGTTTAAGGGAAAAAAAAGAAAATTATTGCAAGCCAGATGAACAAAAGCTGGCTGTAATTAAGAATGTATTAAACACCAGCATTAGAATGTATTAAACACCCAGTGCTGACTTTTTCTTTTTGCCATCTTTTTCTGGTACTGTTCTGCTCTGGTTATTTGTATCAAATCCATACAAAGGAGCATATTCTGTGTTCCTAGCTTGCTTTTTATAGTGATCAAGCTGGAGTGACCTTTAAAAAGCCAGATAATATTTTATTTACCTTTTTTCTCCCATTTACTGCTAAATGTTAATGAAGGTAAGAGATTCAAATCCTTGCAAATAAAACATTTTAATTGACTTAAGTGTAACCATAACAGTAAATTGGCCACTTCATATGAAAAAGCTTTTCAGTATGTTGAAACACACTTGTACAGTTCTTTCATTTGTCCGTAGACTCGGAAATTAGTAACAAACATTTCCTTTGTCTCCAATGACAGAGTTTGGAAATGTTTTGAGGGCAGATTTTGCCAGGACAGATTGCTGTAATCTGCTGCTGACCACGTGCTCCTCCGACACAGCTCCACACACCAGTGACTGCAGTTGCTGCTTAGCTTCCACTGTTCCCAAGCTGCACACAGTCCTTGTGGTACAGTGTCTGAGATTGCACTTGGCTCAGCTTTTCAAACTACCTGCTTAAGTCAATTTAAGTCTTGGCTCTTGTCTAACGGTGTTGTTGAGTTTGCCCTGGTACTTCAGCTAGTCTGAACTTAATCGCTTTAAGCTTTCACTGCTGAATTCTTCTTCAGTGGAAGTAGATAAAATCCCTTATCCCTTTGTCTGAGCTTGTTTATAAACTGAGTGGAAGAGCAGTGGTCCCAATGGTAGTGAGACCTTGTGTGTGTTACAGTGCAGGGGCAGAGGCGCTGCCGCAGCACAAGCAGTGGGCAGGCTGTTTTCAGAGCTCTCCAGGTGAGCAAGTCCTTGGAGACCCACAGCTTAGCTTTCGCTCTTTGAGTCGTTGGGATCCTAAGGATCCTGTCAGAGGAGCTCTGTGTCAGAACGAATGAGCTGCAAGGAATGAGCCTCTGGAGAACTTTATTTTATGAATATTTCTCATTCTTTCTTCATGTTCTGTTAAGGAGTTGGGGGGGGGCGGGGGGTGTAATTGATATTCCTGAGGTCAACTTGGAATAATATACTGCAGTTTCACACTTAAGGCCTGTGCAAATTGCTATCTCAGTATGCAATTACCCATGCTTGCATGCTCAGAGTAGCATCATGCTGACCTCAAGAAATAAAAGACTAAATGAATTTCTAACTTTGGATCCATTTGGAGCCATTTTAGTTTTGTTTTAGCTAAAAGCAACGCATCTGCTGATAAAGGCAGAATCAAGTCCTTAGTTTGCTGGATAACATAAAATACACATTTGGGAGCTCATTTTTCGGTTAAGGAAAGGAAGATTGAACTAATAGTTGGTGTGCATTAAGGCTACTCTCAGGACCATATGCTTCTTTTCCAGCAAACAAAAATTCATAGAAGTTGAATGTATCTTGTCCAAGTGCTGCTGAGTCTCTACTTTCATATTTGAAACATTATTCTGTCTACTGCTAGAGTAAAGCAAGTTTGCTTATGTAAAAATTAAATGCGAATATTGCATTTGGACTGTTTGAAACTTACTGAATACCAAGAAATATGTTTAGTTGATAGAATTCCTCAGGTGCCCTTAAAAAAAAAAAAAAAAATCAAAGCAAAGACTATATTTCAAATTTCTTTCCTGTTCTGTTTTTCTTTATTTCCTCTTCCTTTACAGTGACAAAACAGGATAAACTAAAGAAAAGGGATAGTTGAGTATTTTCAGATGTGGTTTAAAGAAATTAAACATTCTAGGGGGAAAAAAAAAAAGAAAAAGAAAAAGAAAAAAGAACGTTTTTAACTGAACAATGTTTATTCCATTTGGGGGTCATTAATTCATAACACCAGAAACAAATTTTCTTTTTCTAGCTTTTGTGGTTTCACACGACATCTCTGTGGCACAATGTTTTCTCTCCAAACCACCTCTGTCCTTGCTGCCCAGGGCTGTGTGCTGAGTCCTCCCCTCCCAGCACTCCTCTGCAAATGCACCGCCTGCCTTCTCTGCACCGTTTCAAGGCTTAGTGCAAGATGAGAGCCCTTCCCTCCTATTGTTTGAGTTGCCCTCTAACGCAGCATCTAGAAGGATGGAAATATTTACAATAAACAGAATGTTAAAAAAAAAAAAAAAAAGGTGAGGGCTCAGGAATGAAGCTGCAGCAGAGCCTGCCACTCACTCCATGCATTATAAACTGTTACCGAGTAGAGTGCGTGTGCGTGTATCTTTACATACTGTGATTCAAGACAAAAGTGGATGTCCAGCAAGGCAAACCTTATATGCAAAATTCCCATCAGAAGGATGTTTGGTAGAAAAAGTGGCAGGGATAAGTAAATAGAGATTTCTATTTTTTTCCTAAAATTAGAAAGAGTACTGTGCTTAACCAAGGAAAAATATTTTATCCTAAGCTGTTACGAGCTAACTGTATAGCTAATTTATTCCCAAATTATTGCAGTCCTAATGTAACCCAGAACAGTCTCCTCTGGTAACTCTGATTAACAACTTGTTACTGTAAGGGAGTTGACATAACGAGTTAGGATTCCACGGTTGTCTTCCTGCTAAACAGCCCGAGCAAGATCGGAGCAGCAAAATCCAGCCTGGTGTTGCTGCTTACAAAACTCCAGGCAGCACCAGAACTGACCAGTGCCTTGGAAGTATTTACTTTCCTGCCAATTTGAGACCTCTTCATGCACCTGCTGCGTGCAGCTGTATCAGCCACATCTGTGTTCGTTCCTATTTACTCTTTCTGGGGAGCAGTGCTGTGTTTGCTGCACTGAGGTGGCTGCTGGGATGCCACGAAAGCCAAGCTCCATTTGTGACTGCTCCTTTTTTCCTCTTTTCCTCTGTTCACCCTTCAAAATTTGTTGTCTGAAAAAATAAGACAGTATATGGGTAGTGCTTAGAGGTTGGTTGGGGAAATTTTTTTTCTTTGCAGTGCATGAAAAGAATATTCTAATCTCAGCATTTGTATATTTGTATATCTCAATATTTGTATATTTGTCAGAGCTTATCTGACCAGAATGAGAGATTCCTCACGTGGAAAGCACCTCTTTTTATACTTAGTTTCCATGCAATGTCAATTCATCAAGGCTGAAAATGAAAGTCATTTCTTTAGAGTTGAATTTTGTTATTATTGATAAATTATTAGATCATTTTGAGGTTTATGGTTAGAACAAATAATAATCTATGAAGGTCAGATTCAACCTATTAATTAAAATTCAGCTACAAACTGATTGCTTAAAGAACTTCATTTTTCACATCCTCAAAACTATTGTGTACCCAGCTACCTTTCCAGAGAGAGATTTCCAAGTTTATCTTTATTGGCTTGTTATATTTTCAATTTAGAAATCCAGCAGCCTAATCAATGTATGAGTTGATTTACTGAGATGATCCCAAACCTCATTATCCGTCTTTTCTCGAACAGGTTGATTCCTTCCTTGTCAGCACTTTTCTGCCTTACACTTAAAGGAATTGTCTGTATTTTCTTTAAAGATCACTGACTCAGGTCCAGATCCTCTGCTTGTCCCATCCTTTTCTCACCTGGCATCCATCATTACTTTGCAGTCTCTTCAGGGCAGAGACCATTTCTGATTTTTGCTGTTTAGAGAATAAAGACACCCTGCTCCTACCTGCCAGGTGTTATTCCAATAGGAAATGTATAAATATCAGCAACTTTTAGCAACAATGCATCAAATAATTTTGTGTGAACTCAACTTACCGCATTGCATTCAGATGAACTTTGTGCATATTTAGAGTTGCACTGATCTGTGCGTGCTGGGCCGAAGTCTGCAAATACATTTGGAGAGTGTTTGAGTGGGACGCCAGCTGGTCAGCTGTAGCTCAGGAACTCTGCTAACAGTTTCATCCAACTGAATCGAGGCAGCAATTCAGGAGATGATTTTCTCTAAGAATCTTTTCACTTAAAGTCCTCCCCAAGTGTTTTAACTGTTAAACACCTATGAAGAAGGAAAAAAACCCAAACAAATAATAACAACAACAAAAAAACACACAACTTTTTAAAACAAACTTTTAAAATTGCTTTTTGAAACTTTGGAAATGGCTGAGCTTAGTGAGGCTCATTTGATGCATTTGACTGAGCTACGTTTAATCCACTCAGAATCACTCAGTCACCCAGGAGCCTCACACTGCCTGTTTATTGTCGGCAGCAACCTGAGCAACACAGAATTCCCTAACAGCTTGTGAGAAAAGCATTTTGCAAGTTTGGAAGATTTGTTTTGTAGAAAATAGATCAGAGATGCAATGAAGGATGTATTTGGCCAAAACGGTGAACTGTCTCTGCGTGCTTTGAACGTGGCAGTAAGCTGAAGTACTGAAAGCAGTTTAGAAAAGCTTTTGAGAATTGTAAATTTTCTGCGTACTGCACACAGCTATTAGAAAATAAAATTTGGCAAAAGATCAGATTTCTCAGGATTGTTCTGTAAATCAAACCAAAATCAGATTGAATCCTTAGAACAAAGGCAGATATATTTTGCATTTGAATATAAAACCTATCAAGTGGGTGGTGGGAGAGAATGAGTAAATAAATACAAAACCTCTTAAGGGTTTCTTTCTGGGTTGGTTTCAAGAATGTCCCACAAAACAGGTTTTCATGGTTGTATGGGGCAATGTGATGCCATTCAACCTTCTTCCCTTTCTTTAGAAATTCTGAAGAAACTGTTGAAAACAGCTTCTGGGCTTTTACTAAGATAGTTTCCAGAGATGAGGAAAATGAGAGAATGCATATACAATCTTAGACAAACGATCTGCTCATATATTGAAGCCTGGATTGTAAAATGACTGCTGTGCCTTCCAATGAATGAATATTCAGTGCTTCCCTGCTGGGTTGGCTTTTCCTATTTGAACCAGCTACTGTTCTGCACTGTGATTCACTTGTTACCAAATTAAACTCTTTACACACATGGGAGATCCAACTTTATAAAGTCAAATTTTTGCAGTGCTTTCTGCTCAGCCACTGTGCCTGTCACAATCTTCATAACGCACTGAATTAAGTTTAAAATATCATCCATGTGTGTTGTTTTCTCTTGGCTGTTCAGCAGCCCTTCTGTACATCACGCATTTTTCTGTTGACACTACGTATCACTTAGCAACTCTGTGAAAGGCCCTATATGCATTGATTGCACACAATTGTCTTTATGGGGTGGAAGTGTTAAGTGAATAAACCCCCACGGGTGACCAGACGGTCATTCCTCTCATGTTGATAATCTGTTTACATCAAAATATTGTTTACTCAGCTCTCTGATCTTCAGGAATTTACATGAAGCTGAAAGAATACAGTTAACTCCCCAGGCTGACACACAAGTATGAGCTGCGTTTACGTTCTCAAAGATGGGTAGATTAAGAAGAGGAGGACTGTTTTGTGTTTTTACTTAGCTCTCCCAAATAAAGCATTAAAATGCATTTGACAGTTAACCACAGATGATAATGCAATCTTTATGCTGTGGTTCTCATCATAATGGAGAAGTTACAAGGCTGTCACTACACCATAAAGAACCTTTCCTGCGGTCTTAGTGCTGTCTTTTCTGCTTTCCTCTATGCAGGCAGTGTCACCAAATTACCTTCTGAGAAGTTTGATGGTTTATGCTTATTTTTGTGCACAGGGTGGATAGCTGAGCCTTTAAAATTAGATACAGTGCTCTGCCCAGGCATTTTTCCTCAGTATGAAGTAGTTCAAATATGCAAATTATTTTAAATTCCTCACTTATTTTTACTTTTATTTTGCTTTTTATATTCTTATTATTTTGTTAATGAATGGAAAACGGTATTTCCTTTGTTAGTTTGTTTTTGGACAAAGAAGTAACTTTTAACACACACTCATTGGAAGAGTTTAATAGTTTATGTTGCAGAGAAAAAGAAGCAGAAGCAATTTTGAACTTTTTTTTTTTTTTGTACTTATTTGAACAATTCTGGAAGATTTGGAATGAAAAATCCTTCTCTTTGAAAAGATTCCAAAACCACGTACCCTGAAGTAGGTGAAGTAGCAGAAAAATTGCAATCTGTTACTGTGATTTTTTTCCCATGTTTTTTTGATCATTATTAGGAAGAGTCACGCTGTAGCATCTGTCTCAGTAGGTAAAACAAGTGCAGTTGCAAGAAGGGAGTCAGTTATATCTGCGCCTTCTGTTTGGTGTTTTCCAAGGAGCAAAATATTTTGAAACTCTTATACTCTTTTCACATAACTTTTTAAAAGATCACCTACTTGAGTGGCTTGATAGAAGCTGTCCCAGACCTTTGGAAGTCACTGGTAGCAGATATCTTGGCAGCAGACTTGAAGTATTTTGAGCTTGTGAAATGGCAGCTCGGCCACATGCATTACATGTCTTATTACAATGTGTGTTTTCTGAAGTCAATTTAGATCAGTCTTTGAGGAGTCTGGAGAATAAATGATCTGGATTTCTCATTATGTATCCCATCTTGATCCCACTGATGTCTGTGTATCCAATCCCCGTCTACAGAGCAGTCCTACTGAATCACATTGATCCTTGGTGAAGTCAGTGGAGTTATGCCAGTGATTAATTTGGCTCATTAACTTCAATGACATTTTTCTAGTGAGTAGGGCAGTTAGAGTTCGACCTGACGATGAAATTCTGGTTGCCTTCACTTGAGAGTAAGGCTGAACCTGATGATGTGCTCACTGATAGTGACTAAACGAAAGGAGGAAGGGTTGAGCCAAACTTACTGGTGTGGGATGACCCTGGAATAGGGGTAGCACAGGGTGGTGAGCAGAGGAGTTGGATGCAAGCTGTTTCCCTCTTAATGGCTTTCAGCTAAAGCTAGTTTTTATATGTTGGAAAATAAAGTTGATAGATTAGTTTTTAGTGGAATCATCTAAAAACTCTGTCTTTCTGAGCATTAACTATGAAGCTGATAGCTGAAGCCTAGTTCTACAACTAAATGAATGGTTGCTTCTATAAACATTTCACTGTTACAAGTTGGATTTTTCACAGCATTAACTTTAACAACGTGGGTGTTTGCTATGAAATAAAACTTTAAATTGATGTTTTGCCATTTTGCTAGTTAAAATGAGGGAAAATAAAAAGGAGCTAGAAGTATGATGGATTCTGTGGCAAAATTGCCTTGTGGTACATAGGGCTTATTGGGAATTAATTTGGAAAGCAAGAAAAAAAAGCAATACTATGTCTTAGTCTTACTATGTCTTTTAAATCTCTATAGTACATTTAGTTTTGTGTATTTATTTCTTTACTCTTTATAATAAAAATAGGTAACGTTGAGTATCGTATGTTCGTTTCAAGTATGTTTTCTTTTAAAGTCTGTACAACAAAATACTGACTTCACATCTCAAAAATGATTGACCGTGTGGGAAACAACTCAGAAATGCTAGGAGCACCTTAGGAAAACTTGGTTTTTCTTTCAGTCTTCTAAAAGTTAATTTTATTTCTTTTTAATTGAGAAGAAGCTGGATTATGATCTTGTTTCCATGCATTTTAAAGTTTGATAGCTCAAGCCGAACATTTCCAAGGCTTTATTTGTAAAAAATTAATTAGTAAATGGCACTTCTGCCCTGAAGATGCAGCTTTCAGCATGCCGTAGGTTTGTCACATGCTGTTTCTCACTTACATTCCATGGCGATCGATCTTTGCTATTTTAAAATCATGGAATAGGGCAGGAGATTGTTGATAAATCTGAACTGTGTGTAGTGAAGGTGTGCAGTGGGGAGCTGCAAGGAATTTGCTGAACCTTTATTTGGGTTGTGCTGCCTTATGCTTTATCGTAAACTTGCTCTCAACCTCTAATATCTTTGCTTGCCTCTGTATTTTTTCCATTCTCACAAAATTCCTGGCCTTCCAATTATAATGATGTTGACATATTAAAATGGTAAGGAGAAGAGTGCGAACTGAGCCCCTCCTTTTAGCTAAATGTTATCTGCTTAGACTAATATTGCAATTGCCACCCACTGACATAATTTGTTTCACAGTCACAGCCTGGCAGCATGAATCAAATGTTGACATTCTAATTTCATGCACACATGGGTGTTTGGCTGAGCAGGCCTCAGCCGCTGAGCCATTCACGCCATACCTGTGTAAATCAGGGAGACAAGGCCTTTTCAAGGCAACCCGAAGGGAAGTTGATACCTTCTTGCAAAGTGCAGGGCTGGCGAAAGCTGGACAGCCCTTTCTTTTCCCCAGGACAGGCACGTTTACACAGAGTTTTGCTCAAAATAAAATAAATTAATTCGGTGTCTGTAGATGTTTGTTGTAATTCCTGGGTGGAACCGATGATTTAATTCTCAAAACTGTTTGCCATTTTTTCTTGTAACTGTTTCCAACCAAGTAGGTGTAATGCAAAAGCTGCTTTGCTCTAGGAGACAAAGGCATTGATGATGGTTTTTGAAGATGTTTCACCCCAGTGCTTCAGTTCTGACTGCAAGGAGCCACGGCCTGGCTGAAGTAGTGCTCAGGATCACTGTGCACCTTACCTTATCTCTGAGCACTCTGTGCAGGGAGAAAACTGCAGCCAGCTTCTGACAGCCACCTTCCAGAAACTGGGTTTAAATGTTCTTCTCCGTTGTTTTTTGCTCTGCTAGCCCCTGTCCCCAGCAGCAGTGCAAGGACCGTTGTGAAGAGGACAGGATGTGACCCGGCGGAGTTCGGTGTCGCCTTGCTGTGGAAAGGGAGAGGCGCAGCCGGGCTGGGGAGCTGGCGGTGAGCTGGGGCGTGGAGGAGGCAGCGGCCGTTTCTGGCAAGGACTGCTGCCTCCTGTGGCCTCTCGCCTCTGTCACGGCAGAAAGCCTGGCTCCGCAGGGCTCTCGGATGGCCACTGGGCTGCCTTGGAGACTGCCCTAGCTGTCTGCTGTGCCAGGGAATAGCTTGCTTTCCCTGCAGCTCGCTCCAAAAAGACTTGCTTCCCACTTTGGAAAGTATCGAGTACAATTCTGAGCCTTTCATGGGATAATCGTGGCCTCAGAAATGCAGTTTTTCCACTGTAAATACAGTTAAAATCTTGCAAGCACCAAAACCTTGGATTTTTCTGTCTCTGTTTTGAGGTTTTCTTCCATTTCTCTGAAAGGAGCAGTTATTTGTGGTGGAAGAGGAGATTTATTTTGCTTTAGAGAACGTCTTTTGTTTTTCCTGAAAGGCACCCAAAAGTCACGGCAAAGCCAGAAGAATGGCTTTGAATAGTTATTCATCGATCTGGAGGCACTTCACAATGCTGCATCTCAGAAGCATTCCCAGAGCTTCGTGGTGGAATCACTGAGAGAGATGCCAGTTGCGGCGAGGCTTGGTGGCACCTGATCACTGAGCAGCACAAACTGTCAAACATCAAAATATCTGTTTGCTGGTTTCCCACTTGTGTGTTTGGAAGCTCTGAAAAATCTGGGTTGTTATCAAATCCTGCTGGGAATAACAGGCAGTCTGAGCCACATGAAACTCAGCAGTTTCAGTTTGCAGTGCTCCAGAACAGACTGTAGCTGAAGGCTGGTGCTGCACCTGAGCATCCCTTAGTCAGTGAAGGGTACTGAGCTACGGATCAGGCAGGACTGCCACAAGCTGTGTAAAGGTAGTAACATACATTTACAGTTTGCCTGTCCTCTGGAAAGCTTCCAGACAGTTTTCTTCAGACAGTATATCTGCAGCTCTCTGAAATGCTCTCTACATTGGACTGGAAGACAGGATATAGCTGGCATATGCAGTTCTGTGCTGCAGAAGTGGAAAGGGAACAGATTTTAATCAAGATGCTTGTGTTTGAGATATGCCAGATCTTTCAAGTTCATTCAGAGTAAAAATGATCTCTCTTTTTTCAGTCCAAAAGAATGACACTCAGTAAATTGTTACAGAAGTGAATTTATCTCCCTCAGAAGGATGGAGCACTGAGTAAACCCTGCTGGTATCAGATGTGCTGTTCCAAGGATGTGCAAAGATTTCAAATGAAGCTTCATGTGCAGAGCTGCTCTTAGCTCAGCTGCTGCTCAGGCAGCGGTGTGCCAGAAGGCCTTGGCTTTGCTTTCGCTGTTTTTGCAACAGTTCACAGGTCTATTTTCCTTCATTTTGATGAGTGTTGTTTGCATGCCCGGAGCTCCTTTGGTCCAACCTCAGCTAAAGATTTTTGCCTTCCATCAGTGGAAATTCAATGGAAGGCACCAAATGCAGACATTTTTGTGGGGAACAGCTTCTGCAAGTTACATTGTTAATGTTCATGTGGCTCAGTCTGAGATCTATTGGTTTATTGCACAATACTGCAGAAAAGTCTTTGTGTAAAAAAATTATGGACTAAAACTCCAAGGCAAAATGTTCTTGTTTTTTGTCTTAATTTGTGTGACAACTTCTCTCCTTTTACATCAACATAATCAACATGCAGCGCATTTGAGAGCTTGTTTTTAAGTGTGCACAGTGATGCAGTTACCTAAACTGGGCTCAGTTCCTCATATCCATCATCAAGCAGTCAAGAAGTACTATATGGGGTACTACTATTTAACTTCTGTAGCACTTAAAGCTCTGAGCAGATCCTGTTCTAAGTGAGTTTCAAGAATCTTGCAATATTCAATATGAGTAATTAGAAGAAAATTATTGTTTGACAGGAAAAGGAAGCTAACTGGGGCTGGTGCAGTGGGTCTGGCTGATGGGTTTTATTATTTGATAGCTCAGTTATTCTATTTCATGCTCTGGACTTGCTGGAATGCTTTAGTGGCACCCTAAAACTTCCCTTGTATTTGCTCATACCTGCCTGCCATGCTTCATCTGTGCCAATACATTTGCATTTCTCCCAAGAGACGTTGATATTTTTCTTTCAGGCTTCCCATTGTCTCCTCCATGCTCTGAATCAGTTCTCTGGCTTGCCTTTGGGCCTTTCTTTTCCCAGCTAAAGAAACAAGCTATGGAGAAGACACACTCCTCTGCCCTGGCATAGCCGTGGGCAGGACTCCTGAGGATGCTGATGAGCTGCACTTCTCTTGCCCATCGGGGCTGGCAGGAGGTCCTGGTGGCTGTGCCTAACCTTGCTCCTGCTTTGCAGGAGATTTCGTCAATGTTTTGCAAAGCAAAAACTAATCAGAAATTATTTTTGTTTTGTTTTTCTTTCTCACTGCTTTATTCATTTACTTGGTTGCTTTTGTCCATCTGGTTAGACCAGAAGGAGAGGGCTAGAAGGGATGATTTCTTGGTTTGGACGTTTCTGAACAACGAAAACCTGGCAGGGAGGTTATATGAACATCTCCCGAGAAGAAGCCTTACCAGCTGGCAATCTGCTGGAAAGTTCCTGCTGCAGGCTGCTGTCTTACCAAACTGCAACCAAAACAGTGAGGAGTGAGGCTTAGATACTGAACTTAAACAGGAAAATTTCTTTTATAAATCCAAGCCATAACATGGAGCATTTCTCCATGTTTAGATAAGGCAAACAGGGACAGAAGGGATGAAATACTGTGCCACATAGGCATGGTGCTGAGTTGGCACAAGTGGGCAGCTCACTAAAAGAGCTCACATAGAGCAGCCTGCAGTGGGCTGTGGAACACTGAGGTGTTGTATCCCTGCCTGAGAGAGTGCCCTTGGAACAGTGAGTATAACCTGAGAGCTGATGGGATTCCATCAGGTCACACATACGGTGTCTGGATTAGAGAATATTATCAGCTGGGCCAACCTCCTAAATCAATTAGGAGTTGAAGGGCTTAGTAGCACATTTAAAGGGGCTTAGTGGTAAATTTGTCTGTGATTTCTATTGCAGTCACACTAGCTACTGTGAGAGAAAAA
Source organism: Lagopus leucura (assembly GCF_019238085.1). Taxonomy (NCBI): domain Eukaryota; kingdom Metazoa; phylum Chordata; class Aves; order Galliformes; family Phasianidae; genus Lagopus; species Lagopus leucura. Next base: position 2,538,078 of record NW_024962269.1, read on the forward strand.
GAGATGGTCTCTGTGAAATAGAGGAGGAGATAGGCAGCAGAAAGTACTGAAAAAAAGATGGCTGAGAGGGTTGAAATACACACCTGAGAATAAATGGATATGCTGATGGTATTTGCTCATCCTTCATGAAAGCAGTGTGAATGACACCTATTTGCCTCCGTTGTTTTTTTACAATCTGGGTAAGAATATAATCACCTGTCTCAGTGGCTTGCTGGGTGTGTTGTTGTCTGGAAAGGTTGTGCTGTGAGTGAAAAGCTGCAGCTGCACAGCTCTCCTGTTAGCTAATGGAAGCTAAGCCTTGTTTGCAGGAATAATATATGTATTGCAAAGTTGCATGCTGCTGAGGACACATTCACAGTGATGGAAAGCACCCTTGGCAGGCTTGTGGCTTGGCCAGCACCAACACTGCTGTGCTACTTCTGGGTTTCATCTGAGTTCCGTGCAGCCAGGCTGAGGGTGGAGTGACCCCCAGACTTCTGGTTTGGGGCTGGCACTGGCAGAATCAGCTCCAGTGTCTGTAGCCCACGTCCATTAAGTTGTCATTTCATAATGACAGTAGGTGTCTGTTAGAAATGGAAGTGCTCAGCCTGGCAAAAGCAGAAAGAGGTAGTGTTACAAACATTGAAGTGTCACAAAGTTTGAGCAAGTGATGTCCAGATATCAGGATGATGGGTGTGTTGGTTATGGCAGAGAAAGAGCAGGTGTGTGACAGAGGCTTGTATTTAATGCTGTCCTTTATGACAGTACGGTCACACACTATTTTAGGCATGGCCACCTTGAGCAGCTCATGGCTTATGAGGGGAGTTGTATGTCCTGGATACTAGGGGGTGAGCTTCTCCACCCTTTCTAATCCATTATTCTTGAGTACGTAAGATAAGACACCTCCAGACTTTTCTGTGGGTTAAAGTGGACTAAGTTCCTGATTCCTGGCCAAGTAGCGTGGAAGCCAAAAAAGCAAATATGCAAACAAAAATATGTTGGTGTGAAAGCTGAGATGTGGAAGTGCTGAAGTACGGCCTTAAAGGACCGAGTTACCGTGACCTTCTGACCTTGTCTGTCTCAATTTCAACTGTTTTCTTCTTGGAAAGATGACCTGTAGCAATTTCCAGAACTTTTAAGGACTGGCTTTCCCACCCAATTCCAGCCTAATAAATCTGTAAGTTTAATGCTTAATGCAAAAGCAAAAAAAAAAAAGCCAGAACAAAACAAACCTCTTTACCTCATCTTTTAGGTAGTTTCTTGTCTGGAGAACATTTATAATTTTTAATGTGATCTTTCAGTGTAATACTTACAAATTTAAGATGTTTAGAAAAATCAGGAGGTGAATTTAAGAAACCTACTTCTTTATTCTATTCATTTGTCTTCCCTTTGTCCTTAATCTTGATTTGCCCTGTAGGTTAGTCTTATCATAAAGACAGTATGAATGACTGTCTCAGCGCCTTTCCTCATTAATGCTGCAGGAAATTGATGACTAGATCTCTGGAACTGTGGATTTTTTTGGCAAGAATTATAGCCCCTATTTATTTTGGAGGGACCCATGTGGCTTTCTAAGTAAATATATGTAAAAATTTTCCCCCAAAAATAAACATTACAAGTAATTGCTTGATATATGAAGTTGACATTTTGGCTTTGTGATTTGCTATGATACGCAGAAATCTAATTTCCTCTTTGGAAATATGCTACTGCAGAATTGTAAGTAAATTAAAATCAGTGGTTTATTCAGAAGGTGAGTAATAGACTCTGTTTTAATATATCAATATTTATCCTTCAGGTTCTCAGGTCTGCCCAAATATGCACCATCTAATGCTAAATGTATGCTTGACTATGGGATTACCTTTGTTTGTAATTGGAATGGATGAAGATTGATGTCCATGTCTTGCATATTCACACTGGATGGAATTCGTAAATAACGCTGCTCCGGATTCCACACAGAGCACTTCCACTCTGAGCATTACACTCACTTGCTCTGCTTACTTATTTGATGTTACTCACTGAAGTAAGTACTGGAGTTCTGAAACTCAAATGATGAGTGTAATTTAGTGAGCATAATGAATCTGTAGCTGGTGTTACACCTCAGCCTTGCAGGTAGCTGCTGAGTACTTGTTGTATTAAGAGTGGCTTCTGTTTGTGCCTCTTTTTTTTTAATTATTTTTTTTATTTTTATTTTCAATAAACCTAAAAATAGACTCCAAGAGAAATAAATATCTGGCTTAATATGCTGAACACCCTTTGACACCCTTTGAGGTGCCCAGTGAAGTGATGCTGTTAGAGCTTTGAACACGTGCCACACTATGAAAAGTAATGGAGCAAGCTAGATGGTAGCATTATGGGGAGAAGGGGGTCCAACTGTGGCAAGAAGCCTGCTGCTCCCGCAGGGCATAGACACCTCAGGGAAACTGTGCCAGCAAAGAATAGCTTAAAGATAGGAAAACTGATAGATTAATGGAATTGGTCCAATTTTTTCAGAAGTGCATCTAGCCATGCATCTAGAAACAATTTCAAAAGCCTTAATAATAAAGTTAATAAATCTGTCACAGTATTACGTCCTACAGTTAATAATAACTATGAAATTCGTTCTGATTAATTTCAGAAAATCTATTGCTCTGCTTCTTAAATAATTTTGTTGACCAATTCAGTTGCTTCTCCAAGGTCTAGAACTGCCTGATCATTTGGACCGTACTTACAGTGTAACTCTGCATTTACATATTGCTGGGTAACAGATGATGAAAAGGTCTAATTTACTTTATGGTATTATATGGAAAAAAGAGAAAAATATTCAAATTTAGCAGTAGTTGTAATAGCATTTTGTGAAACTGTATGAAACTGAGTGACCGTGTTTCGTACCTTAGCTGTAGCAAAACGAGTTTCTCTCTGTAATGCAGTGAGCTTTGTGTATGTTTGGATGTTTTGAGTGAGACTCCAGTTCAAGAGCGGAAGAGTGGATTCCGCTTTGTAAAACTTGCTTGTCCTCCCACTGTTTTCTTTGTCAGTAAGAGTTTCCACAAATATACTTGTTCAAAACGAGAGAATATTTGTATTTTGGAAAAAGAAATGCAGTTTAATTATTATAAGAGACATTTGTATCTGCTGGTCATTGCTTAGTACTAGAAATGTGAGTTTTGTTAGAAGTTTGTAGCTGGTCTTAAAATTGGACACTTCTGTTATTTATGTTTCATGTTTGAATGGTTAAAATTCATACACATGAATTTTTGAAAGCACGTGCACATGTGGCTGAAAATGATTTTCATCCATCATTTTGACTTATTAAAATTTAATCTGAATTATCTGAATGTTTCTAGAAAAGAGCATAAAAAGCCAGAAATGTGTAGCACGAATAACACGTTAGTTTTTAAAGTTGCTGTGCTTCTATGGCTGGCACTGCTCTCTTGCTATGTATTCCAGGAGGCACGACCAAATCTGTGTACTCGCAGAGTTGTGCAGACTTCAGAGGTTCTGGGGTCAAGCCTTAGCTGAGTGCTACCAGCTGAAGCCAAAGGACACCCATGCAAACAAAGCATTCCTATCCAAAGAAAGGCAGATTATTGTTGGGACTGCTGAATCCATTTCAATCAGCATAAATTCAGCTTCCTTTAAAGCAAAATATAGCTCACATTTTGCCATCAGTTTCAGTAAGATTGAGTCCTGGCCCTCCATACGGTATCAATTGGTTCTGCAGGATGACTCTCATTTGTTCATCTCTTTCTACTGTGAATGCGGTAGTGGGAGATGTTCAAGCCAACACCAGGATCATCAGTGAAAGCTGTGGAGTAATGATAGCTAACCCTTAGAAGAAGTTTCCTTATTGGCCATTGCACAAATAAATACAACAGAAAGCAAAGAAAGGCTCCTTAGTGATGCATCTTGGAATAGACCTCATTCGATTTAGCATCATCTATGTATTTTGGAGCAAAACTCCTAAAATTATTGCAGATAATACCTCAGAATGACTTTGTTCTTCAGCTGAAAACAAAACAGACAAATGAAAGAAGTACAGAGATGGTTAGATAGTCTTTCTTCTGTATTTGAGAGTTACAAAGTGTCACGTGTCTGCTTAGGAGAGCAACTATCACAGGAGGAGGATGCACAAAGACCTGGCTTCTGGCTGTGGATTCCCCATGTTACCAAATGCCTCCAGTTTTTATGCTGTTGCTGGAACATGAAAGAATAATAGGAAGCAGCAATCAAATAATTTGAAGGAAAGATAAAACCCATTCAGCATCTTCCATTAGGCCTAATCCAAACCCCACACACTGCAGGGGGTTTCCCTACTCACAGGCAACAGAGGAAAAAAAAACAAATCAACCGTAGATTTTCTTTTTTAAAGATTGGAAATATGGTGAATTGCTAATGTGGGTATAAAATAGGGAGAAATGTGAGAGTGCACAAGGCAAAAGTTTTGACAGGATGGAGAGAACTGTCTTCTGATCTGTGTTGTTACCAGAAGGCTTTGGGGAAGATTTCTCTTCTGTCACTGAACTTCAGAATTCCTCTAGGAAAGCAACAAATCTGTTCTGAGACATCTAACTCTTTCCATCTGCCTATTACAAATCTGCCTGACATCCTTGTAGCTTTTCACAGGATCTGCAAGTCATAGGCCTGGCTTTCAGTTCTCTGCTTTATGGAACAGATGCTTAGTGCTCGATGGATGTAAGGTTGCAAAGGTATTCAGCAGCAGTTCCAACTCGAGTCACTGCTGATCCTTTTGTGGGCACTCAGAAATGACGTGATGGCATATTTAAGCATATTGTGAACTGAATCCTATGGAAAATAGTTCATCAAAATAAAGTGTGTTGTATCACTTTGCTTTTGGTTGGTCACATCAGTGTCCTGGTTTGGTTTGCAGTGAGGCAATGCGACTGAAGTTACATCAATCCAGAGAGAGGCGGGAACTGGAAGAGGAGGTAGGAAGGGCAGTAGATCACCGTGCTGTGAAAGCCAATGACTTCAGATTACAAAGCCCTTCCTTTGAGGGTTGGTGTTGGAGCCTTTTGCTACACTTGGGTCTCACTGAAAATTTCCAGGGCTACCTACTTTCAGGGTAGGTCCTTACTAGAAACTGCGTCTACATCATCACAGACTCTGTGCAACAGAGCTGGTAACTGATGTGGGCGAGAGATATCCTTCATTAAGAAAAGAAAAAAACCTTTCATCCCACTTGGTAGGCAGCATTTTATGAAGAAAATTGAAGAAATTAATTAACTATAACAGAATTTCACCTCTTTAACCTTAGCTCTTGAGCAAACCTGAGCTAAATAAACATCTGACCATTCAATTTCTTCCACTTAAGGTTAACTTGAGTTTATTATTCAGGCTACTGCCCTTGTGTATTAGGCAAAGCATAAATTATGCATACTAATTACCTAGGATGGAGCACGACTTTAATGAATTCTTTTAATTAAACTGCAACACAGTGCTTTTGTAGAGGATGGTCTATATTTCATCCTTAAACTATGTAACCTTCATCTTTGTCTGGAGAGATCACACATTTGAGTTGATTTAATTCGTTTAAGTAGCATATACAAAGAGCATCCTAGCCTCGCTATCACTAGGAAATTTGAAAAGGTTTGTGTTCCATAGCAGTGCTAAGAAATCAGCTTCCTTGATGAAAAGTTAGGATTCGGACAGGAAGGGCACAGGAAAAGAAGGGAGTCTTGAAGGAATTGAGTTAAGGAATAGTGTAATATTTGTAACTTTCAAAACAAACACACAGAGATCATTTCACACGACTTCCCACTTACTGTTTATGTTAGTGATAAACCAGCAAAGTTACCTTGGTCCCTGGTATGTTCTTTGCTTTCTTGAAAATGATCGAGCAATAACAACTCAATGTAAAAGTTATGCTATTACCCGGAAAGAATTTGTTCCCATTGACAATGCCAATAACCTGCTAGCAGGAATAGCAGCAGAAACACCATAATTGCCCACTCTCAGTTATTTTATCCAGTGAAATTCAGAAATTTAAAATGCCTTTTCTTTACCTTCTGCTGGAGTTCCTTATTTTGTTCTTGTTATTTACCTGCTGTTGGCAATTTTGGAACTTCTGTGGCTTCCCGGAGTCCCAGGAATAAAAATGATCAGCAGATGTACATCAGCTGACAAACAAGCTGCTTGCTCAATTAAAGAGAAATGTGGTAGCTGTTAGTAGTCCATTTATAAGGAAAAGCAGTAAAGGCTGCCTGTCTTGACATCTATTCTGTTCAGACTGTCCAGGTCACCTGGCTCTAGGGTGCATATAAACCAAAATGGTAAGGTGTATTTTTGATCGATTCTGCTGACACATTCATGTCCTCTTTGCTCATAGATCTAGTCCAGAACTGTGTCCTTTCCTTTGGGGTCTCAGTTTGGTGCTTTGCTATTTGTGCAGCAGCCAAGGTGTAAAGCTGTGGAACCAAATGGGAATTTGTTATTTTAGATTCACTCTCATGCTTGTCCTTTGCTCCTATCAGCACTCTTTATTAAAGTGTTTCATACATTTTTGCTTCCTCTAGAAAGGAATACCTGCCCCATACAGTTATTCATGTAGTTACCTCCTACCACAGAGAGCACTTTTAGTAACATGTGTGGAAAGCTGCCTGGTGGAAGGTCATACAAGAAAGGAACAATCATGCTTCTATGTGTTCAGTACATCCAAACTATTTTTGCATACTTAATTATATTTAATCTGAAATGTGATACAAAGATAAATGGTCAATACAGAAAATATGTAGTATCAATCTAGCTTTCAAGATTTGTGTAAATATTTAGGCCTCGTAAATATTTAGGTTCTCTGAGGACTTCTGCTAGCAACAACACAGTCGAGCACTTTGTAAGCAGAAGCAAAAGTCTGGACTTCAGTCACTGAAAGGAGTTAAAAACAGATTGTGCTCATAATATGTGATCCGTATTACTCCGTGTAGAGAGAGACAGATTTTAGGAAGTTGGAAAACACTTGCTGGCATGCAAATTTTGCATCTCTGTCTCTGATTTGGGGAATTAATTTTAATTTGTGCTTTCAAACAGATTTAATCTCATCTGCACTTCCCTGCGTGAATCTGCAGGTTAGGTTTTGCTCTTAGTTGAAGTGATTCCTATGTGATTTCAGTTGTTCCTTGATGCCAGTATTAGCCATAGGCTTGTCTTCTTCAGGGTGCCTACAGGCTGTGCTCTTATATAACATATGTTTTAACAAACCATCTGGCTTTATTGGGTTTCCCAAGTGTCTGCTATCTTACAGCCTGTCGTATTGGCAGACATAGATGCCCACAAACCCTCTGTCTGGCTTTCTCCACGGGTCAGAGATTCTTGGAATCTCCAGATGGAAGATTTAATGTGGTAAAGAACAAAGTAGGTTATAAAACCAATGGAACGTTATTGGTGTAGGGATGGGACTGAAACTGAAGAAGTCAGTGCAGTTTCTATGAGGGCCCATGTCAGACACAGGTGAACGGAACTCAGCTGATTCAACAGCTCTGTTTCTTACACTTGTACATCTAATAGCCAAAGAAGTTGGTCATGACTCCTGCAGCTTTTTTAACCCCCATAAAGCACATGCAGCAGAGCAAAGATTGCAACCAAATCCTTTCTTCAGGCCGCCATGGAGAATCAGCCCGAAGGTTGTCATGTTAGGTAACAAAACAGGTAGTAACCAATACAAAGATCAGCATCTTTAGGCAGAAATGATAAACAACAACAAAACACTTTCATGAACTAATTTCCTTAGTGGCAATGAAAGACTAATTTCAGTGATTATGGCATGTCTTTAACATTTTGGATTGGAGAATAGAACAGAGAGAATTCTCTCTGCTTTCTCCATCATGTTGTAAAATTTGATTATTTGGGGTACTTGTGAGCTAGTAGAAATCTAACATAAAATTACTGCCTGTCCAAATAGGCATAATTCCCAGCTTTAGTGTATTCCAAAACCCCAGATATTGAATATGCGCTTGAGCTTATCATCTGGTTAGGAAAGGTGCATGTGCATTTTTTCTCTTTCAAACTCTTCAATTTCTAAATTTCTGCTGTCCAGAAATTACTTGACCTATCCTTTGACATGCAGTGATTAAATGAATGTGAATCTGAGACCAACTTCCATATTGAACAAATGACTTCTGCTTTGCCAAATCCACAGCAGAAAAATAGTACCAATGTTAGCTTCAGAAGTTACTCCAACTTCTGGAAGCTGCTGAGGGAAAGTGACAGAGAAGAGCCAGGGAATGCTGTCACTCTAGGCAGTGGTGGGGGAAATCCTCGGGTTTGCCCCAAGGGGTTTGTGGGAGGGCTCCTCTAGGAAGGCAGCGTGTCTGAAAGCCCAGCTGAAGTGCCTCTATACTGAGGTGCGCAGCATGGGAAATAAGCAAGGGGAGTTATAAGCCATAGTGCACTCAGAAAACTTTGATCATATTGCCATCACAGAAACGTGAGGTGATTCACATTATTGGGACAATACAATTGAGGTTATAAGCTTTTTTGAAGGGATAGGCAAGCAGGAGGGATGGGGGAGTTGCCCTCTGTGTTAAGGAGTGGATTGACTGCAAGCAGCTCCCTCTGAGAAACAGCCAGGAAAAAACAGACAGAGAGTCTGTGAGTTAAAATTAGGGGTGACAAGCTGGAAGGGATCCATGAGATTCCTGGAGTCCACTGGTGATAACTTTCAGGTTCAAGTATTCGACAGACCGAGCAGAGATGAAGCATTGCTGGACCTGGTGCTCACCAATATGGAGGAGATCATTAAAGATATGAAGATTGGAGGCAGCCTGGACTGCAGCAACTGTGCTCTGGTTGCGTTTGTGATTTCAAGGAATGCATACCTGGCAAAGAGTGCAGTCAGGACCCTGAACTTCAGGAGAGCTAGCTTCAGGCTGTTTACAGAATTGTTGCACAAGATCTCCTGGGAAGAAGTTCTTAGAGACAAAGGAGTTGAGCAAAACTGGCTGCTCTTTAAGGATGCCTTTCTGAGAGTGCAGGAGCTGTCTATCCCTTAGAATAAGAATGCAGGCAAGGGAGGCAGGAAACCAGTGTGGCTTGGCAACGACCTGATGGGCAAACTGAGGGAAAAAAAGTGCGTGTACAGACAGTGGAGGCAAGGGCACATCACCTGGGAAGAATATGGGAATGCTACCCAGACTTACAGAGATGGGATTAGAAAAGCCAAGGTGCAGATGAAACTGAACTTGGCAAGGGATGTTAAAAACAACAAGAAGGTGTTCTATAGGTACATAGACCAGAAGAGACAGACCAAAGAGTGGGTACCCCCTTTGATAATGAAAAAGGGGAACTGGCTTCAACAGATACAGAGAAGGCTGAAGTACTCAGTACTCAAGTACTTAAGAACTGAAGTACTTAACATAAGCCAGCAGAGTGTGCTTGCAGCTCGGAAAGCCAATGGTGTCCTGGGTTCCATGAGAAGAGGGGTGGCTAGCAGGGACAGAGGGATAATTATTCCCCTCCACTCTGCCCTCGTGAGGCCCCATCTAGAGTACTGTGACCACATCTGGGGTTCCCAACACAGGGAAGATGTGGAGCTTTTGGAGAGGGCCCAGAGAGGGCCACTAAGATGATCCGATGGGTGGAGCACCTCTCCTATGAAAAAGGGCTGAAGGAGCTGGGCTTGTTTAGCCTGGAAAAGAGAAAGCTGTGGGGAGACCTCATTGTGACCTTCCAGTATTTAAAGGGTAGATAGTGATAGGATAAGGGGGATTGGTTTTAAACTAAAGGAGCAGAGATTTAGATTAGATGTCAGGGGGAAGTTTTTTACTGAAAGAGTGGTGAGGTGCTGGAACAGGCTGCCCATAGCAGTGGTGGATGATTCATCCCTGGAGGACTTCAAGGCCAGGTTGGATGGGACGCTGGGCAGCCTGATCTGGTACTTGATCTAGCAGCTGGCAACCCTGCTTGTGACAGGGGGATTGCAACTTGATAATCCTTGAGGCTGCTTCCAATCCAAGCCATTCTATGATTCATAAAATGACGACAGAGAATACTGTAGCCAAACCTAATGCTTTGGCTTCTGAACAGATCATTTTCTTGTTCTGTGATGCTAAAGAGCAGCTCCCTGCACTTTCTTGATGGTCTTTCCAGCTTTGAGATCAGTCATACTAGTAATTCTAATACAGACCTTGAAATCCTAACTGAGGAGCAAAGGAGTCATCCATCCATTTGTTTATAAACCTCAACTCTAAAACTGCAGTATAATTACAGCTGCAACTGGGAGACAGTCAAAGCCTGTAACAGGATGCCTTTTTGGAGAGAATCTGAGAACAGGAATTACCTGTGTAGGAAATGAAACCAAAGATTAGAGCTTCAGAATTATCTTGGAAGTTACAGTTCAAATGTTACATGAGAATTAGGATTCTATATAGAAATAATTTATTGTATTTTTTTAGTTAATTAGTTTGACAGTTTTTATCTACCAGGATATATTGGTAATAGCTTTATGCCTCTTGTTTCAGACAGTAAATTCACTGAAAATAATTGGCACACTGGATGCTTCAAAACCTGGCTTGTTCAGGTGTCAGATTCTCAAGGTTTATTTTCTCTGGAAGCTCAGTCTCAGATTCCTGCAGAAAATGTTGCTTTCTTGGTTTATTACATTACAGTGGCAAAATTCAAGAATAATTTGGCTACCATCACTTGAAACTGGGCAGTTTGCTGTGAGATTACTATTTTGGATTCAGATTATAAATCAAAGGATTCCTCTTTTTAGTCTCAGTGGGTAAAGGAGTTATTTGAAGAATTCTCCAGAAGTAATCTCATCTGCATAAAAGAGGTTACAAACTCTATGCTTGTAAACTCTCTCTCCTTTGTCATGAGAACAAACACAAACTGAAGTATATAGCCTGCCTTCTGACAAGTCTGCAGCATTGAAAGGAATTATCCCAAGCTTTCTGACATTGGTAGAAATATATATGCACAATGGGCACCTGCAATCCCCCAAATAATTATACTTCTCCTTTTGCATCTTTTATCAATGCTGAAAATACAATGTGATAGTGAAGTGGTTTCCTAATTACAGGACTGATTTAACAAAATGCTTACACGCTTGTTTGAATGAGGACCAAATTATTCTCAAATTCATCTAGATTCTTTATTGAAAGGTCAAGAATTGCTATTGAAAGACACTACAAGTGAGATAATGTAACGTTAGTTTGAATTGAACTGCACCTCTTCTTTCATAAAAGGTAATACTCCAAGGATAGGCTAAGTCTGGTGATTCAGATGTGATGAGCTAGGCAGGAAGCAGTTATCTATTGCATGAACATTCAACTTTTCCTATTTGGAGGTGGGCTAAAGGAGGTCTACTTATTCTCAATTTCAGTTTAGTCTATGGAGACGAAGGGTAGTGAATATTAACACCTAAATAATTTACAACTCTGCTTTAGATTAATTTGGGGTAAACAGAAGCAGAAGATGATAATAACCCCATCAATCACTTCTCAACCAATTTCAAGCAATGCCATTAGATTCTTTTTAAAGACATGCAGCAACTTTTCCAGAGCCTCAGCTGACAAGCTAAGTAACTCCTAAGACAGGTTAGTTCACTCTTTTCTGATTACTTCTGTAGAAGAGTGTCAAGAATGAACAAAATAGCTGTGAAATATCCTGGAAGGACCGACTTTTAATTGCTCAATTTCAGTGATTGTTGTTTTCACGTTCCAACCAAAAGCAGTTAATGGAAAATAAAGCTCTGCTGATATTTTATTACAATCTACAGAAAATGGAAGTTTTTTAAAAAGCAGTGCTTGGCAACTATGAGCATGTCTGCAATCAGTGGTGTTAACAAAGACTGTGACATTGTATGCTTTGTTTAGGTTGTACTAGCCTGCCAAATTTGTTAGCAGCTTTCCAAACAGAAAGGAACATATGGAGCATGCCTGATTTTAGTAAGCTGGGAGCCTACCAGTTATTATACTTGTTCAAATGCCTGTAGCAAAGAGCAGTTTGATTTCACTGGGGATCTGCACAGGCCCTGGGTCACTTCATTTACTACTACTCAAAGTGCGGGGAGCGAGCGCTAAATGCTCACTTTGACTTATTCAGGTTCTGAATTCTGCAGTAACTTACAGCATAACAAAACAGTAGAAGCTAAATTTTCTTTTTCAGCGAGTAAACAGGAAAAATCTGAATTGCACTGGAATTATTTCCTGAAATCCTTCCACACTTCTGCCTGGAATTCCTAATCCTCTGTAGATGTTTGGCCATTCCAAGTCAGCCAGCATAATAAAGGCAGCATGTGCAATGGCTGGTACGTGGATGCTAAATCGCAGTCATCTTAACGGCGTGCATGTAGCTAGGGGAACAACTGGAAAGTGTTCTTGCTTTCCTTCAGGCTTGTCCCACTGCAGGTGAGAGCATCTGTGGCAAGGTGGCTAAAAAGCAATGTGTGTGGTAGCAATTTCCCATCTCACATTGTTTTAATCTGTCTGTTCTTTCTGAATAATGCAGTTCTTGTAGTGAGTCTTTTTTTTCTTTTTCTCAATATTTTTTTTTTAATGATTAAGTTATAATTCATGTAATTAAAATTTGAAACAAAGTATGAAAATCTTATCTAAGCGTATGTTACCCAGGAGATAAATTCTCCTTTCTAGACTCACTTAAGGGATTATTGTCTATCTGTAACAGCTTTTTGGTCGGTGTGGTTGGGTAGCGAATGGCGATGATTTCCTGCGGGTGGCCTTTAGTGAGGAAATTGTCTGCACCTTGGCTTGGCTGACTTGCTATCAAAGTGAGAAACCAGAAGCAGTTGCTCTAGCTGAGTGCAAGATGGGGGCTGGCATCCAGAACCTGCTGAGGACTGGGTGACAACTGAGGAACCAGAGGCCAGTGGGATCTGCACAGAACTGGCTTGTCTCCTCACAATGGCTGCAGATTGAGAGCAGAAACCACACAGAGCTGTGTGAAACTGTCTTGTCCAAGCACACAACTGGTCGTGTGATATATTTTTTATTTTTCCAGCAAAATCAAGGTCTTGAAAAGAGCTCCAAGTGCATGGAGCTCCTGCAGGAATCAGTTTAGTTTGAATGAGGGGGCTCAGTCCCCACAGAGCCACATGCAGTATTGAGATACTAAACATGGGAGGGAGGCGTGAAGTTAAGGAACGTGCAGAATGGTATAACAAAGATATTTGGCTAATGCACTGGGAGAGTCATCAGATTTAGAACATGCATAGAGATAGAACCTGGAGCTTCTGAGTTCCACTGTGTGCTTTGAAAAGTGCCAATGGCAGTAGCAAGATGTTAATATTGTAATAGGGGAGAATTTAGATGTGACAGGAGACAAGTATGTGGCTGGAAAGAGAGCTGCTGAGCCTGTTAAATCAAGCTCTATTAATTTTGAGAAAATGGAATCTTCTCCTGGAATTATTAGGAAGTGGTAGATGAAACTGTGATGGCACAGTGGCAGTTAAAATTTCACAAGCTCATTCTACGTAAGCCACTTCTTTACTGATGCTGATTGCTGATGCTGAATTTGGTTAGAAGAATGGAAGCTATACAGAAATTTCCCAAGAGTTTTGTCTTCTTACATATCAAACTCTCAGTTGTGGTGCCACTGTCCCTTTTAGAGACAAAGTTCAGCAGGACCAGTAAAATGCTTGAAGAGAGCATTGTAATGAAGTGCTCTGTTAGACTAAGGGGCAGCATCTCTGGATTACAGTGTTGTTAGCTGTGATGTGACCCACATGTAGAGAGATGCAAGCCTGGCATGGGGGAGTTGATGTGTTTCAATAGAACCACTCACGAGCTTGAAAAAAAAAAAAAAAGAGTTCAAAGATTAAGATTGGGTGCATAGTTTTAATAAATTAATTAGTCTTGCAGCTGCATATTAATTACTACATTCAGTTTTTTATTGTGTGTGTCAAGATTTTTTTTTTTCTACTTTGGAACATTGAAATTTAGGTCACAGTGGACTTTGTGACTTTATTCTCTTTAAATCTTTATTCTTACTTGAAGTAAATAAACCAACACAGTAAAGAGAGCTGATAGCTACTCCATCTGTATTATGGCACACAATGATGGCTGGAAGTTAAAGGTTTGATATATAGATCTATTTTTTTATTGCCAGCCCCTGCCCCTGAAGAAAGTATTAAAATTTCCAGATGAGTAACCAAACAATAAATAGATGAGACAGTTGCTGTGAATATCTGATTTTTTGCATAATAATGAGATATTGCTGGATAATACACTTTGCAGTCCACAGTTTGTCTATATTATCATTTTGATTGGACAAATGCATAAGAAAGATATATAAATAGAGCCACACAGAGTCTTTTATTGTAAATTGATTCAGTTTAGTTAGATTTGCAGAACATTCTAAAAACAGATTCTAAAACAGATTCTAAAAACAGATTCTAAAACCAAATCCAGGAATATGTCCACGTACATAATGCCATCAGCATTCACTTGCATGCATATGCACACACTAGCACACAATATATAGCCAGTACCTGGTTTCACAATTAATTACATGCAGCAGAAACATCATGTGCAAACTGCAAGCCCTTTCTCATGCCAGTTGGGGTAGATTTAGGATCACAGTCAATTCTGTCCTTTCTTGCCGCTCAGAAGGTTCAAAGAAACACATGCAAGGGAGCCTTTCACCTCATAGCTGGGCCTTGTCATTACCACAACAGGGCAATGCAAGGGGGGCTTCAGGGTCAGTCTTGAATGGTGGGGTGGATAGGTGAACTCTAACTGCATTCTGAGTAGAAACAAATCCAAAAATTTAGCTGTACTTATCTTTATGGACAAGATATTAACCCACAGTGAATCTGTAATGAATCTTCAAATAAATCTGTAATCTAGAACCACTTTGGTGCAATTTCATAGGGGAAAGATGCTGCTCCTACTGAATTCCCTGACAGATTTCTTATAGCTGTGCGGTGCACATAAGGGCATGTCTGTCACTGTTACCATTGCTAGAAGCTGTCTAGCAGAATTGCCTGTAGCAATGTACAGGTCATAACTTGTCCTCAGTTAGAAAGCTGGTTGTCACAGTTAAATTAATACTTGCTCTTAATTCATTCCAGGCCTGTTTGCTTTGGAATTTTAAAAGAAAGGATCAAGATGGAATTAGAGTTGTGTTTTCTTTCTAGGAGAGAAGAAAAAAAAAAAGAAAAAAAAAGAAAAAAAGCGCTGCATTTTGTTTTATTTGAACATAGTTAACTGTTTTGTGCCTTTGACCATGTAATCATATAATCTGAAAGAGGTTTGTTAGTGCAGTCTTCAAGATTAGTTCCTTCTAATACACAAGTATCCTGCTCCTTTTGTTGTTTTGTCCAAGCCCTCTAAATCCTAGTGATGTCATCTTGTTGTTGCTTTTTGCTTTTTGCTATGTTCTTACATCTCTCTGTCTTCCTGTCTTCTACAAGTTTTCCCACAGATGGTTGCTTCCTCCCAGTTTCAGGAGGGCAAGGATGTATTTCCTTCACCCTGCCCCACTGGTGAATGCAGCAGGAGATTTTGTTGTGCAAACAAATGAAAAATTCTCACTCAGGGCCCAGTTTCAGACCTGCTGAGCGCTAGAAACTGAATGGGAAACAACTGAATGCAACATCTGTTGGCTAAGCTGAGGAGCCGAATCATCTCTGCTTTCTTTTTTTCCTTTGTGTGTACGTGTGCATGTGCACCAGGTAAGAGATGTACATGGTCGAAGAAATAGTAAAGAAATAATAAACACTGCAGACATAACTTAGATGTGTCCTGAAATAATGAAATCATTCACAGCCATCTGCTCTCCTCAGCAAAACAGAGATGAAGACTGTTGCTGAATTACAGAATCTTTCATAGCTAATGTATTACATCTCTAATAATGCACATATTATTTATGTTAGGGAAGGACGTGTATCCTAATGGTTCCTCCATATCAGATTTATATAGCAGTAGAATTGAGGTCCTGTTTCTTCAACAGGGAACATTCATGCTAGGGAAAAGTAGTGCAGGATTTTCCAAGAGATTGAAGTACCCGTCAGGATTTCCATCATGACCAACAAAATAAGCGCTCTCATGCACAACCATCAGTGTTGTATCCAGAAGCCATTTCACCACAAAAAGAAGTGGGACAGATTCTAGCCTAGTTTCTCACCTGCAGGCAAAAGGTCCTGCGCTGAGACATTGCATCTGGGCTGTGTTCCAATTCAGTTCTTCATAATCCCTTAAGGCATGGCTGTCCAAACTTCTGGCAACCCAACAAAGACATAAATAGTGGGATATTTGGCGTTCATTTCTTGTGAAACCGTTGCATCAGTTTGGTTTAATGGAAGTGGTTGAAATTCTTAGTGAGTTCTCAATATGTTTGTCAGAGATTTTTGATGAAATTTTACTCTTCCTATACTTAATTCTCGAAAGCTGTCATTCGCAAATATATGTACTGTCAAAAAATTATGACATGAGTTCAGGTGTGATTGTGAAGCTAGAGGTATTCTTCCCTGGTAAGATAGATATTACAGAAGTCTGATAAAGAGACATGCTCAAATGTTTGATTGAATATGTGATTGCAACTCTGTATATCCCATTTGAAAATTCACAGATGATCTGTCTATACTGACTGAAAATGGAGTTGCAAATACACCAAAAGATTGTTAATTTTTTCAGCAGTGATGAAAACTTGTTCTCAAGTTCCTCTATTAAAACTAAAGCATGGTTGGAATTTTTTCTGTTTGTAGGCTTGTGTTTAGCTAGTGTATCAAAATACATAAAATTATTTGCCATAACTTGAGTTGGCACTGCACTGTGCCCTCCCTGTGTCCTGGTTCCAGCTGGGCGTTGTTAATAGCACACCGATGGTTTGGTTGTTGCTGCATGACAGGCCTGGGCTGGGCTGCTTGGTGGGGAAGAGCCATACATGATGGCACGGGGCAGGAGGTGGATGCAATGCAAGCTGTGGGGCTGTGTGTGGCCCACACACTGCGGGCTGGACATGCCTGTCATAATGCCTAGCAGATAAAAAGGCCTTCTGTGGATTCTTCCTCAGTGATGCAGGTCCACCCCTTGTTTATGAAGCATAGATGCAAGTTCAAGCTTTACAACACAGACTGCTTTCATTGGGCAGCATGGCATTCCCTGCCTGGTGAAATTAGAACTTACTGCATTCGACCTCTTTTGCTCTTACTGTGCTGCCAGAATTACGTAATGCCAGTTAATTACATTTTAAAGATTAGAACATGGATAATGGTTAGCTGTCTTTGTGAAGTCATCAGACTAACTGTACTGTGGGTGTGACATCTTTTCTTACTGGAATTTGTTTCATTCACAGAGTGATTTTTCTGTTCAAAACAACTGTCATGCATCCTTTGTCCATGGATAATTACATAAGCTTTCAAATTTTTTCATATATTCTAACACATAGAGTACCAACTCATCCCAAAACCTCTACTCACACAGACAAAAGACATAAAGATAAGCCTAAATGTCAACTGAAGCATGGAAAGAACAGTCCTGGTTGGTGAGGGCAGTAGTGCTGTAGCTTGGAGCCTGGTATTGGGTGTTCTCTGTAAGCACTGGTTGTAAAGACTGAACTGAAGTGAGCTGTTCTACTGAGTTTGCTTATCTTCTCATTTTATGAGGTTGCACTGGTTAAGTATGGAACTGAGGAACTGAAACCATCTGTGCAGGGATTTCATACTGTCTTCACTAACAGCTTGTGAAGCTCATCTTTCTAGGGTACAGTCAGGTACTCAACGTGAGAGTCTGGCCTCTTGCTGAACTTTTCAGACACTTGGCTTTGCACAGACACACAGCAGTAAGCTAATTCCCTCCAAAGCTTATCAGCTGTGCTGTTTTTCTGATGCACATGCTTCTTTCAGCTGAGCTTCATATTTCCCAGCAGTTATTTTCTCAATCATAGGTACTCTTGTAATACCTCCTACCATAACATTTGAATTCTTCACAAGCACTTGTGTGCTGCTTTGGGAAGTGTTGACTTTGGGAAGTGTTGTTGGTTTCTTTATGGGCACAAAGGAGCTCTATATGTAATTATTGTGGCAAAGAGTATGTAACTAATGTGTCAGGACTACTAACTGTAAAGATACTCAGAGGCTGAAGCAGGTAATGCGGGTTGTTATGAAAGCCTATGCAAGTTTTAGAGGGGAGGGTATACATAAGCTTTCAAGGCAGTTGAGGCCTGTGTCATATGGTCTGAGTTCAGGAAAACAGTTGTATGTTTGCCTGCAATTCCATCTTTTGTAAGATCCTGAGGACACAGTATGGGTCTGTGAGTGAGCTGGCAAATGAACCTCGTTTTCCTAAGCTGTAGGCATACCCACTGCTGCTTGAACGATGCTGTCTCTTAACTGCCAGTCAGACAGGGGAGCAGAGGGCAGGCAGCGTCCTGGCCAGCAGGGGATGGGGCACCCATGCAGCCCATCCTGCTTCAGGATCTGGCGCTGTGTGGGTGCCATGTGCAGCCCTGTGCCCACACTGGGCATTGCTCCACTTGTTGACTTGGGGACTTGCGAATGCAGGCTGATGTACAATTCTCAAGTGTGCTGTGTAGCAGCTCTTTTTTTTTCCCAGACAAGGCAGTTCAGCTTCAAACATCTCTCTCTTATTTGTAAGCAGTTTAAACTTTACACTCAAGTTATCTTCTTTTTCCCCAAGCTTGTAGTTTACAGGGAAAACCATCAAAAATAAGTACATAACATGTATACAAACCCTTAAAATCTACCAGAACCTTTAGTCTCCACTTGTTTTCCTTTGTGGTATTTTGTTTTATTAATAAGGCTGGCTCTATATGCATGACAAAATAAGAAAGCTATTTCTGATGAAGCAGACAAGTCTTCGTTAGACATCAAATATAACTAATATTTGATGTCATAAATATTAATAGCTTACATGTCTTTAGATACTTTAGAACCAATTCCAAACATTTTTTTTTTATTATTCTCTGTTATTTATTTTTTCACACTGAACTACTGGAAGGAATTTTCCCCCACTTCTCTGTGAAAAAATCCATCAAGTTCTGCAGGCCTGATTCCATCTTTTGAAACCTCTTTTTAAACTATTTGAAATAAGATTTGTTCAGTGTGCTTTGCAGCGTGTGGCTAATTTGTACCCCGGCAAAGTCAACCACTAGGGTCGTGCATCAGAAATGAGTGTATGATAGCCAGCAGTTTGGCTGTCTGGGCTGACGTGGGGACTCCCAGAGCAGAACAGAACACACTGTCTGTGGACCAGCACTGCACAGCCACTCGCTTGGCATGCAATCTCTTGGGCAGTTCTCTACAGGTACTGAACAGTACTTGGCATTTCCAAATAGGAGTGGTTTCAGTAACCCTGTGTTGATCTTCCTTAAAAATAGGAAGAATAGGCCTCTTTCTGAGCTGAATATCTCCATATCTTCCCTTGACTGTATAGTTTCCTGCTTAGATCACAAACTCTTTTGATGTCTGGTAAGTAATGACCAATATTACCAGTTGAACAATTCTTGATGCAGAGACCAGAGTCTCCCAGAGGTTACATAGCCGTACCTGTTTTTAATATTGTGGTTGGGACCCAAGTTAAAAGATCCATACATGTGCTAAGGAGAGAGGATTCTTTGCCTGAGGAGTGCTAAATATAAATAGGGAATGTGCCAGTGTGAGGAAAACAGTTGTTCTTTCAAGAATTACAACTTGCTCAGTGTATTTGTGCATGTTTGTTTCTGGGGGACTTCTTTCTTTCATGTAAATAAGTTTATAGAAAAAAAATCTGTGCAAAACCAACATTTCACTCTGCCTTTGCCTTTGAGTCTTCGCTCTTAATAAGCTCGGCAATGGCTTCCTGACTGTTGCTGCAGTAAAACACAGTTGCTGTGTTACAGACTCTACTGGTGACATAGTCCAGTTGTTTTTCTAAGATGTATAGGAACGATGGAGCACAAACTTAGTTCTTATAACCCAGTCCTTCCTATTGCTATAGGAATAAATACAGGAATATAAGGAAAAGTCCTTCCTATTCCTATAGAGGACTGCTGTGCTGTCTGTGCAGTCAGACCTCTGATGACTACATATATTAACCCTGCCATATTTCTTCTCTGGCTCCAGGTTCCCTGTGATCTCCTACAAAGGCCTCCGTTTTCCTTGCAGTTCTCCCCCTTCACATTGTGCACTCGTGGCACTGGAGGATGCAGCTTAGATCTCCAGCTAGTCACTCACACTGCTTTGGACAGCAAGCACATGAGTGGCTGTTTCTGGGTAGAAGCATTTTTCAGTACCAGGTCAAAACTGAGAGGAGTTAAAGCTCTCTTTCTACTGAGTTTCTAATTTCTTATAGTGTTTTCTTAAATATTTTCCTAAAACATTGCCTGGATAGAAAACCCAGGTTCAAATTAACCCCTTCTTGTGGGAAAGACAGTCTGAATTCAATCACTATTTCATTTTGGTTGGCAGCTGTGAACCAGTCAGCAGGTGCATCCTCTGACAAGTCAGCAAACAGCTCTCACTTAGGAAATAGGAAGGGAGGGCTCCTAAAGCAGGTATGGTATAGGGAACAAAGGACATTATCTGTGGGGAACCAAGTAAATCTATTCTGGTGCTTACACTACAATATGCTTTTCAGTTCTGTTCTGTGTTAGCCATCCCCACTGATATCAACGGGAGTTGTATTGTGGGTTGAAAGGATAACAGCATAAGGACAGTGATATACAATCTTGAAAAGCCTCTGTGTCCAGAGAGAGCTCCCTGAATGCTCTCACTAATGGCTCCTTACAGAACTTACGGAATGAAATCCTAGTATTGCTCCTGCCAAGGTCAGGGAGACAGCTTATGAGAACAGATTGAAGTTTTCGTTGTGTCGGGGTCTGGATGTTATTGTATTTGAGAAAACACTTAATAGCAATACTTTTGCAGCTCTTTCTCTGGCTATTGATTTTTCCAGTGATTGTGTGTTAATTATACAGTTTCAGCAAGTGAATGAAGAAATGGAAACGTCCAAGGGTAGTCTGAATCATTTGTTTCAGAGAGTTGAATATGTTGCTTCTCATTGTCAGTAGTTTGGTGACTCCCAGGGAATTGATGAGTAGATGGAACCTTATTGCCTAGGGTTTTGAATTGTCGTAGAGACTCAGAAATGTGCTTATATTGTGAAAAAAGAAACAAAATCCATCACCTTTTCATGCCAATTAGCTTAATCTTAACTTGCACGGTGATTTCTGTGCACATAGCAGACAATTGCATGCATTGTTCAGCAGCGTAGGAACTTTGTATATAAACTTCTGTCTTTCTCTGTGTGACTAAAATTAGACTAGTTCTGCTGGCTTGAAATAAGGAGTCTGCAAAAGAGGTATCAGGAAGTTCTGGAAGAGATTTAGATTTGCTCAGGCAACTTACTGTAGTTAGTACAGCTAAAACAATAATTTAGTAGGTTTTTCCCTTCCATATAGACAATAAGAATCAGTCATAATGCCTTCAGAGTCAAAGGTTATGTAGAAAGAGAGTCCATGCAGAATAGGTAAATATTTATAAGAGAAGTTTTCTCTCCTAAAATGTACAGTCACTATTTACTATCGCAGGGAAAGGAACAGTGAATATAGCATGCTTGGAAGAGTGAAGCGTTTCCTAAGGCCCACAGAGAAGCCGGGTGGTGGAGCTTCTGCAAGGCAAACTTAAGTCCTGATGCTATGGCACAAGCTTTTCAGGTGTATGAATTACCTGTGCTAACAAAAACAAATAACCAAAACTCCTGCTCCAAGTTCTGCTGAGCCAGAGGCGTTCCTCTCAGCCGTCGCTGTGAATACAGGCATGGTTCACATCCCCCCACTCCTCAGAGGAGAAAGGCTTTTACCATTGCTGTGCTGAGAGGTTTAGGGAATTCTTCATGTCAGGATGCTCCAAGGATCCAGGCTTATATAGTGAAGCTTGCTGGTTCTCTATAAGATAGTTCTTGGCCTTCATAAGAGGTATTTTCAGAGCTAAAGTGGATGAATAGTGACAGCTTCTGCTTTGTGTCCTCAGAAGCTGAAGGAGAAGACAATGCTGAAAATAGTATTGAACTCTGTGCTGCTGACCTCCTACCCAACTGTGCCACATCCATATTCACAGAACCATAACCTCCCTGACTTGCACTGAGAAATAAGGACGCATTGTTAATGACTCAGATTCATCCCATTGAGTTTCTTTGCAACGGCATTTGACCCCAAAACTGTCCTTTTAAGCAGCGTCTCTTTACTTTAGAAGAAAAAAAAAGATCATCTAGAGCTTGGTCATGGAGAAACAGTTTGAGTATTTTGGTTGTTTTCTTTGGTTGTAGGAACTGACAATGCAGACTGATCAGGACCAGAGACTATTTTTGAGAGACTTTTAGTATTTTGGACATAAGAAACAGTGGCACTTGGATGTATATACAGCCCCTACTGCAAAGGCTAATGAGTGATCAAGAGTATTTGATATCTCATGTTTTTTTTTCTTTTCTGGTGCTCTGGGTGGTTGTATGATCTGATTTTGCCCCTGATTCTGTCAGGGACTCTGTGGTCTGACAAAGCTTTTAAGTTGTTTTTGAAATACACTTTGCTTTATAATTCATGCCTGTGACCAGTGAGGGAAAAAAAAGCTTGTTCTCCAATGCACAACTCCAACACAGCAATTGCAGGTAGAAAGAGCTGACCGGTTGGATAGAATTTGAGTGCTACAGGCAGAATGGGGCTTGTTTTCCAATGGTGAACCTTCATCTGAACGTGCAGGAGGTGCCCCTGGTGATTCCTGCTTGATGACTTCAAAACAGCCTGATCTTGATGGAAACATTTCAGAACAATTCCAGGCTCAAAAATAAAAGACAGCGTATCTTGTATATCCTCAGAAAGAGAAGGAAAAAGAAAAGCGTCAGGGAGAACTCTCAAAAGCCAGGCTCTGGAAGCAGAGCCAGTGGAGTTCATTGCTAATTGCCCCTCACTGGGTTCACTCAGTGGGTGAAGAAGAGAATAAGGTAATTTCTGGAGTAGTCAACCCTTGCTTGATTGCAGTTGGAGGTGTCCCCCCTCTGGGTTTGCAGACTGTAGCTGTGTGGGCACAGCAGCACTTTCAGCCCTCTTGTGCACTGCTGCCTGTCTCTGGACTTGCTGTCTGTCCTGTGGAAGCATAACCAGCCATATGGTCTGATGGAGCTAATCCCTGTCTGCATTGCCTGGGGCTGCTGGCATCCATGAGTGAATGCCTACACCATCACCAGGGCAGCAATTGGAAAACATGTGGCTGTGTAGATGTCTGCCATGGCAGCAGGGCCAGCAAGCCTCATCCTATGGAAGTAGATTACACTGACAAATGTGCTTTCACTGATGTGACTTACGCTTTAAGTTCTCCCAGAAAACACCAACAGCTTTAATACCAGCATAACTAAACTTACTAAGGAGTTTGCCAGTATAGAAATGCTACAGAAAATTAATGGGTCCTTCACCCTGTTAGATCAAATCCAACCAACGTTTCTACAGTGGAGACATGGCCTAATACTGTCAGGTTTAATGTCATTAGTGAAATTCCATCACAGGAATTCATCCACCCACTCTTTTAGTGATGATTTCCAAAGAAAATCCGGTGTGAGTAGCTCTGATGGTTACGTCTCACAGCGCCTGGTGGCTTTCCTTAACAATCCTGGAGAACTGAATATTAGAGTGTCTCAAATGTCTGTTTTGTCATTTGAAAAAGACGGAGAAAGTACATTTGAGATCTTACTGAGGGATACAAAAAGCAGATAATGTGGTTTTAACCCAAGCACAGAAAAGACAGAGTCTCTCATGTTCTTCTTGTTTTATCTCTAAGTATTTAGGACTGTGATTTTGTTAATGCACAGAATGCTTAGTCCACAGCCTGAAAGTTATCCTATCCAATTAAAAAAGGGAATTCTGAGCTGCTCTTCTTTTCTCCAAACACTCAAAAAAACAAATGCACTTTGGTAAAAGAGGAACTTAGAACCCAGTATTCTGAGTTTGAACTTTCTTTGGGCAGTTCTGTTGGTGTGTGCTCTAGATGTGACTAAAAACAACAACAGAACATTTCTGGCATATGGTCTGAAAGCACTAGGCTAACATTTGAGGAAGAACAGAAAAAGAACTTACTTGTTTTGCAGTTTTCAGGCACCCATAACTATGCAGCATTACGGTGCCTGTGTACACACTCTACCTGACCTACCCTGTCTGCTGGCTGATGGTGACCCCAAATGAGAGAAAGGCAGAATATTTGCCAACTTAAAAAAGTGTTTGAATGTTTTGAAAAAAATACTTGAGGGTGATATCCTGGCCCCATTTAATTTACTTTATGGTTTCAATTGATTTTAATGGAATTAAAATTGTTCTCTGAAATCCCCAATTAATGTACAAAGTGCTCACAAATATGGCTAAGGTGAGCTCTGCTGTGGGAGCGGGCTGAATGACTGTTGGGGTGTGAAAACTCAGAGCATAAAGAAAGCAGCAAGGCACAAGATCTTCCCTCCCTGCAGAGTTGTTCATCACAGGGGTTGTGTCGATTTCAGAGAACGTACCCGCACCAGTCGTGCGAATCGCAAGTGATTGAAATTGCCTAACTTGGAAAATGGGTATCAGGGGAAGCACCTCCATGGTGTTCAGCCTGCGTGCATCCACTTCTGAGAGTAGATCTGTTTCTCAGAGCCTTCAGATAGATCTGGCCCTTCTACATCGGTGAAGGATGAGGAAGCTGCAGCTCAATGAATGAATTGGTATTTGTTAGTGTCTCATTAGAGTGTTCCCTATTAGAATCTGTTAGAATGTTCTCCTTGCCACCAATGTAATGTAAATTTGGAGCCCATTTACATGTGATAGGGATCAGTCTCTTGATTATCTTCCCTATTCTCCAGAGAACTTCCTTATCCTAGAAATAGAAAGATGTAATTATGAAACTGTCTTCAGCCAGGGCTCAAGTACATCAAGCACAAACCAAGAGAAAATACAAATTGTTTGTGTTTTTGTGTGTTTGTGGGCTTTCTCAGCAGGCCCACACCAGCCTAATCCTATCCTTCTGAGCAGTCTTTCCTGGTGTAAATAACCCCACTTGGCAGAAAGCTAAGGAGAGCACAGAGCCCCGAGTGGAGCGGGCCAGGGCTCTGGCTGGAGGGCTGTGACTGTGCAGCCCCGTGAGCTCCGGTCCTAGCAGGAGTGTTGCATGAAGGCACACAGTGCTGACTGCACCTTTCAGCTCCCCAGCGCTCTGCATCTCATCGTGGAGCTGAGGAGTTGCAATCTGATAGAAATCTGGCAATTTCTATCAGATCCACAAAGGCTACAACAGGAGAGAAACACAGGAAGACGTGGGAAGGAATGGGATGCAGCTATTGCTCTGCTGAATAGAAAATGCAGATCTGTGCTTTGGAAGCCCACGAGTTGTGTTTTTTGAAGAGATGGTTGCCCTCTGCGTGTGGCTGGCTGTGGAGGTTGCTTCCCTTACTCCCAACCCGATGTCCTGCAGCAGACTGCAGGGCATGTAAGGGTGTTTCCATCTGGCCTCGTGCTGACCTGATATTTCCAGCACATATTTTTGGCCAGGGTTGGGAAGAGTGTGCGGCAATGTCCAGACATTTCTGAACAGAGGCTTTGGAGCCTTTGTGGTTATTTCAGCTGAGCTCACGTTTGTTCCGTGTTCGGTTGGAGATCCATTGGCACTGCCAATAGTAGGAATAAATTGGCCCTGCGGTTATTGGCCTGGGCTGTTAGAGCAGATGTGTGGGTCTGCTCATGGGAGCAGCGCTGGGACCAAGAGGTCCCGAATGCTCCAACGGGCACCAGTCTGCCCCCAAGATTGGAGCTGAAGCCACTCGTGACATGAGGCTGGGCAGCAGGACACGGCTCGGGGCGCAGCCACAGCCCAGCTGGACGGCCCGAGCACTGGGGAAGTGCTGCCCCTGCGTGCTCTGGTTTCATCGTTGGGAAAAATATTTACAAATAAGCCTGGTGCGTGCGGGTGGTTAGTGCCGCGTAGGCTGAGGGAGTGGAAAAGCAGTTTTCCCGTGGCGTGAGATTATTCTTGGCCGTAATGCCTCTCTGAGGAGCCGCGCTAATGAATGCAAAACACTCGAGTTACTACTTAATAAAAGCCGAGGCCCTCCTAAATAGCGCAGAATGAAGGGCCTTTATGCGGCGGCGGCCGCAGAAGGGGCACGAGCCGCTCCCGGCAGCGGCAGGGGCGGGTGCCGCTGGGCTCGGCTGCGGTGAAGCCGCACGGGGCCGCGGACGGCGGGAGGGGAGCTGCGCCGGGACCGGGCCGCCCGGGGGCCGCGTCGCTCCGAGCGCTGCTCCGCCGCACGCCGCAGCCCTCGGCCCTCACCCCTCGCTCTCGCTGCAACGGCCGGGGCGCCGCTTCGAGGTCTCCCCTGGCAGCCCGGCGCGGAGAGAGGCGGCACGGCGCGGTTCGGCGGGCGCGGGGGGCGGGCGGGGGCCTTTGCCCGCTCTTCCCACGGAGGGGCTGCGGGCGGCCTTTTCTGCTTTTTCTCTCACCCTGCTAAATAAAAACGTTATCTTCCGAAGCGCGGCGGGGCCCGGCGGAATAAACGTGGAACCCGCGGGTCGCGTTGCACGATATTGTGTTTCTTGCAAACGGGGGTGCCGGTGCAGCCCGCGTCCTAGCGCAAACGGACCCAGAAGGAGAGAGGAAGATAAAATGAATTTAAATTCCAAAGGAGTTTCAGCGCTGGTTTCCTAGTCCCCGAGTCAGCAATGTGTTTGTGAAAATTCAGCCTTTTTGTCTCTTAGAAAAAAAGGGCTAAATCTACATCGGTGGCCCAGTCTAGGTTTGCTATTCTTTGCATTTTCTATTCAAGTGAATGAGAGTGAATGAAGTGGCCTGGGACCCTTTATTTGATCTACTCAATTGCATAAAGTGACAGAATTCTAATATATTTGTTTAATGCTCTTCAATGGGGCTTTCACTTTCTAGCTTGCAAATGAAGCCTCGATCTGCAAAGTTTTGTCCTTTTCTTCTTTCCACCGTTTTTTTTCTTGGCACGGAGACCATATTTCATAACTCGGGCCACGGTTTGAAGTGATTTCGAGAGGAGTTTTAGACTCGAAAAGTGGGAAATAAAGAAACAGATGTGAAGTTATTGTAAATTCTTATAGTGGGCTCTGGGGCTATTGTAAGCCCACTGCAGGCGGTCCAAAGCCTCTCTTTTTCATGCTGTAATTGAAACATATTAATTAGATAATTTGTTGTTAGTTTAAAAGAAACAAATAAAGCCCCTCCGAGGCTTCACAGCCTCGGTTTCTTTTTGTTAATAAAAACAAAACCAAAAACAAAAACCCACAGAGTGACATTTATATTAGGATCTGCAGATCAGTCGGCCCTGCTGCCACCGAAGCGCCGCGGTCGGTGCCTCTTCCCAAGGAGCGCGGCAGGGCCGGGGCGCACCGGGACCTCGCACCTGGCCCGGGCCGGCCCCGAGAGCCGTGCCGAGGGGCAGCGAAGGGGCGAGCGAGAGCTGCTGCCTGCGGGCTCGCTTCAGTAGAGCACGCGGTGCTGCGGGCGGTGTCCCGTCACACGGCGAGGGAGCGAGGGGGGCGGTTGGAAAGGGAAAAAAAAAGAACCGTCCGGACGAGAAAGGGTTCACGTACCGTGCACTGACCCACAGCGAAAGCCCGAGCCGCCGAGCGCGGCCGGCTCTGCCACTTGCCCCGTGCACCCGGCAGCTTTCCGACGCTAGAGAGCCTTCTGGCTGGGGTGAGCGGTCTGTGCAGCGAGAACGCTTGGCCGGTAGCATCTCACCGGCAAATAAACCAAAAAAGAACTAGATAGCACTCTCTTCCCCCGCGACCCTACCGTGGTCTCCGAGCTGAGCTCGGTCGGAGCTGATTACTCGCACCCCCTTCGCCCCTTCCCTCCCCGCCGTTGTCTCTCACTGCTGTGCTTCAGATCTGTGTTTATTGACATTGGACTTGAGCCATTAGGGAGATTTACCAAGTCAAAGCAGTAAATTCGAGCGACGCACCGAGCGGCGTGTTTGTTTGCGACCTGCCTCCGGGCAGCGCCGGGCAGCGGGGCCGGGCTACGGGGCTCTGCCCGCTCAGAGTGTGGGTTAAAAAGGACCCTGAAAGTGCATCCTCGTCTTCTGAGCTCGGCTCGGATTTCGTCTTTGAGGATCTCTGAGGATTTGCTGTGAGTGCTGGGTCATAAAATGAGACGGAAAAAAAAAAAAAAAAAAAAAAAAAAAGAGTCCTCGTCGTTTAAAAATGTGGGTCAGCGCTTGTTTAGGAAAAGTTTGTCGAGTTCTGTGTCCATTGATCTGGTGATAAGTTTTGAATGCTTTCTTTACTGATCGTGTTGATATAATCGTGGGCTGCACTTGATGAATGAGTTCAGTTGTCCCCCATCTGACAAGCTTTAGCGGCTTCATGCATTTTAATCAGCCCAATGATTCATGTATTTTCCACCTTTTTCTGTGTGGGGGATCCGTTCTCTTGGAGGGGAAAAAAAAAAAAAAAAAAAAAAAGCAAGAAAGAAAAAAAGTCGCACCAGGATTAAATGCCCTTTGTATTAATCTTAAAAGTTCGGCAGTACCGTGTTGTAGGTGCTGGGGAACTTACGCTGCTCCTGGTGCAGAAATTCAGGGCTGCACCACTGGCAGGGATTCACCTCGATAAGATCGGGGACGGGGAGTCAAAGAATCCCGGCGGCTTATTAGAATACAATGCCATTTGCTTTCTAATAAGCGTTGAAGTACTCAGTTGTGTGTACCTGCGTTCTTGGCGGACCCGGCTCTTCCCCGAGACACCTACTGCCTAATTTCTCCGTATTACTTCTGTCACGTTCAACAGTTGCAGAATCCTTGCGAAATGCCCATAGGGCTGACCGGGCGGTGCCGGACGGCGCTCACAGCGGCCGCTGAAGCCCCGGTCTGAGGGGCACCGCGCTGACAGCGGGGTGGGGGCTGTGAGCTTCGGGCTTTGCTTCTTGCACAGCGTGCTTAGCGGGGATGGAAAGTAGTTACAGAGCTTTAGGAAATTACCAAGTGAAAGGCTTCCATATTCTACTTTTACTCGGAACAGATGCGGCTGTCCCTTTTGTAGGAAACACTGCAACTGCCACAATTCAGTATTCTGACTTAAAGACTAATTAATCCTGTAAGAGTTTTAATACTCTTTTATGTTCGCTGTCTTGTGGACGCTCACACATCTCTGCTTAGCAGAGAAAAACTAGCTGCGGCTATGAGGATGGCACACACACGGACACGGACACGGCCGTAAGTGCGGCGTTTGTGGCTCTGCGTGTCAGTGTGTGCGTGGGTCGGTAAGCAGACAGACAGACAGACAGACAGACACAACACACACACACACACCACGCGCACTGTGTTGTCTCTTCACTAAGTCATCGGTAAGGACGATTTTCCCCACTTTTCCCCAACACTGGTGTGATATAGTAACTGCATTTGCAGCGATCTCCCGAGAAAGAGCGTCCAGAGATGGGAATGTCATCCCTTGTTCGTATGGAAACTCTTCAAAAAGACAAATAAGCTGTGTCTGCATTTACATATTTTAATGAGAAAATATTATTTGGACGACTAGGTTCATAATTTAACGTAGACACTTTTTTTTTTTTTAACCTTTTTTTTTTAACCTTTGTTTTAAAACACACATGCTGGGAATGAGAACACCGATATTTCAAATGCCATGCTCATTCTGTACAGGAAGAAAAGAGTTAAAAAGAAATTTCTTTGCAGGATCAATAGACACTAATGCTGTTCGTAGAGGTTTGCTTTTTCTTTTTCCTTAACTTAAGCAGTTCACGACAGAACAACAGTTCGGTTTCCAGCAAACTACCTAAAAACTAGAAAATGTTTCAAACAAAAGTGCGTTTTACACATTTATAACCATTCCTATTCACAACCATGTACAGCTTCCCCAGCCCCTGCCTGCGCCGTGCCGTACCCGGGGCACAGCTCCGCCGGCGCCGAGCCTGCGCAGGGCTGGTTTGGTTCGTTTGTGAGCCGTGAAATAGCTACAGAATTAAAAAAATAAAGAAACCCCGAACCTCCGTCTGAATCGGAAGTTATCAGACAAATCAACTTCGATTTCTCTTCCACCGGAAAACTACGGTCAACATCCACTTTACAACATGTACTGCGAGGGGGACCTCGTGTGATGTACAGTACAGATACGAGCCCGCTATTTACAGGGAAACACGCGCTTTGTAAACAGTGCGGGCGCGGGGGCGGAGCGGCTGCTTCCCCGCAGCACCGGGCCCCGCTCCCGACGCCCCGCTCTCCGCTCCCGGGCCGCCCGCCGCTGCCTCCGCCCCGCGGCGCTCCGGTTCTTGGGCGGCTCCGCCGTGTCCCCGCACCCCGCCCGGCGCGGCTCCGACCCCGCCGCCTGAGCCGCGCACCCGCACTCGCACCGCGCGGAGGGAACGGGCGCGTTCCGGGCTTCCGGAATCGGAGCGTTTGCCGCTCGGAGACCGGCGACGCCGCCGCTTTCGTGCGGTGAGACTGCGGCCGTTTTGTGCCGTTTATGGTTTTAAAGGTCGGTCCTAGGTAACACCCTGCTTTTCCCCAGACAAAGGAAAAGAAAGAGGCGAGGCTCGTCCGGTGCCCGGCACGCCGAGGGTATCCAGAGCGCTTCGGGGCGCGGCGGGTGGGAGGGCGGGGGGCTCCGCTCCGCTTTACCTCCAAGGAGCGGATAAACAAAGTTAAGGAGCGGCGAGGGCGAGACGGGGAGCGCGGCGGGGCGGCTCTGCGCCGTGCGCTCGGCCGACAGCGGAGAGCGGGGAGGGAGGTGCGGCGGGACGGAGCGGAGGGACCGTGGGGTCAGTGCACCGCCACCGAGTGCAGAGCGGGCGCCGGGCTCGTCAGAGTCTCGCTGGGGGTGGCCGGGCTGCTCTGGCTGGTGGCCGTCTGCGAAGACGTGGGGCTGAGAGAGGGCGGCGAGTTCGAGAGGATGGTGGGGATGGGCGCGGGCAGCGCGGGGAGGGCCGGCACGGCGGCGGGGGTCGGCTTGATGGGCACGGGGATGGCCGGCAAAGTTTGCCCGCCGTGGCACAGCGGCTTGATGGGCACGCCGTAGGCGCCGTACTCGCCGCCGGCCATGGAGATGGGGGTGGCCGTGTCGATCACGCCGGAGCCGTACACGTGGGGCCAGCCCGTGCCGATGGAGCTGCCCACCGTGGTGAGCTGGTTGGGGAGCGGGTAGGCGGCCGGCACGGGCTGCATGGTGGAGAAGGCGAGCCCGCCGGGCATCTTGTATTCTCGGGCGATTATGTTCTCGATGGCGAAGGGGTGCTTGAAGCTGGACGGCTGCGACACGCCGAGATTGTAGGTGGACATCTGGGGCAGGTGCGTGCCCGTGGCCGCCAGCGCGCTGAGACGCAGCTTTGCCTGCTGCTGCAGGTACTGCGCCGCGTCGGCCGGCTTGCTGGGAGCCAGGTGCTCCGACTTCAGCACTTTGAAGCGCTTGCGTCGCCGCAGGAAGCTGCCGTTCTCAAACATGTCCCCGCAGCTGGGATGCAGCGCCCAGAAGCTGCCCTTGCCCGGCTGGTCGGGCCGGCGCGGGATCTTGATGAAGCAGTCGTTGAAGGAGAGGTTGTGCCGCAGGGAGTTCTGCCAGCGCTGCGTGTTCTCCCGATAGTAGGGGAAGCGGTCCATGATGAACTTGTAGATCTCGCTCAGGGGCAGCATCTTCTCGGGAGAGCTCTGGATCGCCATGGCGGTCAGGGAGATGTAGGAGTAGGGGGGCTTCTGGTCGCTGTAAGTGTTTCTGCCCGGGCGAGGCATCTTCGCTTGGGGACCCGCGGAGATCTGCGGAAGGGCAGCGACAGGGATGGGGGGCGGGGGGGGGCGGAGGGGTGAGTCCGAGAGGCTGGGAAGAGCGGGCACGGGGCGCGGGGACCGCGGCCCTCGGGGCGATGCGGGCGGGGGGATCAGCCCAGAGCCGCGCGGCGCCGGCGGGGGCTGGCGGAGAGCAGCGCAGCGCCCTGCTCTCCGCTCCGGCCTTCCCACTCCGGCCCCGAGCCCGCCCGGCTTCTGCGGCGGCCGCTGTGCGTTCCAGCCTCTGCCGGGGGACGGGACTTCCTCCCGCTCGCTCGCGTCCCCTCCTCTCCCCTCGTCTCCCGTCCCCCCGCCCCGGCAGCCCCGAGCGTGCCCACCTTAAAGTTGCTGGAAGTTGACAGTCCGCATCCGGGACGCTGCCGGGAGTCGGGGCTGCTCCCCAGGGCGGTGCCGCCGCGCCTTTCTCGCCCCCCTGCTCGACCGCTCCGCTCCTCTGTAGTCCCGGCTCGCTTCGGGGAATCCTTTTGCGTAGCCTTCCCTTCTCCTCCGCGGGCTGAATCAGCTCCTTTTACACTGGCGGCAGCTGGGTTGCGGCAGCGGCTCGCCCGCTTCTCTGCAGCCGCGGTGAGCTAAGTAGTTGCCTCCATGTCCTTCCTCCAAGCATCTGATAGTTTTATGTGGTGACATGAGCAGAAAAGACCCCTGTAGAGGCGCTTCATTAATGTGCCACTTCTTCGCTATCATATGACAATCGCCTTGGGAGGAGGGGGAGGGCGGCGGGAGGAGGGGGTTGGAGAGAAAGGCATAATCTGGTTTCATTTACACCTATTTACATGGACACCTTGGGCCAATGGGAATCATTTCCATTTGAAGACGAGGCGAGGGGTGAAAAGGCTCCGCCAGCGGAATTGCGGTGTGATGGTCCTCAGTAGCGGGGGGGTGGGGAGGGGAGGTACGCGCCAACCTTTCTGTGGACTTTGCAGGAAGCTCGGTCCGCAATTCACACTTACAAATGGAGCTGCTGAGCGGTGCGATGTTTGACATGGAAATCGCTTGGCGGTGGTATTCTGTTTGTTCTGCATTGTTATCTGATTTGTGCTGTTGGCTAACGAAGGCGAGGCTTTCTGCCCGGAACGAGGGACTTTCCCTCGCCGAGCACAGGCGGGCTCTGCCCCGTTCCGGGGGCTTCGTGCGGGGCAGAGGAGGCGGGGGATCCCCCCGCGCCCGGCCCGGGGAGGTGCCTCCCCCAGCCGGCCCACCGGCTCCCCGCTCGCGAACCTGTTGGTGCTCGGCCCACGGGGGTGCGGGGCGCAGTGGGGTCCCCGCACCCCGCCGGTCTCTGCCCGGGAGCTCCGCGCCTCTGCTCCGTGCGGTCACCCCGGGCAGCCCCCGCGGTGCGGGATGGTGCGGGGCGCTGCGTGCCGTCATCCCGCGACGGGAGCGAGGGGGCTGCGAGCCCCGGGAGGGAGATGCTTTGCGGTGAATGCACATCCACTCCATTACCAGCGTTTTCGGAGTCGGTCAATAAATCACCAAAACGTAACTTAAACACGATGAATTTAGGAGATTAAACAATTTCATTAATATTGAAATGGCCGCTGAGGCTGAGAGCGGCCGCTTGAAATGCAAGCGCACGTTTTTCAATATTAACAGAAGTACTTGAAGAAAAGAATAATGTCACCTTCTTAATTCAGCAAAAATAACGGGGGGAGGAGGAGTGGAAAGAAGGGCAGGGGAGGTGTGAGCGCCAGCACTCAGCTCCTCGCCCTGCAGTGGGGCCGGGCCGGGCCGGGGGCTGCGGT